>NC_041391.1:113725783-113735292 GCF_002162155.2 Triticum dicoccoides | reverse complement strand
GATGTGGTCCGGTGCCACGTGGCGGCGCGGGAGTGGCGGCGGAGAAATGTCCGGCCGGGTCGGACGTGTCCGGCTCGGCGCGGAGATGTTTTTTTTTTTGAACTAGGGTTTGGACGGGGAAGACGAGATCCGAAATGGAGGGGGTATATATAGGCATAAGTGGAGCTAGGAGAGTCCAAATGAGGTGCGGTTTTCGCCCACACGATCGTGATCGAACGCTCTAGGACATGGAGCAGAGTTTGGTGGTTTTTGGGCCAAATTTGGGGGGTGCTGGGCTGCAACACACACGAGGCCTTTTCGGTCCCTCGGTTAACCGTTGGAGTATCAAACGAAGTCCAAATGACCCGAAACTTGACAGGTAGTCTACCGGTAGTAAACCAAGGCCGCTTGGCAAGACTCGGTCCAACCCGGAAATGTTTAATCCCCACACAAGAAAGGAAGGTAGAAATGACCACCGGAGGAGAACGAAACGCCGGAATGCAAAACGGACAACGGGGAAAATGCTCGAATGCATGAGATGAACATGTATGCAAATGCAATGCACGTGATGACATGATAAGAGATGCACGAAAAGAAAACAACACACGGAGACAAAGACCCAAACCCGAGAAATAAATATAACTTAGCGCCGGAGACGGCAAGAGTTGGATACAAATATGGAAAGTATATCTGCGGCGTTACAACACTCCACCACTACGAAAAGATCTCGTCCCGAGATCTAGGACTGAAAGAACTCCGGGTACTCAGAACGGAGGTGATCCTCGCGTTCCCGGGTAGCTTCACGGTCGGAATGGTGAGACCACTTAACTTTGAGGAATTTGATTGACTTGTTGCGAGTTTTGCGTTCAGTCTCTTCGAGAATAGCAACTGGGTGCTCACGATAGGAGAGATCTTCTTGGAGCTCAATGTCCTCGAAGTTGACGGTGCGGTCAGGAGTCTTGAAGCACTTTCGAAGCTGAGAGACATGGAACACATCATGAACATTTGCAAAGTTTGAAGGAAGCTCGAGTTGATAGGCGAGGTCGCCTCTCTTGCTGACAATCTTGAAAGGTCCCACGTATCTAGGGGCAAGCTTCCCTTTGATACCGAAGCGACGAGTACCTTTCATGGGAGAGACGCAGAGGTAAACATGATCTCCGATCTTGAAAACCAATTCACGGTGCTTACTATCATAGTAGCACTTCTGGCGGGATTGAGCTGCTTTGAGGTTATCACGAATGACTTTGCACATTTCTTCTGCTTCTGTGATTAAGTCATTACCCAGCAGCTGACGTTCACCGGTTTCAGACCAGTTGAGAGGGGTACGACACTTCCTGCCATACAGAATTTCAAAGGGGGCCTTGCTCGAACTTGCTTGAAAGCTGTTGTTGTATGAGAATTCAGCATAAGGAAGACAATTCTCCCACTTCATGCCGAAGGAGATCACACAAGCCCTGAGCATATCTTCAAGAATCTGATTGACACGCTCGACTTGACCGCTCGTTTGAGGATGGAAAGCTGTGCTGAAGCGGATGTTGGTGCCCATGGCCTTCTGAAAAGAATCCCAAAACTTGGAGGTAAAGATGCTGCCACGGTCTGAAGATATTACTTGAGGAATACCGTGCAGAGAGACAATGCGAGAGGTATAGAGTTCTGCCAATTGAGCTGCAGTGATTGACTCTTTGATAGGCAGAAAATGAGCCACTTTGGTGAGCTTGTCAATGACAACGAAGATAGCATCGTTGCCACGCTTGGACTTTGGAAACCCAGTCACGAAGTCCATTTCAATGTGGTCAAACTTCCATTCTGGAATGGCAAGAGGTTGGAGGAGACCAGCTGGCCTTTGGTGTTCTGCCTTCACTCTTCTGCAGACATCACACTCGTTCACGAATTGAGCGATCTCGCGCTTCATTCGAGTCCACCAATAAGCTTGCTTGAGGTCCTGATACATCTTCGTACTACCAGGGTGGATGGAGAGGAGAGAGTTGTGAGCCTCGTTCATGATCACCTTACGGAGTTCACCTTTGGGCACAACAATTCGATCCTCGAAGAAGAGAGTGTCCTTGTCATCAAGTCGGTAGCACTTGTACTTGGACTGACTCTTTGCAATACCAATCTTCACCTTCTTCACCATAGCATCAAGAAGTTGGGCTTGGCGAATCTGGTCTTCTAAGGTAGGAGAGACTTGAAGGTTGGCGAGGAAACCTTGAGGAACAACTTGCAGATTCAGTTTGCGGAAAGCTTCACAAAGCTCGGGTTGATAAGGCTTGAGAATCAGACTGTTGCAATATGCTTTTCTGCTCAAAGCGTCAGCAATCACATTAGCCTTGCCTGGAGTATACTCGATACTCGGATTGTACTCTTGAATCATTTCGACCCATCGAGTCTGCCTGAGGTTGAGATTAGGCTGAGTGAAGATGTACTTGAGACTCTTGTGATCAGTGAAAATATCCACTTTCCTTCCCAATAGAAGATGTCTCCAAGTCAACAAAGCGTGCACAACTGCCGCCAACTCGAGATCATGAGTGGGGTAGTTCTTCTCATTAGGTTTCAACTGACGAGAGGTATAAGCAACAACTTTCTTCTCTTGCATCAGTACAGCACCGAGACCTTGGAGAGAGGCATCACAAAAGACCTCGTACGGCTTGGTTTCATCAGGCGGAGTCAGAACTGGAGCAGTGATCAATTTCTCTTTCAAAGTGTTGAAAGCAATATCACACTCCGGAGACCAAACGTACTTGACGTGCTTCTGAAGAAGATTTGAGAGAGGCTTGGCGATCTTAGAAAAGTTTTCAACGAATCTTCTGCAATAGCTTGCGAGACCGAGGAAACTGCGGAGTTGCTTCACGTTCTGAGGAGGTTCCCAATTCACAATTGCAGACACCTTCTCAGGATTCACGGAAATGCCCTTGGCAGAGATGATATGACCAAGATAAAGAACCTCATCGAGCCAAAATTCACACTTGGAGAACTTGGCGTAGAACTGATGTTCTCTGAGCTTGTCAAGAACCAAACGCAAGTGCTTGGCATGATCTTCCTTGTTCTTCGAGAAAACCAGAATGTCGTCGAGATAGACCAGAACGAATTCATTGGTGTATGGGTTGAAGATGAAGTTCATCATGCGAGAGAACGTCGGAGGAGCGTTGGCGAGGCCAAAAGACATGACGGTGTATTCATATGAACCAAAGCTTGTTCTGAACGCCGTCTTGGGAATATCTTGCTCACGAATACGAATCTGATGATAACCCATACGGAGATCAAGCTTGGAGAATACTTGAGCACCCTTGAGTTGTTCGAACAGCTCATTGATGTTGGGAAGTGGGTATTTGTTCTTGATGGTCTTCTTGTTTACTGGACGGTAATCAACACAAAGTCGACTCGATCCATCCTTCTTCTTCACAAAAAGAACACCACAACCCCACGGAGAAGTACTAGGCCGAATGAGACCCAATCTTTCTTGCTCATCTAGTTGTTTCTTCAACTCCTTCAACTCTTCGGGGCCGAGCTTGTAGGGACGTTTACACACAGGTTCCGTACCGGGCTCAAGTTCAATAACAAATTCAACCGGCCGGTTTGGAGGCATCCCTGGAAGTTCTTCTGGAAAGACGTCTTGATATTCGCAAACGACAGGAATTTGCGAAATAGCATCCAATTCACCCTTCTCATTGAGAGAAAACAACCGGATGGAATTATCCCGAGCGGCAAAGACAATGACATCCTCAGACGAATGCGTCAATTGAATCTGCCTGGCAGCACAGTCAAGATGTGCCTTGTGCTTAGAAAGCCAATCCATTCCGAGAATAAGATCAATATCCGAGTTACCGAGAACAATTGGGGAAGAAAGGAACTTGTAGTCACCCAATGTGATAGTAACCTCAGGGACGCAGGTGTTAGCTGTCATCTGCTTGCCTGGTGACACAATTTGCAAGGAACTTTGCAGATATTGATAATCACACTCATACTTTGATGCAAAAGGTTTGGAAATAAAGCAATGCGATGCACCTGTGTCAAAAAGAACTTTTGCAGGAACATCGTTAACAAGAAGGTTACCCATGATCACATCTGAAGAATCCTCTGCCTGAGCTGCATTCACCATATTGACCTTGGCGTGCTTGGGATTGTGCTTGACCACAGCTGTACTTGCCGATCTGACAGGAGGAGGAGGAGGAAGACGCCTCTGGTTGGTACACTTGTTGGCATAGTGACCCTTCTGTTGGCACTTGTTGCACGTGACCTCTGAAAGCGGACGGTGATACGGAGCACTCGATCTTGGAGCTTGAGACGAAGACTTGTTCTGAAAGCCTGGGTTGGGTGGTGGGAGAAACCACTGCCACCTTTGCTCTTCTGCTGATACGGCTGACGGAACGGAGGAGGAGGAAGCCAATACTTCTGTTGCTTGACCACTTGAGTAGAGGAAGACGGAGTAACATCTCTGGCACGCTTCCTGGAAGCATCACATCTCATCTGAGCAGCCTCTTGCTTCAGTGCCATGTTGTAGAACTCATCGTATCTCAACGGCTCAAAGAGGACAAGAGCGAGCTGAATTTCCTCACGAAGACCACCCCTGAACTGATAGATCATACTCTTCTCATCAGGAACATCCTGCTTGGCAAAACGGGCGAGCTTCTGGAACAACTTGTTGTAGTCATAGACAGACAAAGAGCCTTGCTTCAGATTGCGGAACTCCTGACGCTTACTCTCAACCACACTTTGAGGAATGTGATGAGCGCGGAAATCTTGACGGAAATCGTCCCAAGTGATCAGACGTCCAACTCTGGAATCCTTGTACTGCTGGAACCACTCTGCAGCCTGATCTTTGAGCTGGAAAGAAGCGAACTTGACGAAATCTTCAGGCCTGACGTTGCTGCATTCAAAATGCTTGCCCAGATCCACTAGCCAATCGTCAGCATCGGTAGCCTCAACACAACCGCTGAACGTCTTCGGGCCATTAGCAAGGAACTGGTTCAGAGTAGCAAAGTGGTGCTGATTATGGCCTTGATTCCCTTGACTGCCTTGATTGCGCTCTTGGAGGATTTGCATGATCAATTGTGTGTTTGCATTAGTAGCGGCCATCACAGCTTGCCATGCTTCCGGAGGAGGCGGAGGTGGAGGCGGATTAGGATTCAGAGTCGTGCGCGTTGGAGGAGCCATCCTGAAGAGGTTGACCACCATTAGCACATAGATAGACAACAATATAGAAGCTGAATCCAACGGAATGAAAATTGCAACATATAGTCTTCACATCCGAACAAAATGAACGAATGCATTCCTCTTCAAATGATCACATATCCATAAATTGAGAAGCCACGAAGAATTAAGGTAGAGAAATAAATCAACAAGGTACGGATCAAGAACGAATAATCGGTAAGAAATCCCAATCTCAAACCAATATCCGTGGAAGAAGAACTAGAGCTACTAGAATTCCCACCTATGAAACTCCCGAACCTTTCCGGTTATGCAATCAGGTGTTGGGGATACAGGGGAAGCACAATATCTCACCCAAACTAGCAAATCCTACATCCAGCTGTATCCATCCTTCAACACATAACCAGGAAAACTTCGGAAACCATCTACCTCAACCTTCGAAAAGCATCCGTTATACAAGTTATGGCGATACTCCCGAACTCCCGCCCCAGTACTGGGTGGCGTCGAGGTTATCTCACCAACGAACTGCATAACAGAGATTTTCGATGTCGGCGAACATATCTCAAGTATACCAGAATTGCAACGATGAAATTGTGACGACAACACCTCGGAGCTCAACTCCCCGGGACACTGCCACAACCCCTAAAGACAGGAGGCACCAAGAACAATGTTCTCGTCACAAAACCATCGGAACAAAACCAAGATACTCGCGTGATCCTAAAAATTTTTTTTAGTGAAATTTGAGAAGAGAAGAGTCAAAACTCTACGTCAGGATGCCTTACCAGAGCGATGAGGAGACTGGGAAGTAAAAAGAATTCCTAAGCTCTCCGATATATAATTCCTAAGGACTCAAAACATTTTTCTAGACACAACTCGGCTGCTAAAACGATCAAGCAATGGGGCTCCTAAGGTCGGGGAAGGCTCTGATTACCAACTTGTAACGCCCTCGATGCGGCTATAGCTCCCACGTGTCGAGGCACGACTTAGAGGCATAACCGCATTGAAAGCAATGTCGCAAGTCAGGCAATCATTACAACATCCCATGTAATATATATAATAAAAGGGGAAGATAACATAGTTGGCTTACACTCGCCACGTCACATCAGAGTACATAAATAACATCCATCAAACAAACACTCATGGCCCGACTACGGCACCAAAATAGAAAAGACCCCCAATCATGCGACAAGGTCCTGAATCGATAACCCCAACTAGGCACCACTACTGATCATCTGGAAAGGACACGTAGTAACGCTGAGAGTCCTCGTCGAACTCCCACCTGAGCTCGTAATCGTCAACTGTAGCGGAATCACCTGGACCTGCATCTGGAGTTGTAGTATCTGTGAGCCACAGGGACTCAGCAATCTCACACCCACGCGATCAAGACTATTTAAGCTCATAGGAATGGATAAGGCAAAATATATGTGGAGCTGCAGCAAGCGACTAGCATATGTGGTGGCTAACTTATACGCAAAAGAGAGAGCGAGAAGAGAAGGCGAAGAACGAGCGAGAAGCTAAAGGAACATCCTACGCAAGCATAACTCCAACACCGTGTCCACTTCCCGGACTCCGCCAAGAAGGGGCCATCACGGTAACACACACGGTTGATTCATTTTAATTAAGTTTAATTCAAGTCATCTACAACCGGACATTAACAAATTCCCATCTGCCCATAACCGCGGGCACGGCTTTCGAAAGTTCAATCCCTGCAGGGGGGTCCCAACTTAGCCCATGACAAGCTCTCACGGTCAACGAAGGAATAGACCTCCACCCGAGTCACACCGATCAGACTCGGCAACCCGGTACAACAAGACAATTCGACAGGTTAAAACAAGACCAGCAACACCGCCCGAATGTGCCGACAAATCCCGATAGGAGCTGCACATATCTCTTTCTCAGGGCACACTCAGATGAGCGCTCCATACAACTAAAACCAAACCTCGAGTTTCCCCGAGGGGGCGCTGCACAGGACTCTAGTTTGGACCAACGCTCAGAGGAGCACTGGCCCGGGGGGGTTAAAATAAGATGACCTTCGGGCTCCGGAAACCCAAGGGAAAAGAGGCTAGGTGGCAAATGGTAAAACCAATGTTGGGCATTGCTGGAAAAGCTTTAATCAAGGCGAACTATCAAGGGGTTCCCATTATAACCCAACCGCGTAAGGGACGCAACAATCCGGGAACATAACACCGATATGACGGAAACTAGGGCGGCAAGAGTGGAACAAAACACTAGGCGAGAGGCCGAGCCTTCCACCCTTTACCAAGTATATAGATGCATTAATATATCATAGCAATATAATGATATCCCAACAAGTAAATAAATGTTCCAACAAGGAACGGCTCCAATCTTCACCTGCAACTAACAACGCTATAAGAAGGGCTGAGCAAAGCGGTAACATAGCCAATCAACGGTTTGCTAGGACAAAGGTGGGTTAGAGGTTCAACATGGCAATTGGGAGGCTGACAAGCAAATGGTAGGCATCGTAGCAGTGGCAAAGCAAAAGAGCGAGCAAACTAGCATAGCAAAGATAGTAGTGATTTCGTGGGTATGATCATCTTGCCTGCACAGTTGTCAGAGTTGACTGGATCCTCACAAGCAAACTCAACGGGCTCCTCGGTAGCGAACTCGTCTCCCGGCTCTACCCAAAGACAAACAAGCAACAAGGACACAATCAACCACGGGCAAGACCAAGCAATATGATGAAATGACGATATGCTATGCGGGATACGATGCGGGATGCAAAATGCAAGATATGACAGGAAATGCATGAATCTGGCATCAACTTGGAAAACCAAGTGTGCCACTGGATAGAGGGGATGAAATCGCTTGAAAACGATATAAAGATCATAGGAATCGGAGCTACGGTTTGGAAATGGCGAGCGTTTTAAGATATGACACCGGTCTGCGATTTACAACAAGTAGGCATCTAAATGCAACAAAATGACCATGCTACAGCCACCAAACATGAAAACAAAATACATGGCAGTGATGTACACAAGATGGTTGACAAAACACTAGCACTGAGCCATAGGCAAATTCACCCATTAAGAGGTTCAAACAAGCATGGCTAAAATGCAAATGCAAAACAGATTTCAGACTTAGTGAAATCAACACTAGTCTGAAATTTCAGATCACGAAGCTCTCTTCGGAGCAGCAAAACAACATGATAGAAAACCTGAACCTGACAAGTAAGAACATGGCATGGAGCTACTCAACAAGCTTAATAAAACACCCAAAGTGACCTGGGGCCAAAAGGGTTCACAAAATACTCTACCGAGCTCACGAACATCGCTCGAACTCAATCAGTTTTCAGACTTAGTGAAAACTGAGACATGCTGAAATTTAACTCACGAAGGCATGTAAACGAGCTCGATGCACTCACTACGGTGCAAGTCATGGCAAGTAAAGCATATAACCAGCAAGAAGGCACAAAGTTCTAGCTACACATGGCAAGGACGAAGGCATAGCATGCATGGAACACTAACGGTAGCATCAGCGAAATCGCAAACAAGTTGACGATCTGCCCAGATTAACAACGAAGCAAAAGTTGAGCTCGATTGAGTCAACCTATAGCACTCCACAAATGCCAACAAAGACATGGATGGATAGAGCATAACATAAATATCAAAACTCCCTTACTGATCATCCTCAAAACAGGCACGGATCACTAGGAAACAAGCTGGACATATAGCATCATGAACTAAAATATCCCAGACTTAGTGAAAATCACTAAGTCCCTGAAATCTGCGTTCTCAGGTACCCTACTTCGCAAGCTTGCACACGACAACACACACATCCTAAAAATGCATGGGTGGCACCTCTGGAAAGAAGACAAAATGCTTCACAATACATCCCAAAGGGGCACAGGCATATCATGCACGAATTAAATATAGCAAAAATGACAAAAGTGCATGATGAACTAACGGACCTGCAATTTAACTCACGAAGCCTCCTTCTAACAGCATTTTGGGTATCAAGATGACCTCAAATGCAAATGATGCAATGGAATGAAATGATGTACATGTCGAGGCGAAGATTTTGATATATCATACGCCCCAAACGAAGCTACTGTTGCGGAGATACAAGCAGTCAAAGGTAGCATAAAAAACTAGGGTTTCGAGGATAAAAGTCAACCGTTCGAAATCAGATCTGGATCCAGATCTCGCGGTTACTGTTCACCGCCGGAGCACGGAAGCCGAGGTTCACCGGGGACTTGCCGGAAATGGTGGGGACGGCGGCCGGAGCAGCGGGGAGAGGCCGGGGCCGGAGGAGAGGACGACGTGGAGGCGGCGGGGCGGCGCCGGCAGCCCGCGGCGGCGTGGGGCGCGGCCCGCGTCGTCCCGGCGAGGCGGCGGCGGCAGCAGCCGGGCTCGGTGGCGGCGGCG
>NC_041391.1:113716835-113725397 GCF_002162155.2 Triticum dicoccoides | reverse complement strand
CTGGGCGGCGGCGTGGGCCTCGGGGGCCGGCCACGGGCCTCCCGGGCCTGGCGGCGGGGATGTGGTCCGGTGCCACGTGGCGGCGCGGGAGTGGCGGCGGAGAAATGTCCGGCCGGGTCGGACGTGTCCGGCTCGGCGCGGAGATGTTTTTTTTTTGAACTAGGGTTTGGACGGGGAAGACGAGATCCGAAATGGAGGGGGTATATATAGGCATAAGTGGAGCTAGGAGAGTCCAAATGAGGTGCGGTTTTCGCCCACACGATCGTGATCGAACGCTCTAGGACATGGAGCAGAGTTTGGTGGTTTTTGGGCCAAATTTGGGGGGGTGCTCGGCTGCAACACACACGAGGCCTTTTCGGTCCCTCGGTTAACCGTTGGAGTATCAAACGAAGTCCAAATGACCCGAAACTTGACAGGCGGTCTACCGGTAGTAAACCAAGGCCGCTTGGCAAGACTCGGTCCAACCCGGAAATGTTTAATCCCCACACAAGAAAGGAAGGTAGAAATGACCACCGGAGGAGAACGAAACGCCGGAATGCAAAACGGACAACGGGGAAAATGCTCGAATGCATGAGATGAACATGTATGCAAATGCAATGCACGTGATGACATGATAAGAGATGCACGAAAATAAAACAACACACGGAGACAAAGACCCAAACCCGAGAAATAAATATAACTTAGCGCCGGAGACGGCAAGAGTTGGATACAAATATGGAAAGTATATCTGGGGCGTTACACTTAAACAGGAACCTATGCTGAAACACAACCTTCCCGTTGAAATTCTTGGGGATCCTCTCCACCCAAGGGTGATCCCGTGTTTGAACTCAAACCATTACCTCATAATCTTAAGTATGCCTATCTTGATGAAAAGAAAATATATCCTGTTATTATTAGTGCTAACCTTTCAGAGCAAGAAGAAGAAAGATTATTGAAAACGTTGAAGAATCACCGAGCTGCTATTGGACATACTCTAGATGATCTTAAGGGCGTTAGTCCCACGTTATGCCAACACAAAATTAATTTGGAGGACGATGCCAAACCAGTTAGAGATCCTCAACGATGACTGAATCCCAAGATGAAAGAAGTGGTAAGAAAGGAGATACTAAAGCTCCTTGAGGCAGGTATAATTTATCCCGTTGCTGATAGTGATTGGATAAGCCCTGTCCATTGTGTTCCTAAAACGGGAGGTATTAGCGTTGTTCCTAATGATAAAGATGAATTGATCCCACGAAGAATTATTACAGGTTATAGGGGATGGTAATTGATTTCCGTAAATTAAATAAAGCTACTAAGAAAGATCATTACCCTTTACCTTTTATTTATCAAATGCTAGAAAGACTATCCAAACACACTCAATTTTGCTTTCTAGATGGTTATTCTAGTTTCTCTCAAATACCTGTGTCAACGGGGGATCAATCAAAAACTACTTTTACTTGCCCTTTCCGTACTTTTGCTTATAGACGTATGCCTTTTGGTTTATGTAATGCACCTGCTACCTTTCAAAGATGCATGATGGCTATATTTTCTGATTTTTGTGAAAAGATTTGTGAGATATTCATGGATGACTTCTCCGTTTATGGATCCTCTTTTGATGATTGTTTGAGCAACCTTGATCGAGTTTTGCAGAGATGCGAAGACACTAGTCTCATCCTAAATTGGGAAAAGTGTCACTTTATGGTTAATGAAGGCATTGTCTTGGGGCACAAGATTTCCGAGAGAGGTACTGAAGTTGATAAAGCTAAAGTTGATGCTATTGGAAAGATGCCATGTCCCAAGGATATAAAAGGTATAAGAAGTTTCCTTGGTCATGCCGGTTTTATAGGAGGTTCATTAAGGACTTTTCTAAAATCTCTAGGCCTCTGACTAATTTATTGCAAACAGACATTCCTTTTGTCTTTGATGATGATTGTGTAGAAGCATTTGAAATACTTAAGAAAGATTTGATCACTGCACCTATTGTTCAGCCATCTAATTGGAATTCACCTTTTGAAATTATGTGTGATTCTAGTGATTATGCTGTAGGTGTTGTTCTAGGGCAAAGAGTTGATAAGAAATTGAATGTTATCCAGCATGCTAGTAAGACTCTTGATACTGCCCAGAGAAATTATGCTACTACTGAAAAAGAGTTCTTAGCAGTTGTGTTTGCATGTGATAAGTTTAGACCTTATATTGTTGATTCCAAAGTTACTATTCACATTGATCATGCTGCTATTAAATATCTTATGGAAAAGAAAGATGCTAAGCCTAGGCTCATTAGATGGGTTCTCCTGCTCCAAGAATTTGATTTGCATATTATTGATAGAAAGGGAGCTGAGAACCCCATTGCAGACAACTTTTCTAGGTTAGAGAATGTTCTTGATGACTCACTGCCTATTGATGATAGCCTTCCTGATAAACAATTAGCGGTCATTAATACTTCTCGTACTGCTCCATGGTATGCTGATTATGCTAATTACATTGTTGCTAAATTTATACCTCATAGTTTCACATACCAGCAAAAGAAAAAGTTCTTTTATGATTTAACACATTACTTCTGGGATGACCCACACCTTTATAAAGGAGTAGATGGTGTTATTAGACGTTCTGTGCCTGAGCATGAACAGGAACAGATCCTACTTAAGTGTCACTCTGAATCTTATGGAGGACACAACGCTGGAGATAGAACTGCACACAAGGTACTACAATCTGGTTTTTATTGGCCTACTCTCTTCAAAGATGCTCGTAAGTTTGTCTTATCTTGTGATGAATGTCAAAGAATAGGTAACATTAGTAGACATCAAGAAATGCCTATGAATTACTCTCTTGTTATTGAACCGTTTGATGTTTGGGGCTTTGATTATATGGGACCTTTTCCTGCCTCTAATGGTTATACACATATTTTAGTTGCTGTTGATTACGTTACTAAGTGGGTAGAAGCTATTCCAACTAGTAGTGCTGATCATAAAACTTCTATTAAAATGCTTAAGGAAGTTATTTTTCCGAGGTTTAGAGTCCCTAGATATCCTATGACTGATGGTGGTTCACATTTTATTCATGGTGCTTTCCGTAAGATGCTTGCTAAGTATGATGTTAATCATAGAATCGCATCTCCTTATCATCCTCAGTCTAGTGGTCAAGTAGAGTTGAGCAATAGAGAGCTCAAATTAATTTTGCAAAAGACTGTCAATAGATCTTGAAAGAATTGGTCCAAAAAACTTGATGATGCATTATGGGCCTATAGAACTGCATACAAAAATCCTATGGGTATTGTCGGTGTCAAAATCGGCGGATCTCGGGTAGGGGGTCCCGATCTGTGCGTCTAGGCGGATGGTAACAGGAGACTAGGGACACGATGTTTAACCCAGGTTCGGGCCCTCTTGATGGAGGTAAAACCCTACGTCCTGCTTGATTGATATTGATATTGTGGATGTTTACAAGAGTGGATCTACCACGAGATCAAGGAGGCTAAACCCTAGAAGCTAGCCTATGGTATGATTGTTGTAATGTATGTCCTACGGACTAGGGCCATCCAGTTTATATAGACACCGAAGAGGGCTAAGGTTACATAGAGTCGGTTACAATGGTAGGAGATCTACATATCCGTATCGCCAAGCTTGCCTTCCACGCCAAGGAAAGTCCCATCCGGACATGGGACGATGTCTTCAATCTTGTATCTTCATAGTCTTGGAGTCCGGTCGATGATGATAGTCCGGCCGATGATACTTCAGCCGATGATGGTAATCCGGCTATTCGGACACCCCCTAATCCAGGACTCCCTCAGTAGCCCCTGAACCAGGCTTCAATGACGATGAGTCCGGCGCGCATATTGTTCGGCATTGCAAGGCGGGTTCCTCCTCCGAATAATTCGTAGAAGATTGTGAACACCAGGATAGTGTCCGGCTCTGCAAAATAAATTCCACATTCCACCGTAGAGAGAATAATATGTACACAAGTTCAATCTGCTGACGTTTTCTGCGACATGACGTCACACCACTACCAAGCCATTACTTGAATCGTTTTTTACTTTACCACCTCAGCGCATTTAGCGAGGCGGTTTCCTTGGCACGTCTTGTCGAAGCAGAGATCGTGTTCCCCCTTAATCCGGGATTCTCATCAATACGGACGTGGGTAACCCAACCGCGCCATTGATGGTGGCGCTTGGGAGATAAGCGAGTTTTACCAGGCTGGTGGGGACGCATAGTCTTCGTCAGCCTATATATAAGGGATAAGGATTCACCTTTTCACCTACGCCTTCTTCCTCCTTTGCTTATCCATCTCCGCGCATTCGATCTCCAGCGCCCGAGCCCGCACATCTCGTCTCAACCTTCCCCAGCCATGTCTGGAGCGGGAGGCAAGTGGATGACCTCCTCCGTTACGGAGGAGCACATTGAAAAACTGCGCGGCGCCGGCTATCTGTCCGGCGACATCGCGCACCGGCTGCCCGACGAGGGGCAGCTCATCCCCACCCCCAGGCCCCATGGGAGGGTCGTTTTCCTTCCCCATTTCCTCCGCGGACTGGGCTTTCCAGTTCACCCCTTTGTCCGGGGGCTCATGTTCTACTACGGCCTGGATTTCCATGATCTGGCGCCGAACTTCATCCTCAACATCTCGGCATTTATCGTCGTGTGCGAGGCCTTCCTCTGCATCCAGCCCCACTTCGGCTTGTGGCTCAAGACCTTCAATGTCAAGCCGAAGGTAGTGAAGGGCACTCAAGCGGAGTGCGGAGGCGCCATGTTGGGCAAGATGCCCAATGTCTTTTGGTTCGAAGGGTCCTTCGTGGAATCCGTCAAGGGATGGCAATCGGGGTGGTTCTATATCACCGAGCCGCGCGACCCTATGTGGGCGGCGGCCCCCGAGTTCAGATCTGGTATTCCCACGCAGCTCACCTCCTGGAAAAAGAAGGGCTTGCAGTGGGGTAGTTCGGAGGAGGTGACGGGACTCCAAGCCTATATCTAGAAGCTGGTGAAGAAGCTCAGGCTGGTTAACATGGTCCAAGTCATGCTCGTCCGCCGGATTCTCCCATGCCAAGAGAGGGCATTCAATCTGTGGGAGTTTGATCCGGAACAGCACTAGGCGTTGAGCGAGCTCTTCAACACGACGTACGAAGGCGCCTGGAGGGTGCTGTTTAAGGGCGCCGAAGCCCCCGGATCCGCGAATGAAGATCGCGGATTTCGCTCGCAGCGCCAAGCTGACGAGGTAAGTGATTCTACCCCTTTATGGGACACTTGCTGTTCATAGTTTGACTCTATGCGGGTTTTGATTTCCCCTTTTCCTTTGACAGGACTGGATGAAGAAGGCGGGGCAGATCGACTGCCCGGCTCCCATGCCAGAAAACCTAGAAGACGCCCGTCTAGCGAGGCTGCTGGTTCTGGCACCGCACGTGGTGCCGGAGAAGAAGGCCAAGAAGGAGGCCACGGGTACTCGAAAGAGTTCCCGTTTTCAGGTGTCCGACGACTCCGAGGCAGACTCCTCCCCCGAAAACGAGGAGGAGAAAGAGGACTCTCTCCCAGAGGAGGGAGACAGGAAGAGGAAGGCTTCCCCAACAGGGGAGGCCGAAGGGTCCAAGAGGGGAAGGACTATTCCCCCGAACAGCTCCGCCAACATCGACGTTGGCGAGGAAGAATGGCCTTCAAGGGCCAGGCCTCCAGCGAGATCGTAAGTATCCGGATTCCTGAATGATTTATAATTTCTTTTTATGTCACATAGCGTCCTTCTAATGCCGCATACTACCTATAGTCCGGCCGATGATGATCTCCCCGCTTCATCGAGCGGGTCATTGGCTCCGTCGGATGTGGATTCCATCCCGACCGCCTCCACCCCTCGCGACGCCGAGGACGCCGAGGTGGGATCCAGAAGGGACCCATCAAGGGGAGGCTCCGGAGGCGCCCCAAGGCGGCCTCCCAGACTTTGTGCCGGACTCCACGCCGGAACCCGCAGTGGTTCCGGAGTCCGGCCGGCGGCCCCTTCGCAAGAAGGGCAAGACCGTGACGCCGGCGGCCTCCGTCCAACCGGAGGCGCCGGACAACTTGTTGGAGGCGCTCCAAGGCGCTTCCATCAAGGAAGAACACCGCACTATCATGAGTGCGGTGATTCAGAAGGTACAGCTCGCCAAGAGCAGGCTGACCGAAGCCTGCAGTAGCCTTCTAACAGGCTTTGAGGTAAGAAGTTAAAATTATGTAATGTAATACCACATAGACAGTAGCCCCTGATGCTCGGTTCGGTGTTCGGAAAGAAAAGCCGGACTGAGGATCTGAAAAAAAAGATATATGCAGGGTTGCTAAAAAATTATGTCAATATGGGTGTGCAGGCTGCGCTGCTGACCTCTGCCGCACTAACTGCGGAGGTCGGTGCTTTGAAGCAGGAGCTCGAGCGGTCTGAGCAAGAGCTCGGCTGTGCCAAGAAGCAGCTCCAGGACAAAGAAGGTGAGTAACACCACTTTGAATAGTTACCTTACAGAAAAGGATTTAGGTTGCAATAAAAGAATAACAAGGATAACATGGGTACTGCAGGGGCCACGAACGAGGTGGCAACCCTGAAGGAGGCCTTGTCCGTGGCCGAACGCAGTGCGGCCGCGGAACGGATAGAGCGAGAAAAGCAGGAGGTGCAGGTGGCGGCGGTTCGACAAGAGCTCCAGGCTCTCATGGAAAAGCATGAGAGTTTGGAGCGTGACTCAAAGACTCGAGAGTCCGAGCTTGCCTCGGCTCTCGAAAGTGCCAAAGCCTCCAAGGCCGAGGCCCATAAGGCCCTTCAGGAGGTGGAAGATGTGAAGAAAATAGTGGCGGGTAAGGCATTTTTCATGCAAAGCAAGCATGTTAATGTAAACTACCTGACACTTACCCGAATTCGGAGCTCTCCAGGGGCGTTTGCAGATTTGCATCGTAGTGTATCCGATGCCGCCGCATTCTACCGTGGTGAGGAGGGAGGCTCAACGGAGAAGGTCTTCTGGTCTCAGTATGCTTAGGCCGGCCATCCGGTGCCCCATAGCGACCAGCTGAAGCAGCTGGTCGAACTCCACAAGGTAGCTGAGGAGGCCATGAAGGGCCTCATAGTCCGGCTGTGGCCTGGAGAGGCCATGCCTGGGAGCTACTTCGGCCTCGTGCGGCGGCTGGTGGATGCATGCCCCTGGGTGGAGGTTATCAAGCGCTCCGCCTGTATTGAAGGTGCTCGTCGGGCCCTTGCCCGCGCAAAGGTGCATTGGGGCAAGCTGGATGCGGAGAAGCTAATCACTGACGCGCCACCAGCGGGCAAGGTATATCGTACGCCCGAGATGTACTATAGGACTGTCCTGAAGGGTTCCCACAATATTGCGGATGAGTGCCCCCGAGATGTAATTATTGAGTAAACTCGCTATGTATTATCCTGTGCGCCGAAAACTTTGTTCGTATGCGCTAAGCAACGCTTGTTTAATTTAAAATATTACCTTCTGTGCGGCCGTTTATAAAATCTGGGAGATGGCAAGTCGTTGACTTCAGCCCCCATGCCACTAGTGTTGGGGTGTTCGGGATAAACTTGAGCACTCTTCTTCCCATTTTTGGGTCCATCTAGGGAGGCGCTCAACACGACGAACAAGGCAACCGGACTTATAATGCTTGAACACTCTCACTTAGCCATAGAATTCTATAATTTTTAATTTCGGCGAAGCCCCTAGTATTCGGAAGACCGAATTTGGGGCGCTATCCACGCCTTCGTCGGACATTATCCGGAACTTCGCAAGAAGCGGTGTAGGTCTTTAAGGACCCGGAAAAACCTCTCGAACAGCGACCAGTCTCTCGCCTTATCATGACGGTCAGTTTTAGTGTAACACCCCGGATGTAACTTTCCATCTTTGTAACTCCAACTCTTGCCATTTTCGGCTATGTGCTATGATTTTCCCTCCGTGGTTGGGTTTTGTTTTTCGTTTTGCATTTTGTTCATGTCATGCATCTCATATCATGTCATCATGTGCATCTCATTTGCATACGTGTTCGTCTCATGCATCCGAGCATTTTCCCCGTTGTCCGTTTCGCAATCCGACACTCCCACGTGCACCGGCGCACCCATCTTGTATCTTTTCGTGTGCGGGTGTTGAACGTTCTCGGAATGGGACGAGCCTTGCCAAGTGGCCCTGGTATAGCACCGGTAGACCACCTGTCAAGTTTCGGGTCATTTGGAGCTCGTTTGGTACTTCAACGGTTAACCACACTCTCGGAGAGGCCTCTTTTAAGTTGCAGCCCAACACCCCATCCAAAGTGGCCCAAAACGCATCTAACTCCCCTCCATGCTCTCGGTCGTTCGATCACGATCGTGTAGGCGAAAACTGCACCTCATTTGGACACTCCTAGCTCCCTCTACCTCTATATATAGATCCCTCCCCCGAATTCACGGGCAAACCCTAAAAAATCCCTCTCCGCGCCGCCGGACACGTCCGGATCGGACCGGACGCGTCCGCCGCCGCGCCGCCGGCAAATCCGGGCTCGACACGTGGCCACCGCCGCGCCCCCGGGCCGCCGGTCCGCCGGGCCCAGGCGGGGCCCTCCTGGCCCACGCGCCCAGGCCGCGCGCCCGCCGCCGCTCGCCCGCGCAGCCGCGGTCGGCGCCGTC
>NC_041391.1:113654230-113716347 GCF_002162155.2 Triticum dicoccoides | reverse complement strand
CCTGGCCTCTCCTCCCTCCGGCGAGCTCCATCTCCGGCGACCTCGACTTCCGCGCCTCGATCCGGCCAGATCAGATCCGGTGCTAGGGTTGACTTCTTCCCCCCCCCCCGTTTTCGTCTAAGTCCTTAATTCTGTGATAAATTGTTGCATGTTCATCGCATCACATCTTCGCACCCGTAGCTCCGTTTCGTGCGTGTAATATGTCAAATTGTTGGTCTCGAAGAGTACATCATTTCATTCCATTGCATCATTTACATTTGAACTCATCTTGATGCCTGAAATTCTGTTGGAAGAGGGCTATGTGATGTTAGTTTCTGTTTCATAACAGAACTTGCACTTTTGTCATTTTTGCCATGATTAATGTGTGCATCTTATGAACTTGAGTCCTACATATGTTTTGATCCATGCCATGCCAGCTTTACAGGGGTGTATGCCATGTGTTTTTGTGATCTATGTGGTGACTAGCACAAGCATGCAAACTAGGCTTCGTGATATTGTTGATTTTAGTCCCTGTTCCGTTGTTATTGTGATGCCATGTAAACATGTTGCTACAGAGAGATCCATGCATATTTAGAGTTACTTCAGTAAGTATGTTTTGAACATATGGTTATGCTCTATCCATTCATGCCCTTGTTTGGAATTATGGAGTAGTCTAGCATGTATTTTTCGTGCTCTACTTTTGCTACAAAATGTTTCCTGGCAGATTGTTTGCATGATATTCAATTTTTACGAGGTTGTTGTAGTTGATCCGTGTATGCTATGATGTTGTTCTTGCCATGTATAGCTTCTATGCCATGTCTTCTTGATGGATGTATGCTTAGTTTATGATGAGGAGCTCTGTAGTGAGTGCATTGAGCTCACGAAGGTGCCTTCATAATTCTGTCAATGCCATGCTTTGTTTGCTGAATCTGTTAACGAAACTTGCTACGTTTACATGCATGCCATCATTTCTTCTGGTCCTTTTTTGCTTTTGGTCAGTAAGGGACTTTTGATCTATGCTTTGAGTAGATTCATGCCATGTCTTGTTTTGCTATTATAAGTTCCTGTAGCATGTTGATAACTTGCTCTGAACATTGCTTCCTGATGTTGTTTATGCCATGTCCAGCCTGATATTTTTTGCACTTTCACCATGCTTGTTTGGACCTGTTATGATGTGATTTAGCCGTAGCTCAGTGTTCCTCTTTTGTTAAGAATCTCCTGTAGATCACTGCCATATGCTTTGTTTTTATGTTGGGGTGCTGTAGCATAGTTTCTTGTTGCATGCTAAGTAGCATCGTGCTGTTAATCACAGATTTGTGCCCTTATTGTTTTGCTTGCCATTTGCAAACCGTGCATCCGTTTCCGGTGATCTTCATATCGATTTCAACCGAAATCATCTCATCTTTCCAGCGGCATGCTTGGTTTGCCAAGTTGATGCCTTGTTCATCATTTTCCTCCCGAAGCACGCATATGCATTGCATAGCACATCTCGCATATCATGGCATGCATTGCATCTTGTTGCTTGTGCATTGCACCGTGATTTATTGTGGTTCCTTTGCTTGTGTTCTTGCTTTGGGTAGAGCCGGGAGATGAGTACGTGAACGAGGAACCTGTTGAGAATGCTTACGAGGATCAAGCCTTCGACAACTCTGAGAACTTTGCAGGCAAGATGACCATACCTTCGATATCACTTCTATCTTTGCTTTGCTAGTTGCTCGCTCTTTCGCTATGTTAGCCCTACATGCCATTGTTTACCATGCCTCCCTATTGCCATGTAAACCCTCTAACCACCCTGTCCTAGCAAACCGTTGATTGGCTATGTCACCGCTTTTGCTCATCCCCTCTTATAGCGTTGCTAGTTGCAGGTGAAGATGAAGTCTGTTCCAGGTCGGAACATGGATATTTTGGGATATCACAATATCTCCTGTTTAATTAATGCACTTTATATATTTGGTAAAGGGTGGAAGGCTCGGCCTTATGCCTAGTGACTTGTTCCACTCTTGCCGCCTTAGTTTCCATCATACCGGTGTTATGTTCCTTGATTTTGCGTTCCTTGCGCGGTTGGGTGATTTATGGGACCCCCTTGACAGTTCGCTTTGAATAAAACTCCTCCAGCAAGGCCCAAACTTGGTTTTACCATTTGCCACCTATACCCCTTTTTCCCTTGGGTTTTCGCGAGCCCGAGGGTCATCTTTATTTTAGCCCCCCCGGGCCAGTGCTCCTTCGAGTGTTGTTCCGAACCAAGCAACCTGCGGGGCCACCTCGGGGAAACTTGAGGGTTGGTTTTACTCGTAGCTTGACTCATCCGGATGTGCCTTGAGAACGAGATATGTGCAGCTCCTATCGGGATTTGTCGGCACAATCGGGTGGCTTTGCTGGTCTTGTTTTACCATTGTCGAAATGTCTAGCGAACCGGGATTCCGAGACTGATCGGGTCTTCCCGGGAGAAGGTTTATCCTTCGTTGACCGTGAGAGCTTATGACGGGCTAAGTTGGGACACCCCTGCAGGGTATATAATCTTTCGAAAGTCGTGCCCACGGTTATGAGGCAGATGGGAATTTGTTAATGTCCGGTTGTAGATAACTTGACACTTGACTTCATTAAAATGCATCAACCGCGTGTGTAGCCGTGATGGTCTCTTCTCGGCGGAGTCCGGGAAGTGAACATGGTTTGAGTTATGCTTGACGTAAGTAGTTTTAGGATCACTTCTTGATTGCTTCTAGCTTCTCGACCGTTGCGTTGCTTCTCTTCTCGCTCTCACTTGCGTATGTTAGCCACCATATATGCTTAGTGCTTGCCGCAGCTCCACCATATTACCCCTTCCCTACCTTTGAGCTTAAATAGTCTTGATCTCGTGGGTGTGAGATTGCTGAGTCCCCGTGGCTCACAGATTCTACCAAAACAGATGCAGGTGCCGAGGATACCGGCGCAGATGGCGCAACCGAGCTCAAGTGGGAATTTGATGAGGCCCTTGGTCGTTACTATGTATCGTTTCCAGATGATCAGTAGAGGTGCCCAGTCGGGACGATCGGGGATCTGTGTAGCATTTGGGGTAGTCTTCTTTTATTTTGGTTCCATAGTCGGACCTTGAGTGTAATCTGGATGATGGATGTTTATTTATGTATTGTGTGAAGTGGCGACTGTAAGCCAACTATGTATCTCTTTCCATTATGTATTACATGGGTTGTGCGAAGATTACCTCACTTGCGACATTGCTTTCAATGCGGTTATGCCTCTAAGTCATGCTTCGACACGTGGGAGATATAGCCGCATCGAGGGCGTTACATTTAGCTTTCTCCACTGAGGCATTAACCCGGCTCAACCGGGGCGCAATCGCAGTGGTTCTCCCAGTGCTACCTTAGCCGATAGAACGGAAACATAAGGTGCCAAACATGGGAGCCGGGCAAACCCAACTATTGACCCAAGACATGATTCGGAGCCGATTCATATAATGCTATAAGTTTGGGGTGCCGCACTTGTGAAAGTGTTCGGACTTATCACACCATAATGCGGGGAACATAAGCCCCTAGTGCATTCGGCCGTACCAAAATATACGGATGCAACATGTCGTAAATGAACATATATATAAAGTAATGCAATTATGGGCAAAAAGTGCTGCATTTTATTCAAGAATGTCTGCTATGATTGCTGAATGATACAAATGGTGCGGAAAGCAAGGGATTGGACGAATTAATGGCGTCTCCCTCCAGGGGTAGGCTGCGGAATGGTGTATTTAACAAATTTAATGCTCGTAATGGAGACCACCTGAGTGTTCGTCGCAGCCTTTGTCCCTCCCTGGCTGTTGCATCATGAGTTCGGCAGGTTCGCCGCCGGACAGAGTCCTGTAAAAAATAGGAAAAATAAAAGAAGAGAGCGACACACTTGGGAGCCCCTGGTGTGGTTGAACCGCACTCTGGGTTTTGTTGTGGTCGTGCCCCTTCCCCTAGACCCATGGTATCTCCAGGGCGTAATTATGTACGCGGAGAGTTTTTCTTGCAATTGTGCGAGGGCTAGGGTTGGGGCCGCATTGCTACGCGTGCTCGGAACGTTCCAGGTGGTCTTGGTTGATGTTGCTCCGGGCGCGTTTGGCCGTGTCCGGCCGTTTAACGGCCGGACTCGAAAATTGCCTTAAAAGGCTGCTCTGTACTTCTGCCGTGAGAGCCGCTGTATGTTCCTCCGTTCGGAGGGAGCGTTCCGTGTTTCCATTGACCGTGATGACTCCGCGAGGGCCTGGCATCTTGAGCTTAAGGTATGCATAATGCGGCACCGCGTTGAATTTTGCGAACGCGGTTCGTCCGAGCAGAGCGTGATAGCGACTGCGAAACGGGACTATGTCGAAGATTAACTCCTCGCTTCGGAAATTATCCGGGGATCCGAAGACCACTTCCAGTGTGACTGAGCCTGTGCAACTGGCTTCAACACCTGGTATGACGCCTTTGAAGGTCGTCTTAGTAGGTTGCGTACTGTATCCTGATAAAGCAGGTTCAGGCTACTGCCGCCGTCCATCAGGACTCTCATGAGGTGAAATCCATCGACGATTGGGTCTAAAACCAATGCGGCGAATCCGCCATGGCGGATACTGGTCGGGTGGTCTCTTCGATCGAAAGTGATCGGACAAGACGACCACGGGTTGAATTTTGGGGCGACTGGATCCATCGCGTATACGTCCCTTAGTGCACGCTTCCGCTCCCTCTTGGGTATATGCATTGCATATATCATGTTTACCTTCCGAACTTGAGGGGGGAATACCTTTTGTCCTCTGTTGTTCGGCGGCCGGGTCTCTTCCTCGTCGTCGCTTTGTAGCCCCTTGTCATTGTTTTCGGCAATTAATTTGCCTGCCTGCTTAAATACCCAACAATCTCTGTTGGTGTGGTTGGCTGGCTTTTCGGGGGTTCCATGTATTTGACAAGAGCGGTCGAGTATTCGGTCCAAATTGGACGGACCCGGAGTAGTTCTTTTAAATGGCTTCTTCCGTTGACCGGGTTTAGAGCCTCGGAATCCGGCGTTGACTGTCGTATCCTCATTGCTATCGCCGTTAATGCGGCGTTTGTTTTTGTATCGACGCGACCTGCCATTGCGGTCCTTGGTATTCGGACTGCCAGCATTTTTGCTAAGGTTGTTGCTGCGAGCTAGCCAGCTATCCTCTCCCACACAGAAGTGGGTCATGAGTGATGTGAGGGCTGCCATGGATTTCGGCTTTTCCTATCCTAGGTGCCGGGCCAACCACTCGTCGCGGATGTTATGTTTGAAGGCAGCGAGGGCCTCTGCATCCGGACAGTCGACGATTTGATTTTTCTTTGTTAAGAACCATGTCCAGAATTGCCTGGCCGATTCGTCTGGCTGCTGGATTATGTGGCTTAGGTCATCTGCGTCCGGTGGTCGCACATACGTGCCCTGGAAGTTGTCAAGGAATGTGGCTTCCAGGTCTTCCCAACATCCAATTGACTCTGCGGGCAGGCTGTTAAGCCAATGCCGAGATGGTCCTTTAAGCTTGAGTGGGAGATATTTGATGGCGTGAAGATCATCGCCGCGGGCCATGTGTATATGAAGGAGATAATCCTCGATCCAAACCGCGGGGTCTATTGTGCCATCGTAGGATTCGATGCTAACGGGTTTAAACCCTTCAGGGATTTGATGATCCATTACTTCGTCAGTGAAGCATAGTGGGTGTGCGGCGCCTCTGTATTGAGCAATATCGCGACGTAGCTCAAGAGAGCGTTGTCTGCTGTGTTCGGCCCAGCCGGAGTAGTTGTATCCGGCGCGACGGTATTCGTCGTGGGTCTTGGGGCGCCCACGTGATCCATAGATAGATCTGGATTGTCTTGCCTTGTCCTCCAATATGTCTTGCAAGTCCGGCGCGTTCCCCCGTGGCTTCACGCTTTTTGAGCGGTGCCGGGGTACGGTTTTGGTTGAGGGTTTACATGCCTCTCTGTCGCGGCCACGAGGTGGTCGGTCTGCCGTATTGTGCACTGTTGATGCCGGTTTGTATGCTTCTTCCTCTAGTCGGGGGAGCAACTTGCGTTTTGGGTAGCTTTTGGAGGGGCGTTCAAGTTCATACTCTTCGGCCGCAAGGACCTTGGTCCATCTGTCAGCCAACAGGTCTTGATTAGCTTGAAGCTGTTGCTGCTTTTTCTTTAGACTATTTGCTGTGGCCATTAGCCTGCGTCTAAAACGCTCTTGTTCGACGGGATCCTCAGGTACGACGAATTCGTCGTCGTCGAGGCTTGCCTCGTCTCCGGAGGGAGGTATGTAATTATCGTCCTCGACCTGTTCATCTGCCGCCCTCTCATGAGGGCTTGCTTCTGCCTCCTCCTGCGCTGAATCTTGCTGGAGGGGGTTATCTTCGGCACTTTCTGGGGTGTTATTATCTCCTGTGCCAGAATCTCCATTCTTGCTGTGGCGGGATTTAGAGCAGCGCCGCTGACGTCGGCGCTTGGGCTATTTCTTTAAGGAATCGGCCTCCGCTGCTTCTTCGCCGTCCCCATCTTTTGGGGTGTCCACCATGTATATGTCGTATCATGAGGTGGTTTTCCAGTGTCCTGTAGGCACTGGTTCTTGATAGTCTCCGGCATCGTCGTCCATACCGTCGATGTCTTCGGAGTCGTAGTCGAGTACGTCGGTTAGATCGTCGACAATGGCTACGAAGTGGGTGGTGGGTGGGCTCTGAATTTCTTCGTCGTCCGCGTCCCAACCATCCTGGCTGTAGTCCGGCCAGGGCTCTCCGGATAGCGAGAGATGCTTCAGCGAATTTAAGATGTCGCCGAAGGGTGAGTGCTGAAAGATGTCCGCAGCGGTGAATTCCATGATCGGCGCCCAATCGGATCTGACTGGCAGGGGCGCAGGAGGTTCGGAGTCCGGCACCTCGGAGTCATGAGTTTTGTGCGGGACAAGGTCAGTGTTCTGCTCCATCGCCGTGGAAGTTGCAGTTCCCGAGGCGGTGTCTAGCCACCCTTCCTCGATCTGCGCGATCGGCTCCGGACTATTGGCCGGAGCGGATTCGTGTGCAGCCTCTAAGGCGCTGTCCGGCGGCAGAGTTAGGTCGTGCCCGTCGTGACAGTGCAGCGCACTTGGGTGCGGCTCAGATCCGTCGAGGATCAAGTCCCCGTGGATATCGGCCGTGAAGTTTAGGCTTCCAAACCTGACCTGACGGCCAGGGGCGTAGCTTTCGATCTGCTCCAGATGGCCAAGCGAGTTGGCCCGCAGTGCGAAGCCGCCGAATACGAAGATCTGTCTGGGGAGAAAAGTCTCACCCAGGACCGCGTCGTTGTTGATTGAAGAGGCCATCAAGCCTATCGGTGACGACACAGAGGAACTCTCAATGGAAGGACCAATGTCGGTGTCAAAACCGGAGGATCTCGGGTAGGGGGTCCCGATCTGTGCGTCTAGGCGGATGGTAACAGGAGACAAGGGACACGATGTTTAACCCAGGTTCGGGCCCTCTTGATGGAGGTAAAACCCTACGTCCTGCTTGATTGATATTGATATTGTGGATGTTTACAAGAGTGGATCTACCACGAGATCAAGGAGGCTAAACCCTAGAAGCTAGCCTATGGTATGATTGTTGTAATGTATGTCCTACGGACTAGGGCCATCCGGTTTATATAGACACCGGAGAGGGCTAAGGTTAGATAGAGTCGGTTACAATGGTAGGATATCTACATATCCGTATCGCCAAGCTTGCCTTCCACGCCAAGGAAAGTCCCATCCGGACACGGGACGAAGTCTTCAATCTTGTATCTTCATAGTCTTGGAGTCCGTTCGATGATGATAGTCCGGCCGATGATAGTTCGGCCGATGATGGTAATCCGGCTATCCGGACAGCCCCTAATCCAGGACTCCCTCAGGTATGTCTCCTTATAAGATGGTTTATGGAAAAGCGTGTCATTTACCTCTTGAACTTGAACATAAAGCATATTGGGCTGTTAAAGAGCTCAACTATGACTTCAAACTTGCCGATGAGAAGAGGTTGTTTGATATTAGCTCACTTGATGAATGGAGAACCCAAGCCTATGAGCATGCCAAGCTATTCAAAGAAAAAGTCAAACACTGGCATGATAAAAGGATACAAAGCATGAGTTTAACGTAGGTGATTATGTGTTATTATTCAACTCTCATTTAAGATTTTTTGCAGGAAAACTTCTCTCTAAATGGGAAGTTCCTTACATTATCGAGGAGGTCTATCGTTCTGGTGCCATAAAAATCAACAACTTCGAAGGCACACGTCTGATGGTGGTGAACGGTCAAGGAATTAAACATTATATTTTAGGTAATCCTATCAATTTTGAAACTAATATTATTGAAACCATAACCCCGGAGGAATACATAAGGGACACTTTCCAGAATGTTCGAGACTCCAAAAAGGAATAGGTATGTGGTATGGTAAGCAAACCGACTCCAAAACAACTCCAATGGCAATTTTTATTAGTTTTGGAATATTTAAGAATTTTAGGAAGAAAGAAGTAGTCAGAAAGGGACACGAGGCCCCCTCGAGAGTGGAGGGTGCGCCCACCCTTACTGGGTGCGCCCCCCTGTGTCGTGGGCACCTCGTGTGCCTCCCGGACTCCGTTTTCTTGCACGTTATGTATTTTGGTCGGTAAAAATTCATTATATATACTCCCGAAGGTTTTGACCATCGTATCACGCAAATTTCCTCTGTTTTCGTTTCAAGTTGTTTCTGTTTCAGATCTAGAGCATCATGTCGTCTCCAAGCGCTCCCAAGGACAAGTTTTTCGAGAGGGTTATCAACCCCTATCTCGCGGAGGTGCTGCAACACCCTCAAACCATTGAGATGCCTGAAGGGGTGCTGCACATCCGCGAGGTGGAGGGACCAAGGCGTACCGGAAGCTTGGAGACAAAGCTCGAAGCTGTGGAGCAGCAAGTTTCCAAGTGCCAAGGGATGGTGGAGCGTGGACTCAACGCCAACCAGATGATGATCACAGAACAACCACAAGCTGGATGCCAAAGTCATTGGGGAGACCATCTTCAAGCTTCAAGAGAAAATCAAGCACCTCCAAGCACAGATCTATGACCTGCAAAACCAGAACAGTGAGTATGAATATAGATTCAAGAGGATGAGTTTGGCTACAGATTTAAGGATCTCGGAGACTCGATCATCCTTCTATGATGGTGAGCCTATGCCTTGGAAGACGGACAACAAGCCTACATCATCAAAAACTCCTACTTCACCACCTCCGAGGACATAATCACATGGGTATGGGCACTCCCCTTGGCAACTGCCAAGCTTGGGGGAGGTGCCCCGGTATTGTATCACCATCACACTCCTATCGTTACCGTTTTATTTAGTTCGATCCTTTTAGTAGTATCTTGATCTAGTAGATTGAAGTTTTGATATCAAGTAGTTCTGAGTTTTGCTTTGTGATCTCTTTTTGTAATCGAGTCCGTGAGCTATCTATGATAAAGATTAGTGTTGAGTCAAGGGCTTTGCTATGTTGCTATGATCTTGAGGAAGAAGAAAGAATAAAAGAGTTCATATTGATCTTATGGCTAGTGATGACTTCACACATAGAAAGTATGAGGCATAAAAGTTGTTGAGGGTTGATAAACGTAGTTTTGGTCATCGTTGCAATTAATAGGAAGTCATAAGGAAAGAGGGGCTCACATACAAATATATTATCTTGGACACCTTTTATGAGTGGGAGCACTCATTAAGTATGACATGCTAAAAGAGTTGACGTTGGACAAGGAAGACAACGTAATGGTTTATGTTTTCTCACATCTCAGTTAAAGTATATTGTCATTGACCTTCCAAACATGTTGAGCTTGCCTTTCCCCCTCATGCTAGCCAAATTCCTTGCACCAAGTAGAGATACTACTTGTGCTTCCAAATATCCTTAAACCCAGTTTTTCCATGAGAGTCCACTATACCTACCTATGGATTGAGTAAGATCCTTCAAGTAAGTTGTCATGTTGTAGGCAATAAAAATTGCTATATAAATATGTATGACTTATTAGTGCAGAGAAAATAAGATTTGTACGAAATTGTTGTGGAAGTAATAAAAGTGACGGACTGCATAATAAAGGTCCACATACAAGGGGCAATATAAAGTGACGTTCTTTTGCATTAAGATTTTGTGCATCCAACCCTAAAAGCACATGACAACCTGTGGTTCCCTCTGCGAAGGGCCTATCTTTTACTTTATGTTTTTACTTTATGCTTGAGTCAAGGTGATCCTCACCTTTCCCTTTTTAATTTTATCCTTTGGCAAGCTCCTCAGCATGGATTATTATTGTTGACATCACCTAAAGGTCAATACATTGGGAGGCAACAATAAGCCCCTATCTTTCTCAGTGTCCGACTGAAACTCCATAACCACAAGTATTGCTTGAGTGTTAGCAATTATAGAAGACTACTTGATAGTTGAGTATGTGAACCTGCTGAAAAGCTCTATTGTTGACTCTTTCTGATGTTATGATAAGTTGCAATTGCTTTAGTGACTGAGATTATAGTTTGTTTGTTCTCAATGAAGTTTTTGAACCATACTTGACTTTGTGAATTGATTGTTACTTGAGCATAAGAAATCATATGATAAAATCTATATATGTTGCTGTTATAAGAATGATCATGATGCCCTCATGTCCGTATTTTATTCTTATCGACACCTCTATCTCTAAACATGTGGACATATTATTCGATATCGGTTTCCGCTTGAGGACAAGCGAGGTCTAAGCTTGGGGGAGTTGATACGTCCATTTTGCATCATGCTTTTATATCAATATTTATTGCATTATGGGCTTTTATTACACATTATATCTCAATACTTATGGCTATTCTCTCTTATTTTACAAGGTTTACCATGAAGAGGGGGAATGCCGACAGCTGGAATTCTCGCTGGAAAAGGAGCAAACATTGGAAACCTATTCTGCACTGCTCCAAAAATCCTAAAACTCCAGGAAACCTATTTTTTGAATTAATAGGAATTATTGAGCGAAAGAAATACATCAGGGGGCCCGCACCCTGTCCAGGAGGGTGGGGGGCGCGCCCACCCCTACTGGGCGCGCCCCTGTCTCTTGGGCCCCCTGGTGGGCCCCCGGTGTCCATCTTCTGCTATATGATGGCTTTTACCCTGGAAAAAATTGTGGGCAAGCTTACGGGAAGAAACTCCGCCGCCACAAGGCGGAACCTTGGCGGAATCAATCTAGGGCTCCGGCGGAGCTGCACTGCTGGGGACACTTCCCTCCGAGAGGGGGAAATCATACCAATGTCATCACCAACGATCCTCTCATCGGGAGGGGGCAATCTCCATCAACATCTTCACCAGCACCATCTCCTCTCAAAACCCTAGTTCATCTCTTGTATCCAATCTTGTATCAGAACCACAGATTGGTACCTGTGGGTTGCTAGTAGTGTTGATTACTCCTTGTAGTTGATGCTAATTGGTTTACTTGGTAGAAGATCATATGTTCAGATCCTTAATGCATATTATTACTCCTCTGATTATGAACATGAATATGCTTTGTGAGTAGTTAGGTTTGTTCCTGAGGACATGGGTGAAGTCTTGCTATTAGTAGTCATGTGAATTTGGTATTCGTTTGATATTTTGATGAGATGTATGTTGTCTTTTCCTCTAGTGGTGTTATGTGAACGTCGACTACATGACACTTCACCATTATTTGGTCCTAGAGGAAGGCAGTGGGAAGTAATAAGTAGATGATGGGTTGCTAGAGTGACAGAAGCATAAACCCTAGTTTATGCGTTGCTTCGTTAGGGGCTGATTTGGATCCATATGTTTAATGTTGTGGTTAGGTCTATGTCGTGGAATTGTCACGTCAGATGTCCTAGTGAAAGGACTTAGTCGTGGAGCCATCGCAACTAGGAAGCTTGAAGGGGTTAATCAGGACAAGAGACACGAGAGGTTTATACTAGTTCGGCCCCTTACGGTTAAGGTAGGGCCTACGTCTAGTTGGGTTGGTATTGCTTGATGTTTCGATGACCAGGGAGCGAGATACGCTATGCCCGGTTCTCGATGAGTTGTTTCTTGAGATAGCTTACCAGCGGGTTGTCCCCTTATATACACGGGTGGACACCCTGCAGCCTACAGAGTCCCGACCGGCTCATAGACAGTGTCTGGCTCGGTGACTAGTTAATTCTACCTTATGTTACAAGTCATGTCATCATGGCGGTTTACCACTATGGGCCTTAAGCCACCTGTGGGCCTTAGACCCTTTATTGAACCACCATCTTCATGCTTGGTCTTGGGCTTCTTTCTGGTGAGTTTTCTTTGCGTAACCCGGCCCCTCCTGGGCGGCTTACACAAATAGTTATATCCCCAACATTAGGCCCTAGATTGATTTGAATCGGTTCACGTCAATCTTAAAATACCTTAGGAAGTAAACCTTCCGCCTTCTACCTGTGCAAAGGTTTTTAACCCGCCATGCCGTCATCTTCTGGATCCGCGTTAACCCGCCGTGACGTCATCTTTACTTAAATTCATATTTTACTCCACCATATCCTCCAACGGATCTTTGCTTTTAATGATCGTGTCGAAAACCGAGGCGTCGGGGCCGCTGGATAATGATGTTTAATCTCCTCGTTTCTCGCACCGTCTCACTCGGTCTTCCCTTATAAATAGGCATGACCTAGGTCTTCCATTCTCCCCCTTCGTTCGTCTTCTTCCTCTCGCTGTCTCTCTGCTGCTTAAAGCTTCGGCGCCACCGCCACCGCAGATCTCCTCGTCTTCACCAACTCAGGCCACTGCATCAACCTGACTTGACCAGAAAAACGCGACAGACCTCCGCAGCAACTCTGCATCTGTAAGTTTCTTCCTCCCTGTTCCTTAGATCTGCATTAAGATTTTCGAGTTCGTCACCGTCCGTTACGAACCCTTGATAGATTCCACCTCCGACGCCTCTTTCTGATCTTAAGATAGTATAAAACCGTTGCGGTAGCTGTTTCGCACTCATTTCGAATGCAAATAGATCCCTTTTCTCTTGCAGATAGGCCTCCTTCAAGTTTATGAACTCATCTGCACTGGTTTCTAGGTTTAGAAATATTTCCTTTTCTGCACACCTATTTGATCCAAATTAATTTCTGCCAGTTGCGAAACTTGTTTGTGCGACACTTAGGCAAAAATCTGTTTCTGTTAGGCCCATTTAACTCTAGCGGCTCTCATTGCCGGCCTAAAATAGACAATGTTAATCGACAGCCTTACCAGCTCCTGGCGGCTTAAAATAACCTAACTGTTACTAATTCCCATAGCGGCTTAGATAACCAGATATAATTAGCCATATGTCATTAGGCCCCGTCTTAAGCCGCCATTTTGAATAGACTTAAAAATACTTTCCTTCCGGGTTAAAATTGAACTGGAGCTTCTTATTTTGTCATAGGCTTCCACTTACGTCATGGCACCTAAGGCAACCGAGGCTCCTGTGACCTATAATTGGGTCCAATCCACTGTCACAAAAAGCAAATTGTCTGAATTTTTGAAGTCTGCCCATCTGCCCAAGAAGGAGGTCATTTTTTATCGTGCCCCTGACCCGTCCGAGGAGAAACCTCAGCCCAAAGAAGGGGAGGTGATAGTTTTTATGGATCATATGAGTAGGGGATTTGCTCCACCCGGTTCAAAATTCTTCAGGGATCTTTTGCATTTCTTTGACCTCGGACCTCAAGACATTGGACCCAATTCCGTGTCAAATATCTGCAACTTCCAAGTTTTCTGCGGAGTGTACTTGGGAGAAGAGCCCAATCTACTTTTGTTCAGAGAGCTATTCTATTTAAACCAGCAGAATGAACGTGCCAATGGGCCTAGTCTAGAACTCGGTGGCATCTCAATTCAGCGGTGGAGAGAGTGCCTCTTTCCTTATGCCGAACTGCCCAGCCACCCAAAGGACTGGAACCAGATGTGGTTTTATTGCTAGGACACTTCTCCGGCTGACGAGAACCCTCTGCCCGGCTTCCGCGCTCTGCGCCATGAATCAAATCACCCGCTGCCGGATAAGCTAACCGCTGTTGAACGTCTATCACTTTCCCCTACCATCAAGAAGATCAAAGCCCTCTTAGGTAATGGCTTGAACGGTATTGATTTGGTGCGAGTCTGGATCTCCTGGCAGGTGATCCGTTAAGCCGCCGCCCCGGCTTAATGTGCTCTTACACTAGCGAAAAGGATGACCCGCTACGCCACAGTCCTGATGACTTACCGGATGATATGATTGAAGTTACGACCCAGACCTTGTTGAAAGAAGGCACGGTGACTAGTAATGCCTTTGGCTTACTTCCCTTCTGCAAGAAGAACCCGGCCCCCGCAGTGAGTCATCAACCTCAATGGATACTCTTTACTATATTACACCTTGCTTTTACCACAACCCTTTATCATTTTTTATAGGCTGATGACAACTTCTGGAAGGTCAAGTGTGACCATGAGGCGGCCAAACAAGCCAGAGCGACAAAAAGAGCCGAAAGGAAAGCCGCCAAGACTGGAACTTCAAAGAAGAGGAAGCCAAGCGCTTCAGATATGTTTAAACTTGACGATACTGATGATGATGAAGAAGAGGTAACTTCTAACTCCCTTGACTCTTTATCATCACCTTACTAACATTAAATCTTTCCAGGAAGACACGGGGAACAGCCGAGCCGTCGAGGAAGAGGTAACTATAATCTCCTCCGACTCCGAGCCCCTGCCACGTCAGAAAATTCGAAGAGTAACCCGGAAAGTAAGATTTTCACATCCTTTGGCTTACCAAGATCCTCAATTTCTTTTGAAGCAACAACAATTGGAAAGCCGAAGGTAGAACCGGACCAGCAAGGATGTAGAGCTCTCCTCCAGCTTACCTAACGTAATCAGGAAGCATCGGACTGAGGTTATTTCCGATTTACGTTCTGTTTTACCTTTTTCGGGATTAATTCGTTAACCTCTCAATTTATCTGACTCCAAATATCAGGATACCTCTCCTTCCTCCGGCGAGTCTATGCAATCTAACATGCCGGCTTTCAAAACTGCCCCCGGGTAATGTAATTTTGTTTACCTTACGTTTTACCTTACCCATGCTTTTGTACTCATCCTTCTGCCTTTGTCCACAGTGTGCAAGTGAAACCCAGTAAGAGGGCAAAAAACGAGTAAGCCGTCCCAAGACCGGTCGCGACTGAACCGGAGCTTGGTACGACTGCTCCTGACAGTTCTACCCATCAGCCGCCGCCTGATCCAGCCTATGACATTCCAGCACCAACCGCTGATCTACCCACCGAAGATATTCTCAATAGCTCTGATAACCCAAAAGCTCCTAGCCCGGCAAAGACAATTGATCCGGAAGTTGAGATTCTAAAGACTCAGTTTGTTGAGCTAGGGCGGCCCACTGTCCTTCCCAAGTGCTCTGCTCAGGAGGAGCTTTTGGAATGCCGAAAGGCCAAGCTAGACATTTGCTGACTATACTCATTTAAGCATTGGAGATATAGTCCCTGGCTATCTCAATCAAGTACATAGTAGCCATGACCTGGAAATTGACATGGTGAAGCAAATACAGCAAAAATCTGAGGTATAACTTATGCTACTTTTCTGAATCATACTTACTATATCAGCCCCCAAGTCTATTGCTTATGAATAAACATGCTGTAGACTTAGAAAACTTCTTAGCACTGCTTTGTCCGGTTTAGAAAGAAGATATTTAACCCGGTTGTAACATGATACCTTGAACTTGTGATATACATTATCCCCCAAGTGTCATGTATCTTTGCTTGCAAAGTGCTTGGGAATTAAGTTCCATGAGCCGGCATTGTAAGTTAAAATTCTTCAGCATACATTAGCCCCCAAGTGTCAAGTATCTTTGCTTGCAAAGTGCTTGGGACTTAATGTTATCTTACCATGATTCTGACTATAACCCGTCATCAATGCAGGCCACCATAAGTCAATTTGAGTCGGAGATTGCTGACCTAAAGAGCCGCCTGGCAGCTCAAGAACTTGAAATTCAAAAGGCCAACTCCAAATTTGAATTCAGCGTCTCTGAACAAGAGAAGTTGAAGAAGAATTTTGAGGCGGAGAAGAAAATCTGGGCTGATGAAAAGGCTTCACTGGTGACCCGGGCCGAGACGGCAGAGGCATTGCTTGCAGAAGCAACAACGGAGCTGTCTGGCTTAAAGTGCTAGATATCTCAAATGGTCTCAGCAATCTTTGGTAAGTTACTCATATAAACTTTAAACTTTGCAAACCTCCTTTCAATGATTACTTCAATTGTCAGCTTCGACTCACTTTATGTTTAATAATGCAGGCCCCAGGAGAACAAACCTCAAGCAGAACATGTTGATCAAACTGAAGGCGGTTTATACTCTGGTGGAACAACTCTACACCGGTCACAACGTGCTTTGGCCGTTGTAGCTTTATCAAATGACGTTCCTCACCTCCTGCAAGACGTGCTGAAGCGGCTTGCTTTACTACCTCAACGGGTCCAAGATCTAAGGCGGGCGTCCACAAGAGCAGGGGCCATAGCCGCGTTGAGCCGGGCGAAAGCATGGATTCCAGAACTAGACCTGGCCGACCTCGCTCTTGGATACCCGAGTCTGAAAGAGGATGGGACCGTATTTGATGAACATGATTTCACCGCCTGCGTCAAAGATATACGCCGCGTGTCTACTCTTATTGGGAACGATACTGATCTTACCAAGTATTAGCCGGGCTATGATAGTGAGAACCGGAGAATTCCAACACCTCACTATGATGAAGTGAACCTGGTCCCTCCAACTCGTAAGCATACCTTTGCCCCTGAAGTGGACCCAACCGGTTTAATAGATGATGAAGCTGAGTTTGAAGCCTTGAGTGGCATTGACTGGGCCTCGTCAACCTTCTAGGACAGGGCAGCTGATGGAGAAGCGGAGAAGGATAACCCAGAATCTTCGAGCCCACCCAAGGAGTGAACCGCCAGGCGTTTATGACTTTGTGAAAACAATGCTTCATTATTCAGACTCGGGGAGTCTTGTAATAGGGTAGAAAAACCTCTCAATTTTTGTCATGCCTTCGTGCATGTTTATGACGCTTAATACGTTCGTAAGCCGCCATCACTATATACTTCCAGCTTATGTTGATATTTTATTTCCTTGATGTTAAAATTTTGCTTGCCTTATCCTTCATATAAAACAAGCAAAATTCCCTGAGATCCTTTTGGTAATGTCGTCGGTTTATGTGACCTAAATCATGAGGGTAAGTTTAACTCCTGAAAGTTGTCACATATGATGTTCACCTGGCCCTTAACAACTAAAGTGACCAATATTAAACCGGAAGAACAAAAACCATCTCATAGCGCTTTTAAGAAGGTCTCAAGATAGTCAAGTAATTATGCTTATGAAATATAATGGATAATAAACAATATTCAAAGGCTTCTGATTGGAATACGATCAGTAAACCATTCCAAAGGGGTTAAGCTAAGATTCGAATACGATCATATAGCCCCAAGTGGCTTTGACGATGCCAATCAAGTGGGTATCAACAACTAAGTTCTCTTTGGTTAGAATATGACCTATGTTTGAACAGGAAGCCCCCAAGTGACCATAAGAGTTGTTTAATGACGCTGATTCGAATACGATCCACGTCTGACCCAAAGGGGTTAAGCTATTCTTCAAATATGATCAAGAAGCCCCCAAGTGGGTTTGGCAGTATGCGGATCAAGTGGATATCGATAGCTATGTTCTCTTTGGTTCGAACACGACCTATGTTTGAACAGGAAGCCCTCAAGTGATCATGGCTAGATTCAGATATGACCATAAGCGGGACCAAAGGGAAAGCCGGATTCAGATATGATCCGCTCCTTGTTGGCTGTTTCCACCACCTGATAAAGAAGTCATATAAACTTTTGAGGGTGAAAAGGACAAAGGTCCTGCTTTATTGCTTTATATAATATATACATCGTCAAAATATATACATCTTGAGAGCCGGTGGCTCAAGTATAGTCAGGCCGAAGATGGGCGATATTCCACGGCCGACGGATCTCCTCCTCTGACTTACGTGAGTCTTTGTGCTCTCGAACATCGATAAGGTAGTATGAACCGTTGTTCAGATTCTTGCTAACCACAAAGGGTCCTTCCCAAGGAGGGGATAGCTTGTGCATATCAGACTGATCCTCGATGAGCCGGAGCACTAAGTCGCCTTCCTGAAAGGTTCTGCTTCTAACCCGGTGGCTGTGATAGCGGCACAGGTCTTGCTGGTAAATCGCCGAGTGGGCTATTGCCAAGTCTCGCTCCTCATCCAACAAGTCAAGTACATCCTGACGAGCTTTTTCATTCTCAGCCTCAACGTAAGCCGCCACACGGGGTGAATCGTGCCGGATGTCACTTGGCAGGACTGCCTCTGCTCCATACACCATGAAGAAAGGTGTGTAACCTGTAGATCTGTTAGGCGTAGTGTTGATGCTCCACAGTACAGAGGGTAAATCCTCTACCCAACAACCCGGAGTCCGCTGTAAGGGGACAAAGAGCCGGGGCTTGATACCCTTTAGGATCTCCTGATTAGCTCTTTCTGCTTGACCATTGGATTGAGGATGAGCAACAGCTGAAACATTAAGCCGGATATGTTCTCGTTGACAGAACTCTTCCATGGCACCCTTGGAGAGATTAGTGCCATTATCAGTTATGATGCTGTGTGGGAAACCAAAACGAAAGATCACCTTTTTCATGAACTGAACCGTCGTGGCTGCATCACACTTACTGACCGGCTCTGCCTCAACCCACTTTGTAAACTTATCCACTGCCACCAGGAGGTGTGTCTTTTTATCCTTAGACCTCTTGAAAGGTACAACCATGTCAAGCCCCCAGACTGCAAACGGCCAAGTAATTGGAGTCCTCCTCAACTCTTGAGCGGGCACATGAGCTCGTCGTGAGAATTTTTGACATCCGTCACATTTGCTGACTAGATCCTCCACATCAGCATGAGCCGTCAGCCAATAGAAACCATGACGGAAAGCCTTGGCCACAAGAGATTTTGAACCGACATGATGACCACAATATCCTTCATGGATCTCACGAAGTATCTCCTGACCCTCCACAGGCGACACACAATGTTGAAACGCCCTAGTGACACTACGGTGATGTAACTCGCCATGAACAATCGTCATAGATTTAGACCGCCTGACAATTTGTCTCGCCATGGTCTTATCCTCACGCAACTCTCCCCGGGTCATATAGGCCAAGTATGGCACTGTCCAATCTAGGATAACGTGAAGGGATGCCACCAGCTGTGCCTCCGGTTCTGGCACTGCTAGTTCTTCCTCTGTAGGTACCTTGACAGAAGGATTATGCAAGACATCATGAAAGGTGTTAGGCGGCACCGACTTACGCTGAGATTCCAACCGGCTTAAAGCATGAGCCGCCTCATTCTTCCTTCGATCAATGTGCTCCACTTGATAACCTTTGAAGTGCCCAGCCACAACATCCACTTCATGACGATAAGCCGCCATAAGGGGATCCTTGGAATCCCACTTGCCTGACACCTGTTGGGCCACGAGATCTGAATCGCCCAAGCACCTTACCCGGCTCAAATTCATCTCTTTGGCCATCTGGAGACCATGGAGTAAGGCCTCGTACTTAGCTGCATTGTTAGTACAAGGAAACATAAGCCGGAGCACATAACAAAATTTGTCACATCAAGGGGATGTTAAAACAACTCCAGCCCCCGAGCCTTCTAACTGCCTGGACCCATCAAAGTGAATAGTCCAATATGTGCTATCCGGCTTCTCCTCAGGTGCCTGCAACTCTGACCAATCATTGATAAAGTCCACCAATAGCCCACTTGGCAACTCATCCTGTGGCCTCCCTGCTCTGGATGATGTCTCCCAAGGGGGCAGAACTTACCACAGTTATAGGATGACTTTGGAAGTACTGCTTCAGCTTCTGGCTTGCCATAAACACTCTGTAAACAAGTTTCTGCCAATGTGGATACCTTTGTTTAGACTCAATGAGCACCTCACTGATGTAGTAAACCGGCCATTGAACCGGATGCTCCTTGCCAGCCTCCTTACGCTCCACCATGATGGAAACACAGATGGCTCGTGAATTAGCAGCCACATACAACAACAACGGTTCTTTATCAATGGGAGCGGCAAGGACCGGTGGCTTAGACAACTATCTCTTTAAATCTTCAAAGGCAATATCAGCAGCATCACTCCAGACAAAAGTGTCCGTTTTCTTCATCATCTCATAAAATGGTAGGGACTTCTCACCTAACCGGCTTATGAACCGGCTTAAGGCAGCAACACGACCCGCCAGTCGCTGAACATCATTGATGCGCGCCGGTTTAGCCAGAGAGGTAGTTGCCTTGATCTTCTCCGGATTAGCTTTAATGCCTCTGTTTGAGACCAGAAAACCCAAGAGCTTGCCTGCAGGTACACCAAATACACACTTGGCCGGGATAAGCATCATCTTATAAACCCGGAGATTATCAAAGGTCTCTTTCAAGTCAGATATCAAGGTTTCCTTCTCTCTAGACTTCACCATGATGTCATCCACATAAGCATGAACATTGCGCCGAATTTGATCATGGAGATAGTTCTGTACACATTGCTGATAAGTCGCCTGAGCACTTTTGAGCCCAAATGGCATAGATACATAACAGAAGGCTCCAAACGGAGTGATGAAAGCCGTCTTCTCCTGGTCCTTAACTGCCATTTTGATCTGATGATAACTAGAGTAAGCATCCAAAAAGCTCAAATGCTCGCAACCCACCGTAGCATCAATGATTTGATCAATACGGGGGAGAGCAAAGGGATCAGCCGGACAAGCCTTATTTAAGTCCGTGTAATCCACACACATCCGCCAGGTGTCGTTATTCTTGAGCACGAGCACCGGGTTAGCCAACCACTCCAGGTGAAAAACTTCACCAATAAACCCAGCCGCTAAGAGCCGGGCGACTTCCTCTCCAATAGCTTTCCGTCTCTCTTCGTTGAACCGTCGAAGAAACTGCCTGACTGGCTTGTACTTCGGATCAATATTGAGAGTGTGCTCAGCGAGTTCTCTCGGTACACCTGGCATGTCAGAAGGTTTCCATGCGAAGATGTCCCGGTTCTCACGGATGAACTCGATAAGCGCGCTTTCCTATTTAGGATCCAAATTGGTACTGATACTGAACTGCTTAGATGAATCACCTGGATTAAAATCCACAAGCTTGGTTTTAGCAGCCGACATAAACTTCATTACCGGGTCATGCTTGGTGGTTGGCTTCTTTAAAGAGGTCATATCCGCTGGGTCAACATTGTCTTGATAAAACTTTAGCTCCTCTGCTGCACAAACAGACTCAGCATAAGCCGCGTCGCCCTCCTCACATTCTAGGGCTACCTTTCGACTTCCATGCATGGTGATGGTGCCGTTGTGACCCGACATTTTAAGCTGCAGATAAACATAACACGGTCGTGCCATGAATTTGGCATAAGCCGGCCATACAAACAGAGCATGATATGGACTGCTGATTTTGACCACCTCAAAGGTTAATTTCTCAGCTCTAGAATCATACTCATCTCCAAAGGCCACTTCCAGTTCAATCTTGCCAACTGGATAAGCCGACTTACCAGGAACCACTCCATGAAAAATATTGTTGGACGTCTCCAAATTTTTATCAGTTAACCCCATGCGTCGAAAGGTCTCATAACAGAGGATATTGATGCTGCTACCCCCATCCATGAGTACCTTAGTGAATTTATATCCACCAACCTAAGGTGCTACCACCAAGGCTAACTGACCCGGATTATCAACCCGGAGGGGGTGATCTTCCCTGCTCAATACAATGGGTTGTTCTGACCACCTCAAATAATGGGGAACCGCCGGCTCAACAGAATTGACGGCCCTCTTATGAACCTTCTGATCACGTTTGCAGAAGCTAGTGGTGAACACGTGATACTGTGCACTATTCAGCTACTTCGGATGGCTTTGATAACCCGGCTGCTGCTGCTATTGTTCCCCTTGACCAGACTATTGTTGATTATAGCCGCCTTGATGTTCCTGAAATCCGGAACTTGAACCGCCACCCGGGCCATGAAATCCGCCAGCTCCCGAGTCGCCGCCCGACCCATGATTGCCATCAAACGTGTTGGAATTCTTAAAAGCCTTCATGATCGTGCAGTCTTTCCATAAGTGGGTGGCGGGTTGTTCCCGGGTGCCATGCCTCGGGAAAGGCTCATTGAGTAGTTGCTCAAGAGATGGGCCTGGCCCGCCAGATCGAGGGGGAGGTTTTACCTTACGTCTCTGATTATTACCCTGCGTATTGGCATTGGACACAAACTCTGGGTTACCCTCTGCCTTACGCTTATTGCCTCCTTGATTCATCGGGTTATGCTGCTAGCCCTTTCCATTGCCATTCTTCTTTCCCTTCCCTGTCTTTTCCTCATCAGACGGGGGATCCTTGGTACTATCAGAGTCGACGTATTTGACTAAAGCTTCCATCAGCGTACCCATATTGTTGCAATCACGCTTAAGGCGCCCCAGTTTCTGTCTCAGCGGCTCAAAGCGACAGTTCTTCTCCAACATAAGGACTACAGAGCTGACATCCATCTTGTCATACGAATGTATTATCTCCTTGACCCGGCGTACCCAGTGAGTCGTGGATTCGCCCTCCTCCTGCTTACAATTTGTCAGGTCCACAATCGACATAGATTGCTTGCAAGTGTCCTTGAAGTTCTGGATGAAATGGGCCTTTAGCTCTGCCCACGAATTAATGGAATTGGGTGGCAAGCCCTTTAACCAAGACTGGGCCGTTCCATCTAACATCATGGTGAAATACTTAGCCATTGCTGCGTCGCTGACCTCCAACAGCTCCATGGCCATCTCATAACTTTCGATCCACGCTCTGGGCTGTAAGTCGGCCGTGTAATTCAACACCTTTCGAGGTCACTTGAAGTCCTTGGGAAAACGTACATTACGCAGAGCTGGTGCCAAACAAGGAACACCACCGGTTCTAGTAGCCACTCCTGTCTCAACGGAAGTCGTCGGATACTCTGGGAATTCTTGATGAGCCATCTGTTGAGCTGCTAGCTGAGCCGCCCGCTCGTTCTCCTGACGTATTCGGTCTTGCACCAGATTATAGCCACCGGGCTGGTTACAGCGTTGGGCGTTGCTTGACAAAGCTTCTGATTCCATGTGCCTGCTGTAACTTGGACTCCGGTTTTGACGAGGTGGTGCTAACTAAGGCGGAGGAGTTGAATGAATCATGTCCCGGCTATAAGAATAAGTCTCTTGCTGGGCCAGGGCCGTCTGGACAAGTTCTCTGATCCTCCGGGTCTCCACCGCTGTCAGATCATCACCGTCCACTTGGAGAGCCGCCAAACGTGCCGATGCTTCGATTAAGTTCTCCATGGGGTTGGAGAAGTGACCCGGTGGTATTGGTACATAACAGGGCGGAGCCATGTTCCCATGAGGAGGTGCCATCTCCCGAGGCTGAGCCGGTCCTCCTATTCCGGCTGTCATAAACTGATTTGCATCTGGCGGGTTACTTGGGCCGCCTCCGGGTGTAGCAAAAAGATTATGAGGATCATAAACCGGAGGTAAATGGGACTTGGTTTTCTGATGTCTCCTCCTCATCACCTCGTTAGACGCGTTCAGGCTCATCGTGAGCTGGAAGGCCTTTGACTGTACCCGTTGTGCCCGTGCATCCAAAGACGCCTGTTCTGTGGCTAACCTTGTGTCCTCAGCTGCCAAGGCCTCCTTGGCCCGAGCTATTTCCTCGCGCACCCGTGCCACCTCCGCGTCATGCTCATCTTGATTTGCAGGAATAACTGTGGCGGTTAACAAGGCCGTAAGCTTATCCATGAGATCTATCAGCACCTGGGCCGGCGGGCGCACAAGGCCTCCTTCCCCGGCCGCTCCTGACCCAGACGTTATTGTTGCAGCGGTTGTAGAGTTTTGGCCGGGTTGAGTCCCAGCCATGAAGACTCCTGCCCACCTTGGCGGCTCATAGGGGTCCGAAATACTGGGGCCATCAGAACAGCCCCCAAGCACGCCGTCTTGCACTTGGTACAGCGAATCTGTTGAACCAGTGGACGAATCACCATCAGAGAGGACGGCCGTCTCACCACCATCTTCAGATCCTTCAGAAAGTTCCTCTCCACGGATGCAGCCCACGAAGGCACGGTTCATGACGGGTTGAACTCGGGCCTTTCTCGCATGCTGAGCCGTCTCGACGAGGTCAGTGCAGTTGTCCGTCTCAGGGCCCGGCTCACCAATCTGGCCAATGAAGACGTGGATTCCGCTGAAGGGGACCCGGTACCCATACTCAATTGAGCCGGCGTCGGGGCCCCAGCCTTCGTCATCGATGTAGATCTTGCCACAACGACTCTTGGTCATCTGGCCCACTACGTACCCCTTGAGCCCTTCGAAGTTGCCCTTCAAGAACTCAAATCCACCATGCGCTGGCCCCACGGTGGGCGCCAACTGTCGTGGAATTGTCACGTCATATGTCCTAGTGAAAGGACTTAGTCGTGGAGCCATCGCAACTAGGAAGCTTGAAGGGGTTAATCAGGACAAGAGACACGAGAGGTTTATACTAGTTCGGCCCTTTACGGTGAAGGTAAGGCCTATGTCTAGTTGGGTTGGTATTGCTTGATGTTTCGATGACCAGGGAGCGAGATATGCTATGCCCGGTTCTCGATGAGTTGTTTCTTGAGATAGCTTACCAGCGGGTCGTCCCCTTATATACACGGGTGGATGCCCTGCAGCCTACAGAGTCCCGGCCGGCTCATAAACAGTGTCCGGCTCGGTGACTAGTTAATTCTACCTTATGTTACAAGTCATGTCATCATGGCGGTTTACCACTATGGGCCTTAAGCCACCTGTGGGCCTTAGACCCTTTATTGAACCGCCATCTTCATGCTTGGTCTTCGGCTTCTTTCTGGTGAGTCTTCTTTGCGTAACCCGGCCCCTCCTGGGCGGCTTACACAAATAGTTATATCCCCAACAGTCTACCTTAATACTTCTTTTGTAGTTGCGGATGCTTGCAATAGGGGTTAATCATAAGTGGGATGCTTGTCCAAGTAAGGGAAGTACCCAAGCACTGGTCCACCCACATATCAAATTATCAAAGTACCAAACGCGAATCATATGAGCGTGATGAAAACTAGCTTGACGATAATTCCCATGTGTCCTCGGGAGCACCTTTCTCATTATTATAAATTGTCCAGGCTTATCCTTTGCTACATAAAGGATTGGGCCACCTTGCTGCACTTTATTTACTTCATTTACTTGTTACTCATTACAATTTATCTTATCACAAAACTATCTATCACCTACAATTTCAGTGCTTGCAGAGAAAACCTTACTGAAAACCACTTATCATTTCCTTCTGCTCCTCGTTGGGTTCGACACTCTTACTTATCGAAATGACTACAATAAATCCCCTACACTTGTGGGTCATCAATATACCTACACACCCCGAAAACATCCAGGGAGCCAACGAAAAACAATCTCCACCGCCGTAACCTTCTGTATCCGCGATATCCCATCCTTCGCCGACGCTCCGCCGGAGGGGGAATCGACAAAGGAGGGCTTCTACATCAACACCATAGCCCCTCCGATGAGTTGTGAGTAGTTTACCACAGACCTTCGGGTCCATAGTTATTAGCTAGATGGCTTCTTCTCTCTTTTTGGATCTCAATACAATGTTCTCCTCCTCTCTTGTGGAGATCTCTTCGATGTAAACTCTTTTTGCAGTGTGTTTGTCGAGATCCGATGAATTGTGGGTCTATGATCAAGTTTATCTATGAGAAATATTTGAATCTTCTCTGAATTCTTTTATGTATGATTGAGTTATATTTGCAAGTCTCTTCGAATTATCAGTTTGGTTTGGCCTACTAGATTGATATTTCTTGCCATGAGAGAAGTGCTTAGCTTTGGGTTCAATCTTGCGGTGTCCTTACCGAGTGACAGAAAGGGTTGCAAGGCACGTATTGTATTGTTGCCATCGAGGATAAAAAGATGGGGTTTATATCATATTGCTTAGCTTATCCCTCTACATCATGTCATCTTTCTTAATGCGTTACTCTGTTCTTATGAACTTAATACTCTAGATGCATGCTGGATAGCGGTCGATGTCTGGAGTAATATAGTAGATGCAGGCAGGAGTCGGTCTACTTGTCATGGACGGGATGACTATATACATGATCATGCCTAGATAATCTCATAATTATTCACTTTTCTATCAATTGCTCGACAGTAATTTGTTCACCCACCGTAATACTTATGCTATCTTGAGAGAAGCCACTAGTGAAACCTATGGCCCCGGGGTCTATATTTTATCATATAAGCTTTCAATCTGCTTTTATTTGCATCTTTACTTTTTGCATCTATATTATAAAATACCAAAAATATATTTATCTTATCATACTATCTCTATCAGATCTCACTTTCGCAAGTGGCCATGAAGGGATTGACAACCCCTTTATTGCATTGGTTGTGAGTTCTTTGTTTGTTTGTCTAGGTGCGTGGGACTTTTGAGGAGCCTCCTACTGGATTGATACCTTGGTTCTCAAAAACTAAGGGAAATACTTACGCTACTATTGCTGCATCACCCTTTCCTCTTCAAGGAAAACCAACGCAAGCTCAAGACGTAGCAAAAAGGATTTCTGGCGCCGTTGCCGGGGAGCTCTTCGCTCAAGTCAAAACATACCAAGTACCCATCACAAACTCATCTCCCTCGCATTTACATTATTTGCCATTTGCCTCTTGTTTTCCTCTCCCCCACTTCACCCTTGCCATTTTGTTCGCCCTCTTTTTCCCAATCTCTCTCTCTCTCTCTCTCTCTCTCTCTCTCTCTCTCTCTCTCTTTCGCTTGCCTTTTTCCGTTTTCTCGTGTGTTAGATCATTTACCGTGTCATTATGGCTAGTCCTCCTATCCTTGTTATCACTCCCGAACATGAAATTCTTAATTTTAAGCAAAGGGAGGGAGAAAATTTAAAAGATGCTTGGCATAGAATTTTCAATGCTCAAAATAGATCTACTGGGATGCTTCCTACTTCCGTTCTTCTTCGCAATTTTTATGTAGGCATCACTCCTTGGAATAGATGTGTTCTTGATACCGTTACCGGAGGGGATTTCTTGAGTAGCCATACGTTTGATGCTTACAATGATATGTTAGGTTTGTTTGGCCCACCACCTCTTTTGGTTAATGGAACTATTTTAACTTTAGAACATGTTATGCAATGACTTGAGATTATTGAAAAATAAAATTGCCACTGTTGAGTTGATTGGAAATTTGGATAAAAAGATTCATAATCACATTACCCAATATGGATCTAGGGTTGGAGTTACTTTGAAAAATCTTAAAGAGAAAGAACCTATAGTTAATGAAAAAATAGATCTAGATTATGCAAGAATCGGTAAACTTGAGGATATCATTACCAACTTAGGTTCGCGTTTTCTTCCATGAAAAACACTCCAAAACCTCCTACCAAAACTGCCAAGTTTATTTATGTTCCTAAAAATAAGGGTGAATCTTCTAGTAAGGGAGACGCGGATCTCAAATCCATAAGTATTCATCCCAATTGTCTCTCTATCGTCAAGGAACCTTTTGCTACAAACGAATTTCTTGAATTTTTACTAAAGTTTTAATCATTGCTAAAAAGGGAGAAACCCCTAAATATTATAAGTGCTCTATTGAGGATTTGAGTGCCAAAGATGGCACTACTTAGATCTATCTTCGCTTTTATGCCTAGCTAGGGGCGTTAAACGATAGCGCTAGTTGTGAGGGAACCCAATTTTATTTGTGTTTTTTGTTTTTGTTTCTGTTTAGTAATAAATTTTGCATCTACCTTCTGTTTAGATGTGTTTTTATGTTTTAATTAGTGTTTGTGCCAAGTAGAACTTATAGGATAACCTATGATAATAGTTAATTTGATTCTGCTGAAAAACAGAAACTTTGCGTGCACGAAATTAGTTTTGTTAAATCACAGAAACACGCTTTTGCGTTGATTATTTTTGCTTCTGATCAATAGGAATTTTTTTCCAGGACTTGTATTTTGGTAGGATTTTTAGAGTTCCAGAAGTTTGTGTTAGTTACAGATTGCTACAGACTGTTCTGTTTTTGACAGATTCTGTTTTTCGTGTGTTGTTTGCATATTTTGATGCATCTATGGCTAGTATTAAGTGGTATGAACCATAGAGAACTTGGAATACAGTAGGTTTAACACCAAAATAAATAAAGAATGAGTTTATTATAGTACCTTATGTGGTGGTTTTGTTTTCTTTCACTAACGGAGCTTATAAGATTTCCTGTTGAGTTTTGTGTTGTGAAGGTTTCAAGTTTTGGGTAAAGATTTGATGGACTATGGAATAAGGAGTGGCAAAAGCCTAAGTTTGCGGATTCCCATGGCACCCTAAGATATTCAAGAATAGCCAAAAGCCTAAGCTTGGGGATGCCCCGGGAAGGCATCCCCTCTTTCGTCTTCCTTCATTGGTAACTTTACTTGGAGCTATATTTTTATTCGCCACATGATATGTGTTTTTCTTGGAGCGTCGTGTATGATATTAGTCTTTGCTTTTTAGTTTACCACAATCATTCTTGCTGTACACACCTTTTGGGAGAATCCTACTTGATTGAATTTGTTAGAATATGCTATGTGCTTCACTTATATCTTTTGAGCTTGATAGTTTTTGCTCTAGTGCTTCAATTATATCTTTTAGAGCACGGCGGTGGCTTAATTTTGTAGAAATTGCTAGTCTCTAATGCTTCACTTATATTATTTTGAGAGTCTTACAGAACAACATGATATTTGCTTTGGTTATAATTAAAATTGGTCCTAGAATGGTAGGCATCCAAGTTGGGTATAATAAAATCTATCATAGGAAGTGAATTGGATGCTATGATCAATTTGATACTTGATAATTGTTTTGAGATATGGAGGTAGTGATATTAAAGTCATGCTAGTTGGGTGATTATGAATTTAAAGAATGCGTGTGTTGAAGTTTGTGATTCCCGTAGCATGCACGTATGGTGAACTGCTTTGTGATGAAGTTGGAGCACAATTTTATTTATTGATTGTCTTCCTTATGAGTGGCGGTCGGGGACGAGCGATGGTCTTTTCCTACCAATCTATCCCTCTAGGAGCATGCACATAATACTTTTTTTTGATGATTTGTAGATTTTTGCAATAAGTATGTGAGTTCTTTTGACTAATGTTGAGTCCATGGATTATACACACTCTCACCCTTCCACCATTTCTAGCCTCTTTTGTGCCGCGCAACTTTCGCCGGTACCATACACCCACCATATACCTTCCTCAAAACAGCCACCATACCTACCTATTATGGCATTTCCATAGCCATTCCAAGATATATTGCCATGCAACTTTCCACCGTTCCGTTTATATGACACGCATCATCATTTTCATATTGCTCTTTGCATGATCATGTAGTTGACATCGTATTTGTGGAAAGGCCACCTTCATAATTTTCAACATGTCACTCTTGATTCATTGCATATCCCGGTACACCGCCGAAGGCATTCATATAGAGTCATATCTTGTTTTAAGTTTTGAGTTGTAATTCGTGAGTTGTAAGTAAATAAAAGTGTGATGATCTTCATTATTAGAGCATTGTCCCAATGAGGAAAGGAGGATGGAGACTATGATTCCCCCACAAGTCGGGATGAGACTTCAGACTTTACAAAAAGAAAAAAAGAAAAAAAGAGAAAGGCCAAAAAGAAAAGAAAAGAAAGGCCAAAGAAAAAAAAGGAGAAAAAAGAATAAAATAATAAAATGAGAGAAAAAGAGAGAAGGGACAATGCTACTATCTTTTTACCACACTTGTGCTTCAAAGTAGCACCATGATCTTCATGATAGAGAGTCTCCTATGTTGTCACTTTCATATACTAGTGGGAATTTTTCATTATAGAACTTTTCTTGTATATTCCAACGATGGGCTTCCTCAAAATGCCCTAGGTCTTCGTGAGCAAGCAAGTTGGATGCACAACCACTTAGATTCTTTTGTTGAGATTTCATACATTTATAGCTCTAGTGCATCCGTTGCATGGCAATCTCTACTCACTCACATTGATATCTATTAATGGGCATCTCCATAGCCCGTTGATACGCCTAGTTGATTGAGACTATCTTCTCCCTTTTTGTCTTCTCCACAACCACCATTCTATTCCACATATAGTGCTATGTCCATGGCTCACGCTCATGTATTGCGTGAAAGTTGGAAAAGTTTGCGATTACTAAAGTATGAAACAATTGCTTGGCCTGTCATCGGGGTTGTGCATGATTAAATACTTTGTGCGATGAAGATAGAGGAACATCCAGACTATATGATTTTGTAGGGATAACTTTCTTTAGCAATGTTATTTTGAGAAGACATGATTGCTTTCATTAGTATGCTTGAAGTATTACTATTTCTTATGTCAATATGAACTTCTATTTTGAATCATTTGTATCTGAACATTCATGCCACAATAAAGAAAATTACATTGAGAATTATGCTAGGTAGCATTCCACATCAAAAATTCTGTTTTTATCATTTACCTACTCGAGGACGAGAAGGAAATAAGCTTGGGGATGCTTGATACGTCTCCAACGTATCTATAATTTTTGATTGTTCCATGCTATTATATTACCCCTTTTGGATGTTTATGGGTTTTATTTTACATATTTATATCATTTTTGGGACTAACCTACTAACCGGAGGCCCAGCCCATATTGCTGTTTTTTTTGCCTATTTCAGTATTTCGAAGAAAAGGAATATCAAACGGAGTCCAAATGGAACGAACGTGATCCAGAGAACTTGGAGTGCAAGTCAATAAGCAATCGAGGCGGCCAGGAGATAGGAGGGTGCGCCCACCCCTCCTGGGCGCCCCCCTGTCTCCTGGGCCCCACGAGCGGCCACCGACGTACTTCTTCCTCCTATATATACCTACGTACCCCGAAAACATCCAAGGCGCCAACAAAAAACATTTTCCACCGCCGTAACCTTTTGTATCCGCGAGATCCCATCTTGGAGCCTTCGCCGGCGCTCCGCCGGAGGGGGAATCAACCACGGAGGGCTTCTACATCAAAACCATAGCCCCTCAATGAGTTGTGAGTAGTTTACCACAGACCTTCGGGTCCATAGTTATTAGCTAGATGGCTTCTTCTCTCTTTTTTGGATCTCAATACAATGTTCTCCCCCTGTCTTGTGGAGATCTATTCGATGTAAATTCTTTTTGCGGTGTGTTTGTCGAGATCTGATGAATTGTGGGTTTATGATCAAGTTTATCTATGAGAAATATTTGAATCTTCTCTGAATTATTTTATGTACGATTGAGTTATCTTTGCAAGTCTCTTCGAATCATCAGTTTGGTTTGGCCTACTAGATTGATCTTTCTTGCCATGGGAGAAGTGCTTAGCTTTGGGTTCAATCTTGTGGTGTCCTTACCTAGTGACAGAAAGGGTTGCAAGGCATGTATTGTATTGTTGCCATTGAGTATAAAAATATGGGGTTTATATCATATTGCTTGAGTTTATCCCTCTCCATCATGTCATCTTTCTTAATGTGTTACTCTGTTCTTATGAACTTAATACTCTAGATGCATGTTGGATAGCGGTTGATGTGTGGAGTAATAGTAGTAGATGCAGGCAGAAGTCAGTCTACTTGTCACGGACGTGATGCCTATATACATGATCATGCCTAGATAATCTCATAATTATTCGCTTTTCTATCAATTGCTCGACAGTAATTTGTTCACCCACTGTAATACTTATGCTATCTTGAGAGAAGCCACTAGTGAAACCTATGGCCCCCGGGTCTATCTTTTATCATATAAGCTTTCAATCTACTTTTATTTGCATCTTTACTTTTTGCATCTATATTATAAAATACCAAAAATATGTTTATCTTATCATACTATCTTTATCAGATCTCACTTTCGCAAGTGGTCGTGAAGGGATTGACAACCCCTTTATTGCGTCGGTTGCGAGTTCTTTGTTTGTTTATGTAGGTGCATGGGACTTTTGAGGAGCCTCCTACTGGATTAATACCTTGGTTCTCAAAAATTGAGGGAAATACTTACACTACTATTGCTGCATCGCTCTTTCCTCTTCAAGGAAAACCAACACAGGCTCAAGATGTAGCACCCCCCGGGGGTTTAGTGGGCCTAATGGGCCCTAGTGGAGAAGAGGAGGGGCAGCCAGGGCAGGCCACGCACCCCCATCCCCTCTAGTCCGAATAGGACAAGGAGGGGGGTGCCCCCCTTCCTTCCTCTCCTCTCTCCATTCCTTCCCCCTCCTACTCCAACTAGGAAAAGAGGGAGTCCTACTCCCGGTGGGAGTAGGACTCCTCCCTGGCACGCCTCCTCCTGGACGGCCGCCCCTCCCCCTTGATCCTTTATATACGGGGGCAGGGGGCACCTCTAGACACAACAATTGATCTATTGATCTCTTAGCCGTGTGAGGTGCCCCCCTCCACCATATTCCACCTCGGTAATATCGTAGCGGTGCTTAGGCGAAGCCCTGCATCGGTAGCATCATCAACACCGTCATCACACCGTCGTGCTAACGGAACTCTCCTGCAAAGCTCTGCTGGATCAAAGTTCGTGGGACGTCATCGAGCTGAACGTGTGCTGAACTCGGAGGTGCCGTACGTTCGATACTTGATCGGTCAGATCGTGAAGACGTACGACTACATTAACCGCGTTGTGCTAACGCTTCCGCTTTCGGTCTACGAGGGTACGTGGACAACACTCTCCCCTCTCGTTGCTATGCATCACAATAATCTTGCATGTGCGTAGGAGTTTTTTTAAATAACTGTGTTCCCCAACAGCAGCCTCGACTCTCATCCGATGCCCCGCCACCTTCTTCTCCGACGCCGACAATGCGACCGCCGCGGTAAGCCCTGGCTCCTCTCCCTCCGATAGATCTTCAGTAGTCGGCCCAGATTAGATCTTTGTTGTTTTTTTAGCCGAAGCATTTTCTATTAGTTAGCAAACGTTCAATAGTTTAGCCTCGTGATACGTCCATTTTGCATCATGCTTTTATATAAATATTTATTGCATTATGGGCTATTAGTACACATTATATCTCAATACTTATGGCTATTCTCTCTTATTTTACAAGGTTTACCATGAAGAGGGGGAATGCTGGCTGCTGGAATTCTGGCTGGAAAAGGAGAAACGTTGGAAACCTATTATGCACAACTCCAAAAGACCTGAGACTCCACGAAAAGACTTTTCAGATTTAATAAGAATTATTGGGCAAAAGAAATAGGCCATGGGGCCCACACCCTGTCTAGGAGACAGGGGGCGCCCCCCTGTAGGGCGCGCTCCCTATCTCCTGGGCCCCCTGGTGGGCTTCCGGCTGCCATCTTCTGCTATATGAAGGGTTTTCACCTGGAAAAAATCGTGGGCAAGCTTATGGGGCAAAACTCCGCCGCCACAAGGAGGAACCTTGGCGGAATCAATCTAGGGCTCTGGCGGAGCTGTTCTGCCGGGGACACTTCCCTCCAGGAGGGGGAAATCATCACCAACGTCATCACCAATGATCCTCTCATCGGGAGGGGGTCAATATCCATCAACATCTTCACCAGCACCATCTCATCTCCAAACCCTAGTTCATCTCTTGTATCCAATCTTGTATCAAAACCACAAATTGGTACTTGTGGGTTCCTAGTAGTGTTGATTACTCCTTGTAGTTGATGCTATTTGGTTTACTTGGTGGAAGATCATATGTTCAGATCCTTTATGCACATTATTACACCTCTTATTATGAACATGAATATGCTTTGTGAGTAGTTACGTTTGTTCCTGAGGACATGGGTGAAGTCTTGCTATTAGTAGTCATGTGAATTTGGTATTCGTTTGATATTTTGATGAGATGTATGTTATCTCTCCTCTAGTGGTGTTATGTGAACGTCAACTACATGACACTTCACCATTATTTGGGCCTAGAGGAAGGCATAGGGGAGTAATAAGTAGATGATGGGTTGCTAGAGTGACAGAAGCTTAAACCCTAGTTTATGTGTTGCTTCGTTAGGGGTTGATATGGACCCATATGTCTAATGTTGTGGTTAGGTTTACCTTAATACTCCTTTTTGTAGTTGCGGATGCTTGCAATAGGGGTTAATCATAAGTGGGATGCTTGTCCATGTTAGGGAAGTACCCAAGTGCCGGTCCACCAACATATCAAATTATCAAAGTACCGAACGCGAATCTTATGAACGTGATGAAAACTAGCTTGACGATAATTACCAATGTGTCCTTGGGAGCTCCTTCTTCATTATTAGAATTTGTCCAGGCTTATCCTTTGCTACATAAAGGATTGGGCCACCTTGCTGCACTTTATTTACTTTTTGCTCGTTACTATTTATCTTATCACAAAACTATCTATCACCTACTATTTCAGTGCTTGCAGAGAAAACCTTACTGAAAACCGCTTATCATTTCCTTCTGCTCCTCGTTGGGTTCGACACTCTTACTTATCAAAAGGACTACGATAGATCCCCTATACTTGTGGGTCATCAAGACTCTTTTCTGGCGCCGTTGCCGGGGAGCGTAGTGCTCTTGGTGAGTGGAACCTTGTAAGGAAACATTTATATAGTGTGCTGAAATTTTCTGTTACTTGTCCTTTGAGGGGCTTGTTTTGGGTATCTTCACCCCAACCAGAAGAGCAAAGAGATGCCCCTCAACCTACTGAACCTTACGAAAATATTCACTTTGAGATTCCTTCGGGTATGATAGAGAAACTGCTAGCTAATCCTTTTGCAGGAGAGGGAACATTGCATCCTGACTTACACCTCATCTTTGTGGATGAAGTTTGTGGATTATTTAAGCTTGCAGGTTTTCCCGATGATGTTGTCAAAAGGAAGGTCTTTCCTTTATCTTTGAAGGGATATGAAATAACATGGTATAGGCTGTGTGATGATACGAGATATTGGAATTATAAGCAATTGAAGTTGGAATTTCACCAGAAGTTCTATCCTATGCATCTTGTTCATCGTGATCGTAATTACATATATAATTTCTAGCCTCGCGAAGGAGAAAGCATCGCTCAAGCTTAGGGGAGGATTAAGTCAATGTTGTATTCATGCCCCAATCATGAGCTCTCTCGGGAAATGATTATTCAGAATTTTTATACTCGGCTTTCTCTTGATAATCGCAACCTGCTTGATACTTCTTGTGCTGGTTACTATATGTTGAAGACTATTGATTTCAAATGGGACTTATTGGAAACAATTAAATGCAACTCTAAAGACAGGGGTTCCGGCGATGGTAAGGAGTCAGGTATGACACCTAAGTTTGATTGTGCTAAATCTTTTATGGATACCGATGCTTTCCGTGGATTTAGCTCTAAGTATGGACTTGACTCGGAGATAGTAGCTACTTTTTGTGAAACTTTTGCTACTCATGTTGATCTCCCTAAAGAGAAGTGGTTTAAATATAATCCTCCCGTTGAAGTTAAAGTAGTTGCACCTATTACAGTCTAAGAGAAGACTATTACATATAGTGATCCCATTATTCCTATTGCTTATGTTGAAAAACCTCCTTTTCCTGTTAGGATAAAAGATCATGTCAAAGCTTCGACTGTTGTCCGTAAGAGTAATACTAGGACCTATACACCTCCTGAGCAAATTAATGTTGAACCTGGTATTGCTATGATCAAAGATCTTTTGGATGAGGATTTAGATGGGCATGTTATTTCTTTTTGTGGTGAAACTGCTAATATTGCTAGGCCCGATAATAAGACACGTAGACCTGTTGTAGGCATGCTTGTTATTTCTGTTAAAATAGGAGATCATTGTTATCATGGTTTATGTGATATGGGTGCTAGTGCTAGTGCGATACCTTATGATCTTTATAAAGAAATTATGCACGATATTGCACCTGTTGAATTAGAAGACATTTATGTTACTATTAAGCTTGCTAATAGGGACACCATTAAACCTATTGGGATTGTTAGACATGTTGAAGTCTTGTGTGGGAAGACTAAATACCCTGCTGATTTTCTTGTTCTTGGTTCCCCACAAGATGATTTTTGTCCCATTATTTTTGGTAGACCCGTCTTGAATACTGCTAGTGCTAAGATTGATTGTAAAAAGAAGGTTGTCTCTGTTGGCATAGATGGTATGTCTCATGAGTTTAATTTTTCCAAGTTTAGTAAACAACCTCGTGAAAGGGAACCACCTAGTAAGGATGAAATAATTGGTCTTGCTTCCATTGTTGATCCTCCGACTGATCCGTTAGAACAATATTTGTTAGACCATGAAAACGATATGTTTATGAAGGAAAGGGAAGAAATAGATGAAGTGTTCCTTAAACAAGAACCTATGCTGAAACATAATCTTCTTGTTGAAATTCTTGGGGATCCCCCTCCACCCAAGGGTGATCCCGTGTTTGAACTTAAACCATTACCTGATGATCTCAAGTATGCTTATCTTGATGAAAAAGAAATATATCATGTTATTATTAGTGCTAACCTTTCAGAGAAAGAAGAAGAAAGATTATTGAAAACTCTGAAGAAGCACCGAGCAGCTATTGGATATACTTTGGATGATCTTAAGGGCATTAGTCCCACCTTATGTCAACACAAAATCTCAGTGGAGAAAGATGCCAAACCAGTTAGAGACCCTCAAAGACGATTAAATCCCAAAATGAAGGAAGTGGTAAGAAAGGAGATACTAAAACTCCTTGAGGCAGGTATTATTTATCCCGTTGCTGATAGTGAATGGGTAAGCCCTGTCCATTGTGTCCCCAAAAAGGGAGGTATTACCGTTGTTCCTAATGATAAAGATGAATTGATACCACAAAGAATTATTACAGGTTATAGGATGGTAATCCATTTCCATAAGTTGAATAAAGCCACTAAGAAAGATAATTACCCTTTACCTTTTATTGATTAAATGCTAGAAAGGCTATCCAAACACACACATTTTTGCTTTCTAGATGGTTATTCTGGCTTCTCTCAGATACCTGTATCAGCGGGGGATCAATCTAAAACTACTTTTACTTGCCGTTTTGGTACTCTTTCTTATAGACGTATGCCTTTTGGTTTATGTAATGCACTTGCTACCTTTCAAAGATGCATGATGGCTATATTTTCTGATTTTTGTGAAAAGATTTCTGAGGTATTCATGGATGACTTCTCCGTCTATGGATCCTCTTTTGATGATTGTTTGAGCAACCTTGATCGAGTTTTACAGAGATGCGAAGACACTAGTCTCGTCCTGAATTGGGAAAAGTGTCACTTTATGGTTAATGAAGGCATTGTCTTGGGGCACAAGATCTCCGAGAGAGGTATTGAAGTTGATAAAGCCAAAGTTGATGCTATTGAAAAGATGCCATGTCCCAAGGACATAAAAGGTATAAGAAGTTTCCTTGGTCGTGTCGGTTTTTATAGGAGATTCATTAAGGACTTTTCTAAAATCTCTAGGCCTCTGACTAATTTATTGCAAAAAGATATTCCTTTTGTCTTTGATGATGATTGTGTAGAAGAATTTGAAACACTTAAGAAGGCTTTAATACTACACCTATTGTTCAGCCACCTGATTGGAATTTACCTTTTGAAATTATGTGCGATGCTAGTGATTATGCCATAGGTGCTGTTTTAGGGCAAAGAGTCGATAAGAAATTGAATGTCATCCAGTCTGCTAGTAAGTGTCGGTGTCAAAACCGGCGGATCTCGGGTAGGGGGTCCCGAACTGTGCGTCTAGGCGGATGGTAATAGGAGACAAGGGACACGATGTTTTTACCCAAGTTCGGGCCCTCTCGATGGAGGTAAAACCCTACTCCTGCTTGATTAATATTGATGATATGGGTAGTACAAGAGTAGATCTACCACGAGATCAGAGAGGCTTAACCCAAGAAGCTAGCCTATGGTATGATTGTTGTTCGTCCAACGGACTAAAACCCTCTGGTTTATATAGGCACTGAAGAGGGTTAGGGTTACACAGAGTCGGTTACAATGGTAGGAGATCTACATATCCGTATCGCCAAGCTTGCCTTCCACACCAAGGAAAGTCCCATCCGGACACGGGACGAAGTCTTCAATCTTGTATCTTCATAGTCCAGGAGTCCGGCCAAAGGTCATTGTCCGGCTATCCGGATACCCCCTAATCCGGGACTCCCTCAGTAGCCCCCGAACCAGGCTTTAATGGCGATGAGTCCGGCGCATAGATTGTCTTCCGCATTGCAAGGCGGTTTCTTCTCCAAATCCTGTGCACCTGTTGAATAGCGTCTGGCTTCTCGTAAATATTGCGCTCCTTGGCTTCCATGCCCAATAATGGCCATCTTGCACGTGTCGAACGAATGCGAAAAGCCAGGGTGTTTTTACATTTACCCCCCTAGCTGTGCAAATGAGCTGCCTATAAAGGAGACGAGGATCTAGATCCGAATCACACCATCCTCCCTTCGCGAGCATTCATCGGAGCGCATCTGACAGAAATCCATTCTATCATGGACAGTCGATGCGGCTCCTCCTCTCGCCTTCCCAGCCCTCAGCCTGGAGATTGGGAGAGATGCTCCGTCCCACACAGCGAGCTAGTGACGCTCCAAACCAAGGGATTTCTTCCTCCAGCCTTCATGGTTCCTGTTCGAGCCGGACTCGCCACCTATATGGGCGGAAAGCAAGCGGAGAGCGTCCCAAGTCCCTCCAAAGGAGAGCAGGTATGCCTTGTCCCTTATTTGATAAGAGGGCTCTGATTTCCAATTCATCCGTTTCTCCGGGGGCTCCTGGAGTTCTACGGCCTCCAGTTGCACAACCTTACTCCTGCCTCCATCTTGCATATTGCGGGCTTCGTGGCCCTTTGCGAGCTGTTTTTCGGCATCGAGGCTCATTTTTCGTTGTGGAAGAAACTGTTCTGCCTTGTGCCCCATTCTCAAGAGGGTTCAATATATCAAGTGGGCGGAGCCGAACTATGGCGCATCACCGGAGCCGGATATCTATCCGGAACCCCGAAGAAGGCGTCCAAAGACTAGCCTTCGGAATGGTTTTATATAGAAGATGTCCCCCTGCCGGACCCTGTTCGGATCGGCCTCCCTGAGTTCAATAACGCTCCTTTGAAGAAATGCCTAAGTTGGCGTCCACGGAGCCCTTAGAAGGAAAATGATAGGGACGTCCTTTACCTGATGAGCCGAATTAGGTTGTTAGCTCATTCCGGACTGACCATGATCGGGGTCATGGCCACATGCATTATGCGGGGGGTGCAGCCGCTCCAATATAGAGGCCACCCCATGTGGGATTTCAACGTGGAGGATGATGCCACCCGCCACGGCCGTAAGGGGCTGGGATAGGTCGCCGATCTGATGAAGATCATGTCCGCATTGTACAAGGGAGAAGAGGAGGAATTTCTTCGCGTCAATCCACAAGATGGATTTTCTATGTACAATCCTCCAAGCTGGGTAAGCGGACATTTATTTTTGCCTATCTGATCCATACTCCCATAGTCAAGTATCTCATTCTGAACTGCGCCGGGTCATAAAGGATATAAACAGCCTGCCTCCACAACCCGAGGATCCGGAACGGTTCCTCGATCCGACCTCCCAAGAGGATCCGGACATATCGGTGGAGCTGATCGATGGGGTATTTCACCAACTGAGCATCGATAATGCCTTGGTCGCCATTACGACCGATTACCCCAGAATACTTCCAGCCTCGCAGGTAACTAAGACCGAAGTCCCAATACTTTGAAAATGACCCATCCGTGCTTGTTTTAGATCACCGTATACCAATGGTGTTTCGCAGGGGAAGTCCTTGAGGCGGAAAGCCAAGCCTGCGACGGCTAGTCAACAAGGGACAGCAAGGCCCAACAGGCTGAAAAGAAGTGCAGTCCAGATTGAAACGCCGGTGCAATGGTATGGCATGTCATCTTGCTCCCAGGTTTTATTCCCGGGAGGCATACTAACGCTCGAGCTTTTTCAGGAAGAAGAGCGCTCGCCGGACTGCATCCGGAGAGGTTGCCAATCAATCCTCCGCTCGCAAGGCTCCAAAGCCAGGTCCAGAAGTGGAGGCGAACACGAGGCATGCACCGGATGCTCCTCCGACAGAGAATGCCGACAGGTTATTTGCCACCAATTCTGAGGTGGAGAGTGCCATAAATCACAGGCGTCGCCGGACAGTTCTTCGTGACGCATGTTTCTCCCCAGAGGCATTGGATGCCTTCAATTCGGGAGATACGCACCTCCGTGCCGCTCAAAATGGTCTAGCCAGAGCCACAGAGGAGTATGTAAAAGACATACGGGTGAGAAAATTTGACAGTTATATATGCCAGTAGCACCCGAGACTTGAAATAGTTAGAATAACTGATTTAAGGATCATTTATTGTGCAGGATCTTACAGAAAAGAATACCCAACTGTCCCAGGAGCTGCAGGAGTGCAAAGCCCAACTTGAGGCCGCACTAGCCGCAGCGGGGGAAGCCAAAGAGACCCCCTCTGGTAATATATGCTTGAAAATATAAGTAATTTGTGAAGTGCGGCGTGTGTATAAGTCTGACAATAATATTGCAGATGGCGCCGGGATAGATCCGGACAAGCAACAACTCATGCGCCGGTTAAAGGCAGGCGAGAATGTGCTTACAAGGGTGAGGCAAGAGAAAAATAATCTCCAAGATGCCAACACCCAACTGGGTGAGGAACTAAAGGATGTTCGTGCCCAGCTGTCTGACTCCGTTAAGGAGAATCCGCGGCTTCGACGCGACATTTTTAGTAAGTGCTTGAACAAACTTTGAAAAAGAGTTCGGCGAGGAAGTCGCCGAACAGAGGTATGTCTGTAGGTATGCTCACAGGCCGTCCTGCAGAGGAAATGCCCGGTTCTACGGGTGACCTTCTTCCCGAGCTCTTGCAACTCCACGAATGAGTTCGGCAGGTGATGAAAGGCGTCGCCCAGGCCTTGTGGCCATCTGTCTCCCTGCCCGAAGGCCTTGGAGAGCTTGCGGAGAGGCTTCAGGGAGCGCGGTGGCGCTTCCGATTATGGAAGATATCGGCCTGCCGTCAAGGTGCTAGGGAGGCCTGGGCCATGGTGAATATGCGGTACACGAAGGCTGACCCAAACCACATGGCCGAGGTTGGACCTGTGGGGCCCGATGGGAAGGAGATCCCTATGAGCTTAGTGTACGGCCAAGTAGAGTTGGCGGAAAATTATTCCCAGCAGGACTGTAAACTAGACAGCATATTAGATGACATTGAAGAGGAATACAATCAGTCGAATTGACTATGTAATTTAAGATGACATGTAAAATGCCTTCTAGCCGGATTGTAGATCGTTTGTCATAGCGGACCTTTTCGCTTCAACCTCGGGACCCAATAGTCTGGAGTGTGTCCGAATACCCTCGCGGTTATATAAGAACCGGGGCATGCGTGGAGACTAGGCGTAGGGGTCATTAGTTCTTTATCAGACAAGTGCCAAACTAGTTATATTATATTACATGGTTAGTAAGAAACATCTTCCAGGGAGAATAGTTCCGTTAGGGGTTCCTTTCCTTGGGAGGCATGCCCTAAAGTGCATGTCCGGACTGTGAAAAAAGCAGAAAAACTTCTGGGGGCAGATAAATAAATATGTAAGAAATCGTCTTTTAGTTCACCGACCGAATATTCCCTTAAGAACGCTAGCTTTCGGCTTCACCCAGTCTGAGGTACACATCCGGCTGACCCGACAGTAACAATCGGAGAGGTGCTCCCTTTACCAGCTAGCCGAACAATCGGGAACGTAGGGGTAAGCACAGGACCCAGGCAACCCAGCTTGGCCAAAACTTAAGTCATATCGATGCATATAATGGTGAATAAAAGGTACATGCGGAAGTGTGACACATATGTTGGGCATGAAGCCTGTATAAATAAGCTTCTGTTAGAGAAGCCCCCAGGTATAATGAGCGCGGATAGAGCGTCAAGTGTGTGCAAACAAAGCGCGAACGAGTCTTCAAAGGCTGTAAGAGAAAAAGGGGGGAGAAGGGGAGAAATATAAGACAACTACTGTACAAAATATAGATGGAGGAAGGAGACGAACTCAGAATCCGGCGCTAGGCGTAGAATCTTCGGAGACGGGCTGTGTTCCAAGGGTTCGTCTCGAGTCGGTTATCCGATGCATTTCGCAGACGGTACGCTCCGACGGTCAGGACTTGGTCGATGATGAAGGGACCTTCCCATTTGGGCTTGAGTTTGTCCTTTTTTTTGTCCGGCAGGCGTAGAACTAACTCGCCAATATTGTAAGTTTTGTCCCGTACTTCTCTGCTTTGATATCTTCGAGCCTGCTGTTGATAGAATGCGGAACAGGCTTTTGCAACATCACGCTCCTCCTCCAAGGCGTCGAAACTGTCCTGCAGATCAAGCACGGCTTCTCTTTCTTCGTACATGCGCATGCGAGGTGAGTCATGAATTATATCGCAGGGCAGAACTGCCTCTGCGCCGTATACCATAAAGAATGGTGTGAGTCCGGTAGTGCAATTCGGCGTGGTCCGCAGCCCCCAGAGTACGGAGTCGAGCTCCTCTACCCAGTGCGTGTTAGATTCCTTGAGGGACCGCACTAGTCTGGGTTTGATGCCGCTCTTGATTAGACAATTTGCTCGCTTGACTTGACCGTTAGTTTGAGGGTGATAGGCTGAAGCATAGTCGAGCTTGATGCCCATGTTTTTGCACCAGAGTTTGACCTCGTCATCCGTGAAGTTCGTGCCGTTACCAGTGATGATGCTGTGGGGGACGCCGTAACAGTGTACGACCCCTGATATGAAGTCTATCACTGGTCCATATTCGGCCGTCTTAACAAGTTTGGCCTCTATCCATTTGGTGAATTTATCCACCATGACCAGTAGGTATTTTTGCTTGTGGGTTCCTCCTTTAAGAGGTCCAACCATGTCAAGCCCCCAGACCGCAAAGAGTAAGGTGATGGGTATAGTTTTGAGGGCGGTGGGTGGCATGTGGCTTTGATTAGTGAAGAGCTGGCAACCGACGCATCGTTGGACTAAGTCCTGAGCGTCTGCCCGGGCCATCGGCCAATAGAATCCTATACAGAAGGCCTTGCCTACAAGGGCCCGGGCTGCGGCGTGGTGCCCGCCGAGTCCGGCATGAATTTTGGCCAGAAGATTCCGCCCTTCCTCTTCGGAGATACACCTTTGAAGGACTCCAGTTGTGCTTTTCTTATAAAGCTCTCCCTCATGGACCTTGTAGGCTTTAGATCGCCGTACTATGCAGCGGGCCTCATTTTGGTCCTCGGGAAGTTCCTGCCTGGTTAGGTAGGCTAGGAATGGTTCCGTCCACAGGGTGATGACTTCCATTATTACGTGGGCTGAGGGTGTTACTTCGTTGGCAGAACTACCAATTGTGTCAGAATGTTCGGTGTCGGGCAGTGCGGTTGGGTCCGGGTTGTCATTTCCGGACTCCCCCTCCCATAGTACAGATGGCTTAAACAGCCTCTCTAGGAAGATGTTGGGAGGGACAGCATCGCGCTTTGCGCCAATGCGTGCCAATACGGCTGCTGCCTGGTTGTTATCCCGGGCTATATGGTGAAATTCGAGCCCCTCGAACCGAGCTGACATTTTTAGGACGGCATTGCGATAGGCTGCCATTTTTGGATCCTTGGCATCGAAGTCTCCACTTATTTGGGATATCGTGAGGTTCGAATCCCCGTGCACCTCTAGGCGTTGAAGGCCCATGGAGACTGCCATCCAGAGTCCATGTAGAAGGCCCTCGTATTCGGTTGCGTTGTTGGAGTCCGTATACATTATCTGGAGTACGTATTGAACTGTATCTCTGGTTGGGGATGTCAAAACGACGCCAGCCCCCAGACCAGCCAACATTTTGGAGCCGTCGAAGTGCATGATCTAGTTGGAATATGCATCGTACTCTTTAGGGAGTTCGGCTTCAGTCCATTCGGCGACGAAGTCGGCCAAAACTTGCGACTTAATAGCTCGTCGTGGCTTATAGGTTATGTTGAACGGGAGGAGCTCAATGGCCCATTTGGCAATCCGGCCCGTCACGTCGAGGTTGTTTATAATGTCGTTAAGAGGTACTTCGGAGGCTACTGTTATCGAACACTCTTGAAAGTAGTGTCGCAGCTTCCGGGATGCCGTAAACACTGCGTACGCTATCTTTTGATAATGCGGGTATCGTGACTTGCATGGAGTTAGGACAGTGGACACGTAGTAAACTGGTTTTTGAAGGGGGAACTTGTGTCCGTCCGTTTCTCGTTCGACAACGACTACCGCGCTTACAACTTGATGAGTTTCCGCGATATATAATAGCATTGGTTCGCCCATATTGTGCGCGGCCAGGACCAGGATTGTTGCCAATATGGCTTTTATTTCTTCGAGTCCGGCCGTGGCGGCATCCGTCCACTCGAAGTGTTTGGTGCGTCAGAGGAGGCGATAAAGGGGTAATGCCTTTTCTCCCAAACGGGAGATAAAGCGGCTTAGAGCCGCCACGCATCCAGTCAATTTTTGTATTCGTTTGAGGTCCTTTGGGATATACAATTGTGATAGAGCTCGGATCTTGGCTGGGTTTGCTTCAATTCCTCTGCCGGATACAATGAAGCCCAAGAGCTTTCCGGCTGGTATGCCGAAAACGCATTTTTCCGGGTTGAGCTTGATGTCATATGTTCGGAGATTATCGAATGTGAGCCTCAAGTCGTCTACTAGAGTTTCGAAATGCTTGGTTTTAATGACCACATCGTCTATGTATGCCTCCACTGTTTTGCCGATATGGTTTGCCAGACATGTCTAAATCATGCGCTGATATATTGCGCCAGCGTTTTTGAGCCCGAAGGGCATTGTGTTGAAGCAGAATGGGCCATATGGGGTGATGAATGTTGTTGCGGCTTGGTCGGGCTCTGCCATCTTAATTTGGTGGTAGCCGGAGTTTGCGTCGAGGAAGCACAATGAATCGTGTCCTGCGGTAGCGTCGATAATTTGATCGATGCGGGGGAGGGGGAAGGGATCCTTTGGGCAAGCCTTGTTAAGGTCCTTGAAATCGACGCATAGGCGCCAGGATTTGTCCTTCTTTGGTACCATCACCAGGTTTGCTAGCCAGTCCGGATGTTTTATATCCCTAATGAATCCGGCCTCCAATAGTTTGGCTAGCTCCTCTCCCATGGCCTGTCTCTTGGGTTCGGAGAAACGCCGAAGAGCTTGTTTGGCTGGCTTGAATCCTTTTAGGATGTTTAGGCTGTGCTCGGCCAGCCGGCGTGGGATTCCTGGCATGTCTGAAGGGTGCCAGGCAAAAATGTCCCAATTTTCGCGTAGGAATTCTCGTAGTGCGGCGTCTACATCAGGGTTTAATTGTGCATCAATGGAGGCCGTTTTTGTAGGGTCCGTTGGATGGACTTGGAATTTGACTATTTCGTTCACCGGTTTAAAGGAGGTGGACTTGGATCTCTTATCGAGTATCACATCGTCCCTGTTCACCATGGAGCGCAGCGCAGTGAGTTCTTCGGCCACTAGGGCTTCGGATAGTGCCTCAAGGGACAGTGCGGCTATCTTGTTTTCGGCGCGGAGTGCTATGTCCGGGTCACTAGCAAGAGTGATGATTCCGTTGGGCCCGGGCATTTTGAGCTTCATGTACCCGTAATGGGGTATAGCTTGAAAAATTGTGAATGCCTCTCGCCCTAATAGAGCGTGATATCCGCTGCTGAACGGGGCCACTTGGAACGTGACCTCCTTGGACCTGTAATTATCCGGCATGCCGAACACCACATCCAGTGTGATTTTTCCTGTACAGCATGCTTCCCGACTGGGGATTATTCCTCTAAAGGTTGTGCTGCTTCGCTCAATGCGGCTCCAGTCTATTTCCATTTTTTGGAGGGTTTCCTCGTAAATGAGGTTCAATCCGCTGCCACCGTCCATGCATACCTTGGTAAGGCAAAAGCCGTCCACTATTGGACTAAGGACCAATGCGGCTGGTGCTTGGGCTGTTCGGAATTTAGGTTCGTCACTGGTATTAAAGGTAATAGCCGTGTCACTCCATGGGTTTATTGTTGCTACTTGGTAGACTTCGACAAGGCTACGGAGTGTTCGTTTCCGCATATTATTTGATGTGGAAGTCTCGAAGACTGTTAATACCGTACTGGTATCTCTGGGCTGGTGATCTGGAGTTAGAAGCTCTTATCCTCTTTTGGCCACCTGTCGTAGTATCCAACATGCTCTAAGGCTATGAGTTAGAGTGGCGCCCTCTGTACTATGAATTTTGCAGGGTCCATTGAGCCATCCCTCCAGTACGGTTCCATGCCCTGTAGAGAGTTTTTGCTTTTCGGTATTTAACCCAGGTGCCTGGCGATGACACACCCTTTTATTTTGGACTGGGGTTGTATTCAGGGCCGGATTGTCCCAAAAATTAATTTCGATTTTCTAGGTGCTTTCCATCGCACAGTACTTTTGTACTATGGACGCCAAGTCAGCGAAGCGTGTAATTTCACGACGACTTACGGTGTTGAGGATTCCCTTGTCCGTGCAATTATTGCAGAACAATGAAATTGCGTCCTCCTCGCGGCAATCCTTTATCCTGTTGATGACCAGGAGGAATCTGGCCCAGTAATGGTGTACTATTTCTGCGGGCTCTTGCCGGAGAGATCGCTTATGTTTGGGTGGGCGGGTGGAATTAAATTCGGAACCCCGTCCAATCTAAGACTCAGGGGCTAAGAAGTTTCCAAACTTGGAAGCTTGGGTTCTTGGATGTTGTCCAATGAATCTAGCCCGTTGCCTGACTTTAGGTTCAGGGCTTGAGTGACGTCCTCCCCTCCGCGGGAATCCGGCATGGAGGGATCGGGAATCCGGACATAGCTAGTCCTTAAAATAGAGGAAGGGTCGGCGTATTGTTCCTCAACCACAGCAACGTGGGGGGTAACCTAGGGAGAGTTGATCTCTCTCAGATCGGGTTTAGGCCCAATCTGATCATAGTCTGTAGCGACTCCCAGGGCGGCAATGCGATCCAAGAGCTCATATAAGGAAGAGAGCTCCATCGGATCTAACTGCTCGGCGAGTTCTGAGTTAAAGTGAAGATTGCTTTTGATGACCCGAGAAGTCATCGTCGGCGCGGAGAGTTTGGCCGATGGCCAAAGCTCCTTTAGCAACGGTGCCGTCTTTAAAGACGGGATGAGGCATCCTTCCTGATGGCGACGGCATATAGGAACTCTCAATGAAAGCACCAATGTCGGTGTCCAAACCGACAGATCTCAGGTAGGGGGTCCCGAACTGTGCGTCTAGGCGGATGGTAACAGGAGACAAGGGACACGATATTTTTAGCCAGGTTCAGGCCCTCTGGATGGAGGTAAAACCCTACTCCTGCTTGATTAATATTGATGATATGGGTAGTACAAGAGTAGATCTACCATGAGATCAGAGAGGCTAAACCCTAGAAGCTAGACTATGGTATGATTGTTGTTCGTCCTACGGACTAAAACCCTCCGGTTTATATAGGCACCAAAGAGGGTTAGGGTTACACAGAGTCGGTTACAATGGTAGGAGATATACATATCCGTATCGCCAAGCTTTCCTTCCACGCCATGGAAAGTCCCATCCGGACACGGGACGAAGTCTTCAATCTTGTATCTTCATAGTCCAGGAGTCCGGCCAAAGGTCATAGTCCGGCTATCCGGACACCCCCTAATCCAGGAGTCCCTCAGTAAGACTCTTGATACTGCCCAGAGAAATTATGCTACCACTGAAAAAGAATTCTTAGCAGTTGTGTTTGCATGTGATAAGTTTAGACCTTATATTGTTGATTCCAAAGTTACTATTCACACTGATCATGCTGCTATTAAATATCTTATGGAAAAGAAAGATGCTAAGCCTAGACTCATTAGATGGGTTCTCTTGCTCCAAGAATTTGACTTGTATATTATTGATAGAAAGGGAGCTGAGAACCCTGTTGCAGACAACTTGTCTAGGCTAGAGAATGTTCTTGATGACCCACTGCCTATTAATGATAGTTTTCATGATGAACAATTAGAGGTTGTCAATTCTTCTCCTACTGCTCCTTGGTATGCTGATTATGCTAATTACATTGTTGCTAAATATATACCTCCTAGTTTCACATACCAGCAAAAGAAAAAGTTCTTTTATGATTTAAGACATTACTTCTGGGATGATCCACATCTTTATAAAGAAGGAGTAGATGGTATTATTAGACGTTGTGTGCCTTAGCATGAACAGGAACAAATCCTACGCAAGTGTCACTCCGAATCCTATGGAGGACACCACGCTGGAGACAAAACTGCACACAAGGTACTACAATCTGGTTTTTATTGGCCTACTCTTTTCAAAGATGCTCGTAAGTTTGTCTTATCTTGTGATGAATGTCAAATAATAGGTAACATCAGTAGGCGTCAAGAAATGCGTATGAATTATTCTCTTGTTATTGAACCGTTTGATGTTTGGGGCTTTGATTATATGGGACCTTTTCCTGCCTCCAATGGTTATACACATATTTTAGTTGTTGTTTATTACGTTACTAAGTGGGTAGAAGCTATTCCAACTAGTAGTGCTGATCATAACACTTCTATTAAAATGCTTAAAGAAGTTATTTTTCCGAGGTTTGGAGTCCCTAGATATCTTATGACTGATGGTGGTTCACACTTTATTCATGGCGCTTTCCGTAAGATGCTTGCTAAGTATGATGTGAATCATAGAATTGCATCTCCTTATCACCCGCAGTCTAGTGATCAAGTAGAGTTGAGCAATAGAGAGCTCAAATTAATTTTCCAAAAGACTATGAATAGGTCTAGAAAGAATTGGTCCAAAAAACTTGATGATGCATTATGGGCTTATAGAACTGCATACAAAAATCCTATGGGTATGTCTCCATATAAGATGGTTTATGGAAAAGCATATCATTTACCTCTTGAACTTGAACATAAAGCATATTGTGCTATTAAAGAGCTCAATTATGACTTCAAACTTGCTGGTGAGAAGAGGTTATTTGATATTAGCTCACTTGATGAATGGAGAACCCAAGCATATGAGAATGCTAAGCTTTTCAAAGAAAAAGTCAAACGTCAGCATGATAAGAGGATACAAAAGCGTGAGTTTAACGTAGGAGATTATGTGTTATTATTCAACTCTTGTTTAAGATTTTTTGCAGGAAAACTTCTCTCAAAATGGGAATGTCCCTATGTTATCGAGGAGGCCTATCGTTCTGGTGCTATAAATATCAACAACTTTGAAGGCACAAATCCGAGGGTGGTAAATGGCCAAAGAATTAAACATTATATTTCAGGTAATCCTATCAATGTTGAAACCAATATTATTGAAACCATAACCCCTGAGGAATACATAAGAGACACTTTCCAGAACGTTCTAGACTCCGAAAAGGCATAGGTACGTGGTACGGTAAGTAAACCTACTCCAAAACAACTCTAATGGCAATTTTTATCAGTTTTGGATTATTTAAAGATTTTAGGAAGAAAGAAGTAGTCCGAAAGGGTCACGAGGCTCCCACGAGAGAGGAGGGCGCCCCCCCCCTGTAGGGCGCGCCCCCTGTCTCGTGGGCATCTCGTGTGCCTCCCGGACTCCGTTTTCTTGTATGTTACGTATTTTGGTCGGTAAAAATTCATTATATATACTGCCGAAGGTTTTGACCACCGTATCACGCAAATATCCTCTATTTTCGTTTCGAGCTGTTTTCGTTGCAGATTTAGAGCACCGTGAATTCACCCTCCTCCAACAACGAAGACAAGGATGCTTGGCTATTGAAGAGAGAGTTGAAAAGAGAGGAACCAGAAGAGATTAACAAGGATGAAGGGATCAAGAAGGCCATGGAGGCTCAAGCTCCGGTGGTGAAAGAAGAAGACATCCCCCAACCTTTACCTAACCTTTTCACTCCCACAGAGATTGAAGCTTTCAAGATGATTGAGTTAGCCTGCATACAGAACAAGTACCTCACAGAGGAGAATATTTTGTTGAAAGATCATATTGCTGGGCTCAAGGGCATTATCCGGAAGTTGGAGGATCTTTTACGCTCGATGTGCGATTATCCACCATCATCATCACCACCTCCATCACCCCCGAGGAAATAATCCCATTGGAATGGGCACTCCCCTTGGCAACTGCCAAGCTTGGGGGAGGTGCCCCAGTATCGTATCACCATCACACTCCTATCTTTACTGCTTTATTTAGTTTGATCCTTTTAGTAGTATCTTGATATATTCGTTTGAAGTTTTGATATCAAGTAGTTTTGAGTTTTGCTTTGTGATCTCTTTTTGCAATCGAGTCCGTGTGCTATCTATAATAAAGATTAGTGTTGAGTCAAGGGCTTTGCTATGTTGCTATGATCTTGAAAAAGTAGAAAGAACAAAAGAGTTCATATTGATCTTACGGATAGTGATAACTTCACACATAGAAAGTATGAGGCATAAAAATTGTTGAGAGTTGATGAACATAGCCTTGGTCATCGTTGCAATTAATAGGAAGTGATAAGGGAAGAGGGGTGCACATATAAATATATTATCTTGAACATCTTTTATGATTGTGAAGCACTCATTAAGTATGACATGCTAAAAGAGTTGACGTTGGACAAGGAAGACAACGTAATGGTTTATGTTTTCCGACATCTCAGTTAAAGTATATTGTCATTGACCTTCCAAACATGTTGAGCTTGCTTTTCCCCCTCATGCTAGCCAAATTCCTTGCACCGAGTAGAGATACTAGTTGTGCGTCCAAATATCCTTAAACCCAGTTTTCCCATGAGAGTCCACCATACCTACCTATGGATTGAGTAAGATCCTTCAAGTAAGTTGTCATCAGTGCAAGCAATAAAAATTGCTCTCTAAATATGTATGACTTATTAGTGCAGAGAAAATAAGATTTGTACGAAATTGTTGTGGAAGTAATAAAAGCGACGGATTGCATAATAAAGGTCCACATACAAGGGGCAATATAAAGTGACGTTCTTTTGCATTAAGATTTCATGCATCAACCCTAAACGCGCATGACAACCTCTGCTTCCCTCTGCGAAGGGCCTGTCTTTTACTTTATGTTTCACTTTATGCTTGAGTCAAGGTGATCTTCACCTTTCCCTTTTTCATTTTATCCTTTGGCAAGCTCCTCGTGTTTGAAAGATCATGATACATATATCCAATTGGATGTAAGTTGGCATAGGCTATTATTGTTGACATCACCTAAAGGTGAATACGTTGGGAGGCAACACAATAAGCCCCTGTCTTTCTCAGTGTCCGGCTGAAACTCTATAACCACAAGTATTGCGTGAGTGTTAATAATTATAGGAGACTACGAGATAGTTGAGTATGTGAGCTTGCTGAAAAGCTCTGTTATGGACTCTTTCTGATGTTACGATAAATTGCAATTGCTTCAATGACTGAGATTATAGTTTGTTAGTTCCCAATGAAGTTTTTGAACCATACTTGACAATGTGAATTTCTTATTACTTGAACATAGGAAATCATATGACAAAATCCATATTTGTTGCTGTTATTAGAATGATCATAATGCCCTCATGTTCGTATTTTATTTTTATCAACACCTCTATCTCTAAACAAGTGGACATATTTTTCGATTTCGGCTTCCGCTTGAGGACAAGCGAGGTCTATGCTTGGGGGAGTTGATACGTCCATTTTGCATCATGCTTTTATATCAATATTTATTGCATTATGGGCTGTTATTACACATTATATCTCAATACTTATGGCTATTCTCTCTTATTTTACAAGGTTTACCATGAAGAGGGGGAATGCCGGCAGCTGGAATTCTACCTGGAAAAGGAGCAAATGTTGGAAACCTATTATGCACAACTCCAAAAGACCTGAGACTCCACGAAAGAACTTTTCAGATTTAATAAGAATTATTGGGCAAAACAAATAGGCCAGGGGGCCCACACCCTGTCCAGGGGACAGGGGGCGCCCCCCCCCTGTAGGGCACGCCCCCTATCTCCTGGGCCCCCTGGTGGGCTTCTGGCTGCCATCTTTTGCTATATGAAGGGTTTTCACCTGGAAAAAATCATGGGCAAGCTTACGGGACGAAACTCCGCCACCACGAGGCGGAACCTTGGCGGAATCAATCTAGGGCTCTGGCGGAGTTGTTCTGCCGGGGACACTTCCCTCCAGGAGGGGAAAATCATCACCAACGATCCTCTCATCAGGAGGGGGTCAATCTCCATCAACATCTTCACCAGCACCATCTCATCTCAAAACCCTGGTTCATCTCTTGTATCCAATCTTGTACCAAAACCACAAATTGGTACCTGTGGGTTGCTAGTAGTGTTGATTACTGCTTGTAGTTAATGCTATTTGGTTTACTTGGTGGAAGATCATATGTTCAGATCCTTTATACACATTATTAACCCTCTGATTATGAACATGAATATGCTTTGTGAGTAGTTACGTTTGTTCCTGAGGACATGGGTGATGTCTTGCTATTAGTAGTCATTTGAATTTGGTATTCGTTCGATATTTTAATGAGATATATGTTGTCTCTCCTCTAGTGGTGTTATGTGGACGTCGACTACACGACACTTCACCATTATTTGGGTTTAGAGGAAGGCATAGGGGAGTAGGAGGCTTAAACCCTGGTTTATGCGTTGCTTCGTTAGGGGTTGATATGGACCCATATGTCTAATGCTGTGGTTAGGTTTACCTTAATACTCCTTTTTGTAGTTGCGGATGCTTGAAATAGGGGTTAATCATAAGTGGGATGCTTGTCCATGTTTGGGCAGTACCCAAGTGTCGGTCCACCCATGTATCAAATTATCAAAGTACCGAACGCGAATCTTATGAACGTGATGAAAACTAGCTTGACGATAATTCCCAATGTGTCCTCGGGAGCTCCTTCTTCATTATTAGAATTTGTCCAGGCTTATCCTTTGCTACATAAAGGATTGGGCCACCTTGCTGCAATTTATTTACTTTTTGCTCGTTACTATTTATCTTATCACAAAACTATCTATCACCTACTATTTCAGTGCTTGAAGAGAAAACCTTACTGAAAACCGCTTATCATTTCTTTCTGCTCCTCGTTGGGTTCGACACTCTTACTTATCGAAAGGACTACGATAGATCCCCTATACTTGTGGGTCATCACCTCGCAGCGAATGGTTTCCAGCCAACAGCAGGATGACACATGGCCAGGGACCTAGTTGAAGTTTTTCTTCTTTTCAGATTAGTCCCTAATTTTCAAACCCTCACAACTTTTCAACAATTTTTCCAAATTCAGTGAAACCAAAGCCGAATTCTTTATCTTGATCTCAACTATCGAGAGAATTTATAAACTCAAATTTTTGAAATTTTAAAAATTTGAATTAGATGAGATTCAAATTTAAACTTGTTTTGGCTATAACTTGAGTTTCATAACTCTGATTTAATTGATTCTTTTTGCAGATCGAAGCTCTTCACATGTACTTCATGTTAAGATCAAACACATAATTTTTCTACTTTTAAAAATATGTTTCTTTCCAGAAGCTTTATTTGATGGTTTTGAAGTTTTCCGAAGTATTTTCTTCATTCTTTTGGATCTTTGAGTGATTGCTTATGTGTACAAATAACTGCTTGCTTATGATAGATTGATTGGAGTGTGACGAGCAGCCATGCGGGGATAAAAATTCGCCCATCCTCGTCCCCTAATAGGGTAAAAACCCACGGGGACGCGGGTTTCGGGGCCGCATTGCCATTTTTATTTATGAGTGCGAAGAATCTTCATCAACAGTACAAGGGAAGTTCACACCTTGATCATACTTTTCTATACCCAGTTTTTACTATGCATTAGTTCACCCTTACAAATCTGCATGAGTAGGATTGGGAATTGTGGGATTGCTATGTAGTTCATGAGGTAGGAACCTATGATCCTTGAAACACCCCGAGAATATTCGCTATGTCATATATATTGCTTAGCCATGCTTGTAGACGGGGATTGGTATGTGTGGTTCATGCAAGTTGTGAGAGAGAAATAATAATTATGATTAACCTTAAGGTGGCAACATTAACACAACTCTGGGTGGAATGGTAGGGGTGCCTGGAGAATCCTGTGCTTGCCCTAGGGGGTCCTAGAGGACCCGTGTGACCACCCTACGGAATGCTACCCAGACTCATCGCTTCATTTAATTAATAAATTGGGTTATTAATATTTTGGGAATTTTGGGATTGCGTTGGCGGAACCATCTCAATAATGGCATGAACTTTGTAGTAATAAAAAATATTCTTTTGTTGTAGGGAAAAATTAGCTTTATGCAAAATTAAATTTAGAGCCTCCACCAGCCACATATGCATATAGAGATATACATTTTCATTATTATTCTATGGTGTGAAATTGCCAGTACATTCAACGTACTGACCTACACAGCTGCAACGTCTCATGTTGCAGGAATCATACGCCGAGTAAGTGATACGTTAGGGTTATGATGTCTACATTCAACTTTGCCGTTGGTGTTGTTGGAACTCCACAACTTTGTTGTTACTTCCGCTATATGGATTGAGGTACTAGTATTTACATTACTTTATACATGTGATTGAACTCTGTAATAAATTCTCGACTATTGTGTGTGTCAGCATACCGATCCAGGGATGATACTTAAGTATAGAGATTTCGATCCATTCAGGTCGGGTCGCTACAGCTATTGCTACTACTGCCGCCGCGAAGATGCTCATTTAATCTATTGCTATGGATGGATGGTGCTCGAACGGTGGATCCAGCCCTATGCATGGGAGGTACCGTGCATGCATGCGCCGGTTGATTTTTCTTGGAGATAAGATGTTGTGCATTTATGGTGCTCGCAGTTAATTAGATCTTTCTTTCACCACATGCAGCACCTTGTTTCACCTATGCTCCACGATTCCACACTTTTTCATTTTATTTTCAAGTTATATCTATTTTATATTTTGAACCAAAAGTACATTTTATGATACATTTTCATATTTTTGTTCTTTATGACAACACCTTTGCAACGAGACCAGTTTTGAATATAGTTCAAGAAAATTTAAAATTGAAATTCTGAAACATGGTGAAACACAATAAAAGTACACATAAGTATGCTATGCTTTGTTAAACATAAGGTAAGTTGAAAGTTTTGTTGCAATAAAATATATTAATAGTTACAAACTTTTCGATTACTAAGAATCATTTTCATATACATTGACACACAATGTAACATTATATAATGCAACGGAACACGGGGAGCCATAGTGAAACAAGAAGATCTTTTTTTGTGCACAATGAAACATTATTAATTTTTTCACATGGAATTATTCAATTTGTATGGAACAAGTTTGAAGCATGGTGATTTAGTTGTCAAAAAATTAACTTCTGAAAATATATTCAATGTTGTTCTTGTTTTAAAGACCTCACATCGCTAGCGCGCCCTGACCAGAACGTGGCTCCGATGCCAATTGTTGTTGCCGCGCTTCTCTTGCCGCTGCCCTCCTCTCCCTTTCGCTCTTCTCACTATCCCTCGTCGTCGCTCTGCTCGCTGAAGAAGAAGGAGAAGTTCAGAAAAGTTTAGATAATGGTGGACACAGGAGTTTTTCCGGCGCACGAACGCCCCCTTTTCTTCCTCGAGCATGAACTCGATAGTGTCTTCCTGTTACAATGGCACCGTGCGGCTTTATACCCCGAGCCAGCGCACCGGGCACGCATCCACGCCTCCACTCGCATCCCGATCGTGCCTGCGCTCTCCGCGCTCTGACCGCGCCGGCGCCGCGCCCGAACGCGCGCTTCTCGCGGTGAGCCTCGCTGGATCGCGCCCGATCAGCCCACACGGCTCGCCAACAGACCCACACACACGCACGCCTACGGTGTACACTTGCACGGCCACCCCGTGCACCACACGCACGCACGCACACACTACTCGCCACGGACCCGACGCGCCCGACCCGGCCAGCTCGCGCCCATAAACGCGCTGGTCGTGTCCGGTGCATCGCTGTGTCTTATTAGCCCAACACTCGCGCCCTAAGCCGCTGCTCAGAGCAGCCCCGCGTCTTTGACGCCGTCGTTCACCAGCAGCGCACGCCCGGCGACCGGCTCCTTCCGCACCAGGGGACACTCCCTTTTGAAGTGCCCCCTGACACCGCACTTGTAGCACTTCCCGCGGCGATTGTCCATGCCGCCTGATGCCGTGCTCGCCACCCCGTCGTCGTCGTCCTCTCCGCGTGCACCGCCCCGACGCCGCTCGCGCGCATGCCACTGTGCCACGGTGTACAGCAGCTGCTCACCGCCGCCTAGATTGCCTCCGTCCTGCCCGCGCCATCGCAGCCTCTCGTCGAAGGACTTCAGCCGTCCTTGCGCGTCCTCGAACGCCATGTCGTCGACGTCACAGAACTGCTCGATCCCGGCCACCGCTGGGTACAGGCGGTTCGGCACCGAGTCGAGCAGCTTCTTGACGAGGGCGGCGTCCTCCAGGGTCGAGCCCAACGCCGCGTAGCGCGCCGCCATCCCCCCGAGCCTGCTGGCGAAGTCATCCAGGCTCTCGACGTCCGCCATGCTCAGGAGCTCGAACTCCCCGCGCAGGGTGCCCAGCCGCGCCGCCCGCACGCGGTCCGCGCCGACGAACCGTGCCTTCAGAGCAGCCCACACCTCCGCGGCAGTCTTCTTCGCCGCCACCTGCAGCAGCAGGTTCTCCGCGAGCGCGCCGAGTAGGTATGCCCTCTCCGGCTTGTCCTTCTTGGCGATCACGGCCGCCGCCGCGTCCTCTGGCACGACCACCGCCTCCCACAGCCCGGCCGCGTCGAGGTTCGCCTCCATCTTGATCGCCCACGCCGTGTAGTTCTCGCCTATGAGCTGCGGCACCGCCTGCGGCAACGATCCGCCCGTTCCGCCGGCGTACGGGACAATCGAAATCGCCGGCGCGCCCTGACCAGAACGTGGCTCTGATGCCAATTGTTGTTGCCGCGATTCTCTTGCCGCTGCCCTCCTCGCCTTCTCACTCTGCTCACTATCCCTCGCCGTCGCTCTGCTCGCTGAAGAAGAAGGAGAAGTTCAGAAAAGTTCAGACAATGGTGGACACAGGAGTTTTTCCGGCGCACACACGCACGCACGCCTATGGTGTACACTTGCACGGCAACCCCGTGCACGACACGCACGCACGCACACACTACTCGCCGCGGACCCGACGCGCCCGACCCGGCCAGCTCGCGCCCATACACGCACTGGTCGTGTCCGGTGCATCGCCAGGGCTTATTAGCCCAACATACAGAATAGCATGCGAATGTATGTTTGGCGAGAGAAAACATTATAGAAGCGATCCCACACAGCAATAAAAATTATGATGGATGCATGCACGGGATCTTGCACGGGAGATCCCGTGTATGGTAGAAAATTCTCTCTCACCCTTTTGCATGTTATAAAGCTAGCTACTCTGGCGATGGCAGCTGCCTACGTACGTATAGATTCAACACGGCCTCAAAACAAAATTGGATTCAACACGGCCGCAGGCCGGCGCCAGTGCCCAGCAGTACGTACGGATCCACCGTTCAGATTTAGAGTCACTGAACTACACGCATAGACTGGTAGACACATAGTCAGGCAAACTCACACTTATACCATGGTAATTCTTATACGAGGCCAGGCAAATACTGTCGAGTAAATTAGCAATTTTCCCATTAATCTAATGCAAAATTGAATCATAAACATGGCGTTGACAATATTAATCTCATGCTTGTATCTAACCATGCAAGCTCATACTACTCAAATGACTGTTTTATCTACGCAAACAACAAGCAAGGTAAAAACAGTAATGAATAGAAGAGGGATAAACAATTTATACCCTCCAGTTGGTCAGCTCGAAGTGACGGTGGCAGCCTCCTCAGCAGCCTTCTCGGTGACAGCAGCAGCGTTCCTCTACTCGATTGGAAATCACTGATATGACCCCCGAAGTCCGGAGGCTCTCATACATAGCGAGATCGATCCGGCATGTTTTGTGGTGCTCGACCCCATGTCGATAGGTCTATGTTCATCTCTTGCTGCCTTGAAGAGGATGAGAGGACTATAACAATGGAAGAGACGGGATCGGCAGAGAAGAGAGAAGAAGAGGGCGAGCGGACAGGCCGATCGTGCTTGTTTCTTTTTCCTTTTTCCTAAACGGATGCTATGTGCGTTAGGTGATATTTGCCATGGCCGATTTTCTCTCACAGCACTGTTTATCCGTTGGTTTTCTGTGCAGAGATCATCAGATGAGAATGAAAGCGGGATGTGATATTTTTTTTATCCGAGGGCTCGCCTCTGCACAGACATAGGAATTCGATCTGAAATTCTGATTTTTATTGTAATTTGATAAGTAGTGAGACAAAAGTCTTTTGTTGTAATTTGGTAAAATAAGAAAAGATATGTGATTTTGTTGTAGGGCGTGTACAATGGTGATAGTCTTATTTTAAGTCTTGCATGTAATTTAGAGATGATAAAAAAATATGTCTATAATGGGTTATCTCTTAGCCTTATATTCAATAATAACACTATCCCTAAAAACGTGATAAGACATATTGTGCTAAGTGATCATCTCTTAAATAAGAGAAGGCATGCCTTTTCTTATATTTTCTCTCTCATATACCTCATCATTTATCCTAAGTGGCACTCCTAAGATAGCATCATTCTACATGCCTTGAAAAGTTATGATTGTGATTCAGTAGGAGAGATAATGATGGATAATGAATTGTGTCATGCCCGGATAAGCCATTTGTTATTGATGAATATTTGATTTTGTTTTGGCAGGTTATTGAAAAAAATCTTATGTCTGTCCTTTAGGAAGGTGATCTCACATATATGTTGTGATTTCTTAATTCTTAATTACCAAACAATAGTATTTATTCAATAGGTACTTAACAAAACAAGCACGAAAAAATGAGTCGGTGGAGGCGGTTGGAAACTAAATCGGTGAGACAAGACTTGAAGGAAATATGCCCTAGAGGCAATAATAAAGTTATTATTTATTTTTTTATTTCATGATAAATGTTTATTATTCATGCTAGAATTGTCACTAGTAGAAAAAGACCTAATAGTCCCAGTTCCTAAGGGCCTTTAGTCCCGGTTCATGAACCGGGATTAATGGGTCGTTACTAATACCTCCACCCATTAGTCCCGGTTCAAACAAGAACCGGGACCAATGTGCCTCCATGTGGCTCTGTGCGCCCAGCCCAGTCAGGGGGCCTTTGGTCCCGGTTGGTGGCACCAACCGGGACCAAAAGACATCCACGCGTCAGCATTCCAGTTGCTGGGGTTTTTGTTTTTTTTTTGAAAGGAGGGGAGGTTGGGGGTTTTGGGGGGTTAATTTAGGTATTTCATATATTGTGTTAGCTAGCTAATTAATAGAGAGAAATGTCCTCTCTTATGTCCGTGCTTGGACGCTACGTACTATATATACATGAGTGATCGAGAGAACCATTCAGTACAGAAGTTCGTCATGCATACCGAGAGAAGTGATCGATCGACCTCTCCTTCTCCGAGAGATTGGTCGAACAACAAGTTTTCGTATCATATATCCGACGCTACTGGCTACATACATGTACAATATGTATAAGATCTCTTAATTACAAACCCCTAGCATTTGAAATCAATTTCCACATGGTATTCTCCGGCTTTACTGATGACGTGGTCAAGAAAGAATCCCGCCAGTTCCTCTTGAATTGCTTTCATACGATCTGGTTCTAGGAGTTCATTCCGCATCTGCCACGTCTAATTTGAAGAAGGGGGTTAATTAATAAATATATATGAATGAAACTCAACAGAAATGATGGTGTAATAAAATGAAATTGTGAATATTATTGCTTACGCACTTCATATTGTCTTTTAGAGTAGCCCCGCTTGTTTTTCAAAGTCGCGGTGTGGATGAACTCGCACACGTAGTATCCACAGAAATCATTCCCTTCCTCCTCCCACAAGCACTTTAGGAGAAATAGAGGTCAATCAAACTGATAATGAAGCATTATAAATGGCATTGATGAAAGTATAGCTATAGAATCAACAGGAGATGCGCGCAACTAGCTAGCCAGTAGTACTTACTTTCGGGTATGTATATCGCAGCTCCTTCGGCAGTCCCGGAGCTTCTGCGGTGAACTGTTTTCAAACCCTGCAAGACAAAGAAAATAATTATTATTACTTGAGATATCAGGAAATGAATAAAAAGTTGCCGATATGGTGCGATAATGATCGATTGAACTTACTTGCTGAGCATTTCAGTCATGTTCGCATAGGTTTTGGGATCTTTCTGTCTCGAGTCTAAGACGGTTACTAGTCCACGCTCAAGCTTAATCTCCAGAAGAATATAGTGATACCTGCGCACGCATGCATAACTCATCAATTACATTACTATAACCTCGCTTGAGTAATAAGGGAAACCAAATATGCACACGACAGTAACACTCACGGGCCGTTGTAAGGAAAGAGTATGATATCTTTGTTTTGATTTTTTATCAACGATCGTAGCAAGTTGTCCTCGGCCTCTTTGACGTTCTTTTCAACCAGAAATACATCTATAATATTTGTGTTAATGAACCCAATATCATAAATTTTTTGTTTTTTGCACTCAACGATCTTCAATCTACATAATATATTGAGGATAATTAATTATAAATACATGCAATGAAAGAGCCGAGCTATATATAGAGACTTAATGAAAGAAATAGTACTTACAGGCAGTAGCAAAAGACCATTAATTTATCGGGGGACTTTTGATTGAAGAACTCGAAGAACTCCTCAAATGAAACAGTCAACAGATCATTTGCAACGAGATCGTGCTCCTCTTTAATATGCAGATACAAAACATTCTTACCCTCAGACTCTCTGCAGGTTTCCATGTACCAATTATGGAATCTTTGCATCATTGTTGTCAGAGATTTTTCATCTTTGACGAGAGGCTTCCCGTACTCGTATCTATGTCTGTCCACCTCCAAGAAATCATGTTAGTGGCCTCGACGCTGCTTCTCTAGGGTTTGGGGTCGCCTAGACACAACAACGCTTCAAGAGAGTTAATTTGTCGGGTAGGGGCATGGCGGGAGGGGGTAGAAGACCAACATCGTTTTTTCTCTAGGGTTTGGGTGTCCTCGAGAGTTTTGGTCGAGCGAGAGGGCCGAGGGGGGGGGTATTTATATCGACCGCCCCTCATGTCGAAGTTATCTCGAGGGAGTTATATCGACAACGACGAGAAAGGAAAATAATTAAGGAAAAGGAAGAAAAGAGGAAGAAGGAAGAAGGAAGAAAAAAAAAGAGGAGAAGAAGAAAGGAATACGGGAGAAGAAGAAAAAATAGACCTATTTTTTCTTCTTCTCCTCTATTCCTTTCTTCTTCTCCTATTCTTTTTGTTCTTTTTTCCTCTTCTTATTTATTTCTCCTCTTCTTCCTCTCCTCTTCTTTCATCTTCTTATTTTCCTTTTTCCTCTCATTCTTTTTCTTCTTCTTTCTTCCTTCTTCCTCTTTTCTTCCTTCGACCCTCTCGATCCCTCGACCCTAGAAACCTCGAACCCTCGACCCTAAAGCCCTCGACCCTTGACCCCTTAACGACCCTTGACCCTCTACCCCTAGTTCCCGATGCCCGACCCCTCGGCAATCCTCGACACCCTCGTTCCCGATAAAAAATAAGAAGAAGAAGAAAAAAAAAGAGGAGAAAAAAGGAGAAGAAGCTCCTCTATTCCTTCTTCTTCTCCTCTTTTTTTCTTCTTCTTTCTCTTCTTCCTCTCCTCGTCTTCTCCTTCTTCTTCTCCTTCTTTCTCTACTTATTTTCCTTTTCCTTATTTTACGTTTTCCTCTCCACTAACATAAAATGCACTATCCTAAAATGCAACAAACATAAAATGCACTAAATTGATCAACTAACCTTAAATCAGTGATAAAATGCACTAACCTAAAATCGATATCTACTAACAACTTAAAAAAATAATACATATATGAAAAAATGCATATATGGAAAAAAAAACATCATCATATCATCAACAGAAAAAATAGTATTTTTTCTAAAAAACTATCTTTTGCATATATACATCAACATATATATACACTAACCGAAAATGCACAAAAATGATATCGGAGAGGGGGTATATCGACCCCCCACATGTATCCACATACATACATCTATACATACATATATACTTAATTACATATATGTATAAATTTTTGCATATATAAAGTTTTTCTAAAATCTAACTTTTGCATATATGAACATATATACACAGAGAACATATACATATATACACAGAGAACATATACATAATTAAAATGCACAAAAAAATAAGAGGAAAAGGGCGCCGGCGGCTGGACCGAAGGCGGCGGTGTGTGGTCGGGGCGACGGCGACGAGGTTGGGGAAGGGGCGGCGCGCGCTGCAACGGCGACGGGGTCGGGGCAGGGGCGGCGCGCGCGGCGACGGCGACGGCGAC
>NC_041391.1:113632105-113653529 GCF_002162155.2 Triticum dicoccoides | reverse complement strand
GTGGTCGGGGCCGGCAGGGGTGGCGGGCGCGGCGACGGTGTCGGGGCACTGGCTCGGCGGCGGCGACGGCGACGGCGTCGGGGCAAGGCTCGGCGGCGACGGCGACGAGGAGCAGAAGGCGTCGGGGCGAAAGAAACAGATGGATTTTGACGAAAACTGCTAAGTGTTGTATATATAGCAAGAGCATTGGTCCCGGTTCGTGGCACAAACCGGGACTAATGCCCCCTTTAGTCCCGGTTGGTGCCACCAACCGGGACCAAAGGCCTCTTTTTCGGCAGCCCAAAGGGCGGGAACCGGCGGCCTTTGGTCCCAGTTGGTGGCACCCACCGGGACTAATGCCCCCCTTTAGTCCCGGTTGGTGCCACCAACCGGGACCAAAGGTCCCTGTGCTGCCCGCCTCGGGGCTAAAGTTTAGTCCCACCTCGCTAGTTGAGAGGGGCACGCAGTGGTTTACAAGCCCCACTGCCGCACCCCTCTCGAACTCCTCTCGACCGCAGGCTTTCGGGCCCACTTGCTAAACTTTGCCTGATGGGCCTACTGGGCCTACCGCGGGCCTGAATCCTGGCCCATAGTAGGGTTTCATGTCGTATTCAGGCCGTGGGGGCCCAGTAGGAGGCATTTTTTTCTTTACTTATTGTTGCTATTTTTATTTTTTTTCCTGTTTTTTTGTTTTGTTTTCTACATTATTTATTTTCTTTTGTTTTTTGCTTTATTTTTTAATTCTTTTTTCTATTAGTTTTAGGAAAATTATAAACTTTCTGTTAGTGCCATTAGTTTTCAAATTTGAAAACACTTTTTTTGTTTTTTTGTTTTCTTTCTTGCTTTACTTATTTTATTTTGTTTCTACTTACAACTAAATACTTATTGTTGTTTTTTTCTTTTGTTTTCTGCATTATTTATTTTCTTTTGTTTTTTGCTTTATTTTTTAATTGTTTTTGCTTTTAGTTTTAGGAAAATTATAAACTTTCTGTTAGTGCCATTAGTTTTCAAATTTGAAAACACTTTTTTTGTTTTTTTGTTTTCTTTCTTGCTTTATTTATTTTGTTTTGTTTCTACTTACAACAAAATACTTATTGTTGCTATTTTTAATTATTATGAGGGCCGAACCATAAGACATTAAAGCATTTCAAATGAACTTTGAAAAAGTTGAAAGTTGGCATGGTATCATAAATTGACCCACATAGCATGTGCATGTACAAAATGGACAATGGTATCATACTCGTCAGTTACAAAGTTGGCATGGTATCATCATAATAGTTGCGGGAGAAAGTCTTCACTTTTTCTTCGCTTGTGTCATTTGCTTATTGGGCCGTAACCATGGATAATCTTTATCGTTTATCAGGATGTTGGGATCATCCTTGACTTTGAAGGGAGGAATTTCATGAAACTTTTCATAATCTTCAGACATGTCTGTCTTGTCCTCCACTCCCACGATGTCTCTTTTTCCTGAAAGAACTATGTGGCACTTTGGCTCATCGTATGATGTATTCGCTTCCTTATCTTTTCTCTTTCTCGGTCTAGTAGACATGTCCTTCACATAGATAACCTGTGCCACATCATTGGCTAGGATGAACGGTTCGTCAGTGTACCCAAGATTTTTCAGATCCACTGTTGTCATTCCGTACTGTGGGTCTACCTGTACCCCGCCTCCTGACAGATTGACCCATTTGCACTTAAACAAAGGGACCTTAAAATCTACTCCATAGTCAAGTTCCCATATGTCCACTATGTAACCATAATATGTGTCCTTTCCCCTCTCGGTTGTTGCATCAAAGCGGACACCGCTGTTTTGGTTGGTGCTCTTTTGATCTTGGTCAATCGTGTAAAATGTATTCCCGTTTATCTCGTATCCTTTCCAAATCAATACAGTCAAAGATGGTCCCCTGGACAACAAGTACAGCTCATCACAAATAGTGTTGTCACCTCTGATACGTGCTTCCAACCAACTGCTGAAAGTCCTGACGTGTTCACATGTAACCCAGTCGTCGCACTGCTCCGGGTGTTTGGAGCGCAGACTGTTCTTGTGTTCATCGACATACGGGGTCACCAAGGTAGAGTTCTGTAGAACTATGTAGTGTGCTTGAGACCAAGAATATCCGTCCCTGCATATTATTGAGTCCCTTCCGAGTGTGCCTTTTCCAGTCAGTCTCCCCTCATACCGCGATTTAGGGAGACCTACCTTCTTAAGGCCAGGAATGAAGTCAACACAAAACCTGATGACATCCTCTATTTGATGGCCCATGGAGATGCTTCCTTCTGGCCTAGCGCGGTTACGGACATATTTCTTTAGGACTCCCATGAACCTCTCAAAGGGGTACATATTGTGTAGAAATACGGGGCCCAGATTGACAATCTCGTCAACTAGATGAACTAGGACGTGCGTCATGATATTGAAGAAGGATGGTGGGAACACCAGCTCGAAACTGACAAGACATTGCACCACATCACTCCTTAGCCTTGGTATGATTTCTGGATCGATCACCTTCTGAGAGATTGCATTGAGGAATGCACATAGCTTGACAATGGCTAACCGGACGTTTTCCGGTAGAAGCCCCCTCAATGCAACCGGAAGCAGTTGCATCATAATCACGTGGCAGTCATGAGACTTTAGGTTCTGAAACTTTTTCTCTGCCATATTTATTATTCCTTTTATATTAGATGAGAAGCCAGTCGGGACCTTCATACTAAGCAGGCATTCAAAGAGGATTTCCTTCTCTTCTTTGGTAAGAGCATAGCTGGCAGGACCTTCATACTGCTTTGGAGGCATGCCGTCTTTTTCGTGCAAACGTTGTAGGTCCTCCCGTGCCTCAGCTGTATCTTTTGTCTTCCCATACACGCCCAAGAAGCCTAGCAGATTCACGCAAAGGTTCTTCGTCACGTGCATCACGTCGATCGAAGAGCGGACCTCTAGGTCTTTCCAGTAGGGTAGGTCCCAAAATTAGATTTCTTCTTCCACATGGGTGCGTGTCCCCCAGCGTCACTCGGAACAGCTAGTGCGCCGGGACCCTTTCCAAAAATTACGTGTAAATCATTGACCATAGCAAGTACGTGATCACCGGTACGCATGGCGGGCTTCTTCCGGTGATATGCCTCGCCTTTGAAATGCTTGCCTTTCTTTCAACATTGATGGTTGGTCGTAAGAAATCGGCGATGGCCCAGGTACACATTCTTCCTGCAGCTTGCCAGGTATATACTATCGATGTCAAGTAAACAGTGCGTGCATGCGTGGTATCCCTTGTTTTTCTGTCCTGAAAGGTTACTGAGAGCGGGCCAATCGTTGATGGTCACGAACATCAACGCGTTTAGGTTAAATTCCTCCTGTTTGTGCTCATCCCACGTACGTACACCGTTTCCATTCCACAGCTGTAAAAGTTCTTCAACTAATGGCCTTAGGTACACATCAATGTCGTTGCCGGGTTGCTTAGGGCCTTGGATGAGAACTGGCATCATAATGAACTTCCGCTTCATGCACATCCAAGGAGGAAGGTTATACATACATAGAGTCACGGGCCAGGTGCTGTGATTGCTGCTCTGCTCCCCGAAAGGATTAATGCCATCCGCGCTTAAAGCAAACCATACGTTCCTTGGCTCACTTGCAAACTCATCCCAGTACTTTCTCTCGATTTTTCTCCACTGCGACCCGTCAGTGGATGCTCTTAACTTCCCGTCTTTCTTACGGTCCTCACTGTGACATCGCATCAACTTGGCATGCTCTCTGTTTCTGAAAAGACGTTTCAACCGTGGAATTATAGGAGCATACCACATCACCTTCGCAGGAACCCTCTTCCTGTGGGGCTCGCCGTCAACATCACCAGGGTCATCTCGTCTGATCTTATACCGTAATGCACCGCATACCGGGCATGCGTTCAAATCCTTGTATGCACCGCGGAAGAGGATGCAGTCATTACGGCATGCATGTATCTTCTGCACCTCCAATCCTAGAGGGCATACGACCTTCTTTGATGCGTATGTACTGTCGGGCAATTCGTTATCCTTTGGAAGCTTCTTCTTCAATATTTTCAGTAGATTCTTAAATCCTTTGTCAGGCACAACATTCTCTTCCTTCCACTGCAACAATTCCAGTACGGTACCGAGCTTTGTGTTGCCATCTTCGCAATTGGGGTACAACCCTTTTTTGTGGTCCTCTAACATGTGATCGAACTTCAGCTTCTCCTTTTGACTTTCGCATTGCGTCCTTGCATCGACAATGACCCGGCGGAGATCATCATCATTGGGCACATCGTCTAGTTCCTCTTGATCTTCAGCAGCTTCGCCAGTTGCAGCATCATCGTGCACATCGTCTGGTTCCTCTTGATGTTCAGTACCATCACCGTATTCAGGGGGCACATAGTTGTCATCGTACTCTTCTTCTTCGCCATCTTCCATCATAACCCCTATTTCTCCGTGCCTCGTCCAAACATTATAGTGTGGCATGAAACCCTTGTAAAGCAGGTGGGTGTGGAGGATTTTCTAGTCAGAGTAAGACTTCATATTCCCACATATAGGGCATGGACAACACATAAAACCATTCTGCTTGTTTGCCTCAGCCACTTCGAGAAAATCATGCACGCCCTTAATGTACTTGGAGGTGTGTCTTGAACCGTACATCCATTGCCGGTTCATCTGCGTGCATTATATATAATTAAGTGTGTCAAAAATCATTACAGAACATCATGAATAGATAATTAAGTGACCAAATTAAGAGAAGTTCATCATCACATTAAAACCAAAGTACATACATATTTCTCATCTAACAACATAAAGCTCTGCAGAGCATCTAAATTAATTAAACCATACACTAAAACTATGTAAAACATTTCAATGCGAAAACAAATGCGATCATAATCGCAACCAATGTAACAACTGATCCAACGGCATAATGATACCAAGCCTCGGTATGAATGGCATATTTTCTAATATTTCTAATCTTCAAGCGCATTGCATCTATCTTGATCTTGTGATCATCGACGACATCCGCAACATGCAACTCCAATATCATCTTCTCCTCCTCAATTTTTCTAACTTTTTCCTTCAACAAATTGTTTTCTTCTTCAACTAAATTTAACCTCTCGACAATAGGGTCGGTTGGAATTTCTGGTTCAACAACCTCCTAGATAAATAAAATCTATGTCACGTTGGTCGGCATAATTGTCATAAACAATAAATGAACCAATAGTTATGAAAAGATAATATATACCACATCTGAATCATAGACAGGACGAGGGCCGACGGGGGCAGATACCAAAACCATCGCACTATATAAGATGCAATAATAAAAGTAAGAAAATTAGACAAGTATCTATATAAACATACAAGTAAGAGTTTTTTTTCCTTTCAGAAAGAAGATCAGAACAAGAGGCTCACCACGGTGGTGCCGGCGACGAGATCGGCGCGGGCGATCGACGGCGGTGAAGACGGGGACGGGACGTGACGGACCGCTAAACCTAGACAAATATTGAGAAAAACGGAGGTTGGAGAGGAGAAAGCTTAAGTAGTGTGGTTCGGGCATTCCATCGAACACCTCGTGTGCATAGGAGGTGAGCTAGAGCACCACAAAGCTCTCTCCTCGCCGGCCACGAAAAACAGAGCAGTGAGAGTGCTCTGCTCGCGGGGTATATATAGGCAATTAATTGGTCCCGGTTGGTGGCATGAACCGGGACTAAAGGGCAGCCTTTGGTCCCGGTTCATTCCCCCAACCGGGACCAATGGTGGTGGGCCAGGAGCAAGGCACATTGGTCCCGGTTCGTCCCACCAACCGGGACCAAAGGTCTAGACGAACCGGGACCAATGGCCCACGTGGCCCGGTCGGCCCCCGGGGCTCACGAACCGGGTCCAATGCCCCCATTGGTCCCGGTTCTGGATTGAACCGGGACTAATGGTCTGACCCGGCCTGGACCATTGTCCCCTTTTCTACTAGTGTGTACTAACCGGAAACTTGATACATGTGTGAATGCATAGACAAAACATAGTGTCCCTAGTATGCCTCTACTAGACTAGCTCGTTAATCAAAGATGGTTATGTTTCCTAACCATAGACATGTGTTGTCATTTGATGAACGGGATCACATCATTAGGAGAATGATGTGACCGACATGATCCATCTGTTATCTTAGCATTATGATCGTTACAGTTTCATTGCTACTGATTTCTTCATGACTTATACATGTTCCACAGACTATGAGATTATGCAACTCCCGAATACTGAAGGAACACCTTGTGTGCTATCAAACGTCACAACGTAAATGGGTGATTATAAAGATGCTCTAAAGGTGTCTCTGAAGGTGTTTGCTGGGTTGGTGTAGATCGAGATTAGGATTTGTCACTCCGTGTTTCAGAGAGGTATCTTCGGGACCTCTCGGTAATGCTAATCACTATAAGCCTTGCAAGCAATGTGACTAATGAGTTAGTTGCGGGACAAAGTATTACGAAACGAGTAAAGAGACTTTCCGGTAACGAGATTGAACTAGGTATGATGATACCGACGATCGAATCTCGGGCAAGTATACCGATGACAAAGGGAACAATGTATGTTGTTATGCGGTTTGACCGATAAAGATCTTCATATAATATGTAGGAGCCAATATGAGCATCCAGGTTCTGCTATTGGTTATTGACCGGAGATGAGTCTCGGTCATGTCTACATAGTTCTCGAACCCGTAGGGTCCGCACGCTTAATGTTCGATGAGGATATGTATTATGAGTTATGTGTTTTTGGTGATCGAAGTTTGTTCGGAGTCATGGATGAGACCACGGACGTGACGAGGAGTCTCGAAATGGTCGAGACATAAAGATTGATATAATGGACCATGTTATTTGGACACCGGAAGTGTTTCGGGAAGTTTCGGGAAAAACCGGAGTGTCGGAGGGGTTACCAGAACCCCCCTGGGGAACTAATGGGCCACCATGGGCCTTAGTGGAGAGAGAGGAGGGCCGCAGGAGGTCTGGACGCCTCCCCTTGAGTTTGAATTGGACAAGGGAAGGGGGGCGGGGCCACCCCTTTCCTACTCCCTCTCCCTGTCCTTTCCTTCCCCCTCTCTTCCTTGGAGGGGAATCCTACTTGGACTAGGAAGTCCTAGTAGGACTCCTCCTCTTGGGGCGCTTCATAGGGCAGGCCGGCCTCCTCCTCCCTCCTTTATATACGATGGCAGGGGGGCACCCTAGAACATAGAAGTTTCTCTTAACCGTGTGCGGTGCCCCCCTCCACAGTTACACACCTCGATCATACCATTGTAGAGCTTAGGCGAAGCCCTGCGCCGGTAACGTCATCATCACTGTCGCCACGCCTTCGTGCTGACAGAACTCACCCTCGTCCTCAACTGGATCAAGAGCACGAGGGACGTCATCGACCTGAACGTGTGCTGAAGGGAGGTGACGTACGTTCGGTACTTGGATCGGTTGGATCGCAAAGAAGTTCGACTACATCAACCACGTTATTGAAACGCTTACGCTTTCGGTCTACGAGGGTACGTGGACACACTCTCCCCTCTCGTTGGTATGCATCACCTAGATAGATCTTGCGTGATCGTAGGAACTTTTTTGAAATTACTGCGTTCCCCAATAGTGGCATCTGAGACAGGTCTATGCATAGATGTTATATGCACGAGTAGAACACAAAGAGTTGTGGGCGATAATAGTCATACTGCTTACCACCAACGTCTTACTTTGATTTGACGGTATTGTTGGATGAAGCGTCCCGGACCGACATTACATGACCGCGTTCATGAGACTGGTTCTACTGACGTGTTTTTGCACATAGGTGGCTGGCGGGTGTCTGTTTCTCCAACTTTAGGTGAATCGAGTTTGACTACGGACGGTCCTTGTTGAAGGTTAAAACAACACACTTGATGAAAAATCGTTGTGGTTTTGATGCGTAGGTAAGAACAGTTCTTGCTAGAAGCCCATAGCAGCCACGTAAAACTTGCAACAACAAAGTAGAGGACGTCTAACTTGTTTTTGCAGGGCTTGCTGTGATGTGATATGGTCAAGACATGATGTGATATAAATTGTTGTATGAGATGATCATGTTTTGTAACAAAGTTATCGGCAACTAGCACGAGCCATATGGTTGTCGCTTTATTGTATGCAATGTAATCGCCATGTAATTGTTTTACTTTATCACTAAGCGGTAGTGATAGTCATAGAAACAATAGTTGGAGAGACGACAATGATGCTACGATGGAGATAAAGGTGACGTGCCGGTGATGATGGAGACCATGACGATGCTTCGGTGATGGAGATCATGAGCACAAGGTGATGATGGCCATATCATGTAACATATTTTGATTGCATGTGATGTTTATCTTTTATGCATCTTATTTTGCTTAGTATGGCGGTAGGATTATAAGATGATCGTTTACTAAATTTCAGAGTATACATTTTCTCCCTGATTATGCACTATTGCTACAGTTCGTCATGCCGAGACACCACGTGATGATCGGGTGTGATAAGCTCTACGTTCACATACAATGGGTGCAAGCCAATTTTGCACACGCAGAATACTTGGGTTAAACTTGACGAGCCTAGCATATGCAGATATGGCCTTGGAACACTAAGACCGAAAGGTCGAATGTGAATCATATAGTAGCTATATGATCAACATAGTGATGTTCACCATTGAAAACTACTCCATCTCACATGATGATCGGACATGGTTTAGTTGATTTGGATCACATGATCATTTAGATGACTAAAGGGATGTCTATCTAAGTGTGAGTTCTTAAGTAATATGATTAATTGAACTTTAATTTATCATGAACTTAGTCCTGATAGTTATTTTGCATGTCTATGTTATTGTAGATCAATGCCCGTGCTACCGTTCCTTTAAATTTTAACGCGTTCCTAGAGAAAGCTAAGTTGAAAGATGATGGCAGCAACTACACGGACTAGGTCCATAACTTAAGGATTGTCCTCATTGCTACACAGAAGAATTACGTCCTGGAAGCACCGCTAGGTGCTAGGCCTGCTGCAGACGCTATTGATGACGTTAAGAACGTCTGGGAGAGCAAAGTTGATGACTACTCGATAGTTTAGTGTGCCATACTTACGGCTTAGAATCGGGACTTTAAAGACGTTTTCAACGTCATGGAGCATATTTCCAAGAGTTGAAGTTAGTATTTCAACCAAATGCCCGAGTTGAGAGATATGAAGTCTCCAACAAGTTCTATAGATGCAAAATGGAGGAGAACAGTTCTGTCAGTGAGCACATACTCAGAATGTCTGGGTACCATAATCACTTGACTCAGCTGGGAGTTAATCTTCCTGATGATAGTGTCATTGACAGAGTTTCTTCAATCACTGCCACCAAGCTATAAAGGCTTCATGATGAAGTATAATATGCAAGGGATGAACAGAACTATTCCCGAGCTCTTCTCGATGATAAAGGCTGCGGAGGTTGAAATCAAGAAGGAGCATCAAGTGTTGATGGTCAACAAGACCACTAGTTTCAAGAAAAAGGGCAAAGGGAAGAAAGGGAACTTCAAGAAGAATGGCAAGAAAGTTGCTGCTCAGGAGAAGAAACCCAAGTCTGGACCTAACCCTAAAACTGAGTGCTTCTACTGCAAAGGGACTGGTCACTAGAAGCGGAACTGCCCCAAGTATTTGGCGGATAAGAAGGATGGCAAAGTGAAAGGTATATTTGATATACATGTTATTGATGTGTACCTTACTAGGCTCGTAGTAGCGCCTGGGTATTTGATACTAGTTCTGTTGCTCATATTTGCAACTCAAAACAGGGGCTACGGATTAAATGAAGATTGGCTAAGGACGAGGTAACGATGCCCGTGGGAAATGGTTCCAAGGTCGATGTGATCGCTATCGACACGCTACCTCTACATCTACCTTTGGGATTAGTTTTAGACCTGAATAATTGTTATTTGGTGCCAGCGTTGAGCATGAAAATTATTTTTGGATCTTGTTCAATGCGAGATGATTATTCATTTAAAATCAGAGAATAATGGTTGTTCTATTTATATGAGTAATTTATTTTATGTATGCACGCTTGCTGAGTGGTCTATTTTTGTTGAATCTCGATCGTGATTATACACATGTTCATAATATTGGAGCCAAAAGATACCAAGTTGATAATGATAGTGCAACTTATTTTTGGCACTGCCGTTTAGGTCATATCGATGTAAAGCACATGAAGAAACTCCATGCTGATGGGCTTTTGGAATCACTTGATTATGAATCACTTGGTGCTTGCGAACCATGCCTCATGGGCAAGATGACTAAAACTCCGTTCTCCGAAACAATGGAACAAGCTACTGACTTATTGAAAATAATACATACCGATGTATGCGGTCCAATGAGTGTTGAGGCTTGTGGTGGGTATCGTTATTTTCTTACCTTCACTAATGATTTGAGCAGATATGGTTATATCTACTTAATGAAGCACAAGTCTGAAACATTTGAAAAGTTCAAAGAATTTCAGAGTGAAGTGGAAAATCATCATAACAATAAAATAAAGTTTCTACGATCTGATCGTGGAGGAGAATATTTGAGTTGTGATTTTGGCTTCGTTTGAAACAATGTGGAATAGTTTCACAGCTTACGCCACCTGGAACACCACAGCAAAATGGTGTGTCCGAACATCGTAATCGTACTTTATTGGATATGGTGTGATCTATGATGTCTCTTACTGATTTACCGCTATCATTTTGGGGTTATGCTTTAGAGACGGCTGCGTTCAATTTAAATAGGGCACCATCAAAATCCATTGAGACGACGCCTTATGAACTGTGGTTTGGCAAGAAACCAAAGTTGTCGTTTCTTAAAGTTTGGGGCTGTGATGCTTATGTGAAAAAGCGTTAACCTGATAAGCTCGAACCCAAATCGGAGAAGTGCATCTTCATAGGATACCCTAAGGAAACTGTTGGGTGCACCTTCTATCACAGATCTGAAGGCGAAATCTTTGTTGCTAAGATGGATCCTTTCTAGAGAAGGAGTTTCTCTCGAAAGAAGTGAGTGGGAGGAAAGTAGAACTTGATGAGGTAAATGTACCTTATCCCTTATTAGAAAGTAGTTCATCACAGAAATCAGTTCTAGTTATTCCTACACCAATTAGTGAGGAAGCTAATGATGATGATCATGAAACTTCAGATCAAGTTACTACCGAACCTCATAGGTCTTCCAGAGTGAGATCCGCACCAGAGTGGCACGGTAATCCTGTTCTAGAAGTCATGTTACTAGACCATGGTGAACCTACGAACTATGAGGAAGCAATGATGAGCTCAGATTCCGCAAAATGGCTAGAGGCCATGAAATCTGAGATGGGATACATGTATGAGAACAAAGTGTGGACTTTGGTGGATTTGCCCGATGATCGGCAAGCCATAGAAAATAAATGGATCTTCAAGAAGACTGACGCTGACGGTAATGTTGCTGTCCACAAAGCTCGACTTGTTGCAAAAGGTTTTCGACAAGTTCAAGGAGTTGACTACGATGAGACTTTCTCACCTGTAGCAATGCTTAAGTCTGTCCGAATCATCTTAGCAATTGTCGCATTTTATGATTATGAAATTTGGCAGATGGATGTCAAAACTACATTCCTGAATGGATTTCTAGAAGAAGAGTTGTATATGTTGCAACCAGAAGGTTCTGTCGATCTAAAGGGTGCTAACAAAGTGTGCAAGCTCCATCGATCCATTTATGGACTGGTGCAAGCGTCTCGGAGTTGGTATAAACGCTTTGATAGTGTGATCAAAGCATATGGTTTTATACAGACTTTTGGAGAAGCCTGTATTTACAAGAAAGTGAGTGGGAGCTCTGTAACATTTCTAATATTATATATCAATGACATATTGTTGATTGAAAATGATATAGAACTAGCGGGTCCACCTGCGCATTTGCGCGGCTAGATCTTTATTATTTACTATTTATGTATTTTAGACAACCATTTGTTGGCATTTGAGTATTGGTTTTTCTGCGTGGTCAAACTAACATAGTATACCATAAAATGTTGATTAGTTGCATGCCACTAAAAATTGGTTCAACAATTATGGGCCTTAGATTGTGTTATGACAATTGTAAATTGGAAATTTAAGAAAAGCACATGTATAGCTAATAACTTAATATTTCTGCAATTTATTCATTCAGGGGCTACTTCAGTGTAGTTACATTGCTTAAATATATGTAGTTTGTTTTTGGGCTCTTTTCTCTTCGCCATGCTTTTTTCCCACGAAGTTATGATATTCTCTTAAACTGACATATTTCATCCGTAACCGTCACTATGACACAATTGTAGTTTTAGTCTCTGGTCACATGCTTTTCTTCTACTTAACATTTTTCTTTCCGCCTTCAGAAAAACAAACCTGATTTTTTGGTATTGCTTTGTTTGATTCTCCAACCTCATGTGTGATTGAAGTAGGTGGGCGCTGAGTATGGTTTGGTTACAACTTATAAAAAACATGATTGATTGATATTATACTATGCATCCATTATGTGCAAACCATTTGTAATTATTATGTGTGATGTAGGAATGGTAGTGTAACTATGATGTTTATTGGCCATACTGACCAGCATCCCTTTTAGTTCTTTTTGCCATATGATTGTGTCTCATCACTTCCTTACCATATGATTTCGTATTGCCAGTTTCTCAAAACATCTTTGATTTTTGAGAACGTATATCTCTAATGGTATGTATTGATTGTAGCAAGTGTCATCGAGTATTTATATCTGGTGGTCCACATTAATGGTGCTTGGGAATCTTTGATTTGATCGAGACTCGCTGGGTATTATTCATGCGTCATCACCATTATTTTATTGGACATCCTTCCCTCCTTAATTATCAAGTTTTGGTCATGTTTCTTGCACGGTTTCTCTTGTACCATCATGTCCAATTTATCCAGCATGTCGAAAACAGAATGGTTTTAAGGGAAGGAAAATGTGCTTCTATAAATTCACAGAAAGGTTGATAGTGCCAAATGGACTGCTTGACGTGTGTACATATTTGTGCTTCAAACACGTGTAATTTTGTTTTGAAAAGAATATTTCTTATGTGTGAAAAGGTAAATAATGTTCTAGAAAAAACCATAATAATGAAATTCAAAGCACACAAAACACGAACGTGTACAACTGTACATGTGATCCTTGAAATTTTCTAAATCGTACCCTCCATAACTCTGGTCGCGACTAATGTATTTTCCAATTATGTCCATGCACGGGGTTTGCATCCGGTTGTATTCTATAGCACGCCCAAATAGATGATCACATACTTGATATAATTTATGCTTATAACTCTTATTATTGTTGTGAGAACACCATTTTGCTCCCTTTAGATCATATGGTAGCTCATATACATCACACATAGCGCGCATTAGATTGCACTAGTAGAAAAAGGACCTAATATGAGACAAATTAGTGCTGGTTTGGTGTTGAGCCGGCACTAATGTGTCCATTAGTGCCGGTTCCAACGGCTAGCCGGCCGCTCTCATTAGTACCGGTTCATGGCGAACCTATAGTACCGGTTCATGCCACGAACCGGTACTAAAGAGGGTGGTGGCAGGGTGTTGTCAGTCTGGGGCCCGTCCAGCACCTTTAGTACCGGTTCGTGGCATGAACCGGTACTAAAGGTCGACGTACATAAACCCTTCGTCCACCCGAGCCACTCTGTTCTTCCCCTTTCCCCTCACTTCCTCTGTTCTTCCTCCTCTCTCCTCGAGCTCCTCACAAATTTTGCCCAAAATTTGTCAAGATTTGAAGGCCCCCATCCATTCAAATGATCACAAAGGTTAGCAACTTTGTCCTTTCAACTCTCATTACTAGATTAGCTCTTGCAATGCTTTGTATAGTGATTAATTTGGGAGGAATAATTATATTTGCTAGTATTTGATTTATATGCAATTTGAGGTCAAAGATAACACTTAGTTTGCATATGTAGGTGTGGTTTACTTAGTGCCTTCTAAATCTCCGTCGTAACCACCGTCCATCGCCCGCACCGTCCCGTCGCCGGCACCACCTTGTGATGAGGCTCTTGTTCATGAATGTTTTACATTACCAAATTGATGTTTGTGTGATTTGGATATATAGTTACACTACTAGGAAAAGGCCTACTAATGGCGCACCGGTTTTGCCTACTAATGGCGCACTAGCGGTGCGCCATTAGTAGCACGCCACTAGTATTTTTACTAATGGCGCACCACTGGTGCGCCATTAGTATCTGGTGTACTAATGGTGCACTAGGCAGTGCGCCATTAGTATGTAACACCATGCGCCATTAGTATGTCTCCCGGGGGCCCATATGTAACCATGTGCTTTGTCATACTAATGGCGCACCCTGCCTTGATGCGCCATTAGTATCCTTTGGCATTCTAATGGCGCACCATGTGGTGATGCGCCATTAGTATGAATATTTGGTTTTTTTTGCTTTTCTGATTTTTGCACAGGTTACAAAATCTATTATTGGAGAGAATATAGACATCAGCACATAGCAACAGCAGATTCATCGAATACAATAGAAGACTAGTCTCCGAATACAATTCATCATATTAGTCTCCGAATTCAAAAGACCGAACAAAGATAAAACATTACAAGTCTCAAGACCGCGAGTATCGAGTTTGTCTTCACATTACAAGTCGATATCGATCATCTAAACTACCATCACATAAAAGAGAGCTGCGGTCATCACGATGAGCATCATCGCGATCAAACTGGTCTTCATCCGTTTCCTCCAGCGCTCCCTCCTCTCTCCCGCTAGATAGCGGGCGTATCTAGATTCGGCCTCCGCCCTAGTGGTGTACCCTTTGTAACTGTTACCGCTGAAACGGTGAACCTGTCTCCGACACTCCTCCCAGTCATCGTAGACTCCGGGAACCTTACCCATGTACACGACATACGACGGCATCTCTATGCACAAGCCAAACAACAGACAATACATAAGCAATATGTAAGTATGCAACAAAAGGATCGGAAGAGAAAAGCAAGACATTAATAGCACGATTCATGGTCCTACTAATAAATAGCATCGATTACATCTAAGTTGAACGACTGTCCAAACCAAAGAGACATACGAATTCATTGAAGTTTAATTACAAAATGAGCCAATCGATGTTTCAGAACTACACATCACTACTTTCGACTCGACTCATCGGACAGGAGCGTGGATGAAGCCGCCGTCTGACGTGATGGTCATGAAATCGCGGTCGTTGTCACCCTGCATTTGTAGCGTTCCATCTATTTCATTGTTGGACGGTTGATATCTGAGGTAGAACTGCCCCGAGGTATGAAGGACATCTTGATGGATGATGTCCGTAAACTCTGACTGGATGCGAAAGAATTCTTGTCTGAGGTCCGCGTCCTGGGTTTCCGACAACATCGCGGCCCAATCTTTGAGACTATCTGGTAGCAAAAGGTGATGATGGTCCCTTACGATCGCCCGCATGTGATGGAGGGCGTAGTAGGCATCCTTCTGACCACCAGGCGGTTGCTTGACGCAGCAGAAATTCGTATTGTGTGAGAAGGTGTGCTTGCCGTACTTACGAACTGCCCTGGTGAAGGTGCCTCCAGATTTGGCGTAGCTGGGGAGAACATCATCAAGAACTTTCTTGACATTTGTGTAGTCTATCTTGGAGTTACGGTTCGGGTCGAAATACGTGGCCATGGAATATTTCAGGCTTAAGAGGATGAGTGTGCAATGTGTTTCACTGCACTGAACACGGAATGTTAGAAAAAAAAGAACGATAGAAATCTAAGAAATCATATGTTACGGGGCGGTTAAGGGATGACTTACTCGGGAAAGTAAGCCACAAGGAAGTTATCCTTATCTAGGTTTGCCAGAATGACGCCTTCGAGGTGTGAACTCGCAACTTGGCGGTCCCCAATGCTGCTCAAGTGCTTGGCACAGATGTAGAAGGGGTCGACTATCACGATGTCCGGGGTCTTGTCTCTAATGATCCGCATCTCGATACTCAGCGAAAATAGCCAAACGAAGGTGTAGTGCAGCGGATGAAGGTTAAAGATAGCAAAGATGTCATCAAACTGCAGGACGATCGTACCCTCGATGACGCCATCCACAAATCCCTTGCCCTCTGGCACCTTGGCCACGAAAACCGGGTATGCCACATCATTCTCTCTGAGATGCCGCTTCTCCAAAGAAAGAACACTGTCGTGCAGACTTCGCATAGCACCGGTTGCAGCATTGAGCATATTTGGCAGTAGCATCGCCCTACCCGCCACATGCACCCTCCTCGAGATATCCTTAGGTGAAGGTGGTCCGTCCTGAGCACGGATCGAACTCGGTGCCGGCTGGCTCGCACCGGCGCCCTTGTTAGTCTTTCGTTTCCGTCCCTTCTTCTTGATCTCATGTAATGGAACCGAGTTCTGCTCACAGACCGCCTTCCTGAGCGTGTTGGGGCTGATAATATTTCGCACCTCAGCTATCTGAGGCTCGGTGAAGGCGGGAGCTGGAGGCGTCTCCTGAGAACCGAACGCCAGACGACGCCTGTTGCAATTGGATTTCTCCGCCGTACCAGCTAGATTGCGGTCGTCTTGGTTGGGTTCTTGAGAAAGAGGCCCGCATAACTCGTAAGCGTACCCATGTTCGGCAAAGTACTTATCGACCTTGGTAAATTTACCATCATCGTTGTCGTCGTCGTCCGGATCCTGTGCCATAGGGCTGTTCGGATCCTGTGCCATAGGGATGTCCGGCATAGTGATTTCTGGCAGGTCCGGTAGCGTTGCGGCATTCTTGCCATGGCTTGGCACCGGCACGACTGGCGGTCTTGTCTGTGGGGTGGTGTCCCCCGCCCCAAACGAATCTGGCTCTTCGGCCAAAGCAGGGGCCAGTTTACGCAGGCGCTGAGGGTCATCTCATCTTCTTCGTAGGCCCCAGCGGGTCGAATCGGAGGTAACAGCTCGTCGCAGCCTGGCAGCACCCGAACCACTTCAACCCTATACATTGTGGGTGGCATCGGATTACCGTGGAACATGGGGTTGCCCGGTTGAACGATTCTGCCCTTGGTGACATCGACCAACTCGGCGCCCACGAAGTGCAGAAGAGTGCAAGGAACATCGGCGGCGCCCTGCAAAAACATGTACAGGGCGTCAGGGATGCCCAGTCAAAGGCAAGGAGATGAAGTCATCGGCCGAGAGGCTTAGTTACCGTGATGCCGTCGAGCTCAGCTAATGTCGAGGCACCGCCAACGGCGGGCGTGCAACTGACAGAGGGGGCACTTACTGGCGAGGTGCCGGCCGGCGTACACCCGGGTGCATTAAGCTCCAATGCCCGTGTCGGCGCCGGAGACACGAATACCGCCTCCGCCGGAGACACCAATGGCGCCGCCGCCGGGGACACCATTGGCACCGCCGGAGACACCAATGGCGCCGCCTGCGTGCTGTGCAAGTTGCTGGCCATGAAGCTGGGAACCGGGGGAGGCCCCTGTTGGCCGCCCGCAATCCACGTCGTCAGCCCATTAATCAATGTAGGCACCATGGCGTTGAGCTTCGTTCCCAGTTGTTGTTCCACTTGCTCTTGGACAAGCTCCGGAATCCACGCCACTTGTGCCTTGAGTGCTTCAACCTCGCGCGTCTGGCTTTTCGAGCTGGTCTTTTTCTCCTTCCGCACACCAGCGGTATAGTATGACCCCCATTTTGTGGACAAGCCTTTGCCGGCCACACGACCAACTGACGTCGGCTTAGTGAGCTTATCCTTCTTTTTCATCACGTTCAATGCCCTATTTAAAGGGGTGTCGAAAGGGGAGCTCTGAGACGACCCCGCGCTATTGCTTTCAGTGTCCTGCAAAAGGAACGTGAACCATTTAGAAATATTGGGGATTAATTAGAGTGCAACCATATGGAGCTAATTACGCGGGGGTGTATTCCTTAACAGAACAAGCTCAAGCGCCCTGGTCTTCGGATCCGTGGTAAGCTCCTTTGTTATCGGGTCCTCCTTGTACCGGGCCCTGACAAAGTTCCTGGTCTGCTTGTCACCGCTGTATTTCTCGAAGCGGGGTGGTAGGCCTTGCTCGGCACACTCCGTGTCCTCCTTGTCCCATATAGGCTCCGCCACTCTGTAACCGCCGGGACCGAGTTTGTGTTCCCCTAAGTTCAACTCCCGCATTTCTTTCCCCCACTGACTTGATTCGGAGGTTGCGCTGCTCTTGCACTTGATCTTGAACTCCTTGTACTCATCTTCGCTCATCAAAGGATATTTCGCCTTGATCTTCTCATAACTATCACCTTTATCAATCATTCTCCTCACCGCGCTTCTCCAAGTAGACAGGGCCGTGCTCATCTTCGTGAGGGCGGCACTGTTCACTTTATTCCCTGAGAGGCGTGTGTTTTCAAATTCGGCGGGGAACTTGTATCATTCGTGCAGCTTCATGAAGAGGAGGTTGCGCAAATTCCCGTGGTCCATATTCCTAAGGTTATCGGTGTTGGTCCAGACGGTGCTCCAGAGAATGCACCCGAGCTGAAGCGAGTACCCCTTGACTATATGTTTTGGGCCCCGTTGGATGCCCGTCGGAGTCCACTTGAGTGAATTCCTCCTTGAGGGTGCGGAGCGCATTCGGGCGCCGGTCCTTCCTTTGCTTCTTCGGTTGGCTGCCATCTGTGTGTGCGCCGCCATCATCAGTGGTGGCATCCTCGGCGGCACCATCAGTGGTGTCATCCCCGACGCCACTAGGGGTTGTGTAGTCAGGATCGGTGTCTTCCGCGGCGTCCTCATAGTGTTGAGGTTGTTCCTCCATCTCCTGGGACAGCTCCCAGAATTGCTTGCCGTCCGAACCACCGGCCTCATCGTTGTGGGCCATGTTTCGCTCTAAATAGGAAAAAAGTTTAGTCAAAAAGTTGGTTATTGTCAAGGAACAAGATCATGGTCTCATCATTTAGGGTTTGTCGACGCTGAGGCACCCTAAAAACCTAAGCTTTCATCATTTAGGGTTTGTCGACACCGACGCACCCTAAAATCCTAAGCGTACATCATTTAGGTTCTCATCGACACCGAGGCATCTGGGGCAGCCAAGTTAAGTTTTCATCATTTAGGGTTTATCGATGTTGAGGCACCCTAGGTTGGGCCTAATCACTTGTCACTAATCACTTGGCTCTATTGCCACCTATGTTGGGCTTATCATCTAGGGTTTATCGATGCTAAGGAGAATTCTAAGTTGGCCCTAATCACTTGGCTCTATTGCCACCTATGGTTTAATGCAGCAAGAATAAAGGGGCAGTTGATCCTACTTAATTAAGTACTAAGATACCCCGGCCCATGCATTAGTCGCAAGTACCCCATATGTCCTATTTTTAGCAAAGTTATGCTAAAATTCACGGAAAATTTCAGCATGACCTTTGCTGAAAATAGGACATATGGAGTACCCGAATTTGCCGGAACGGAAGTTAATCAATCTTCCGGCAAACTCAAGGGCCTCTCGGGGTACCTGCAAATTCATCACAACATGATGGTCGGAGACAAAACCCAGCAAACTAGCACCATAATGTGCCTCTACTTTCATATGGATGAAAAGGCCACAGACCATATGGTCCTCTGCTTTCATATGGACAAAAATCAGCTCAACTTATGTATTGGCAAGAAACAAAACAACACCTAGTACCATCCATCTGCTATGGCCGTATCATGTAGTTTAACTAAGCATTAACAAGTAATTATATAACAGAAAACTTGGCGCGTACGTGTCACTTAGCTTGGGCAAGCAACATACCTCGTCCTCTTGGTTAGTCCAAACAAGCTGTATGCTGAGCCTCAACTCACCACCTGCACATTTTGCAGCACCCATGAAATGAAAAACTAAACATAATTGTCAAGCAACAAAACCAAAACACAAACAGGACTTCAAATTTTCACAATCAGGGAGAAAAACAAGGTTTTCAACTACTATATTCAGTTTCATGGCATCAGTTGAACAGTTGAAAAATAACAAGCTTCATTTAAATATCTTGCTGCTAACAAACATAACTAATGTCAGTACTCAAAAAATAGAGTGACCACACAGGGAACAAACAAACTATTCACTTTTTATTTCTTCAGAATTGGACCAGACAGAGAACAACTCCTTGGAAGCAAACTGAAACCATGCTGAAACTATACTGAAACCATGCTGAAACTTTACTGAAACTACTCCTTGCAAGCAAACTGAAACTACTCCTTGGAAGCAAATTGTCTTGGAAGGAGTATTGTGTGCACAAATCTACTCCAACTAGTTGCTTTCACTTAGAGATTGTTAGCACAAACAGCATGAGTCATTCTTCAGACCGTTACAAATCATTTCATTTATATGAAAAGGTTCAGCAACTTGAAACGTAACTCTTGCTTGGTGTTCCAAATCATTTCATTTATATTTTAAATAACAGTAGGAATTATTTCATAATAGAATTTACCCCAAAAACAAATTCCTTTAATGCCATTTTCAAACTCTGAGTTGCCTGTGTTGCACTAAAACTAATTAAAATAATTTTAAGAACTCCACAGCTCAATTAAGCCTATGCTTCTTCTTTCACTCTCCTGCATAAAGTTATTGTTACTACCTGGGAGGGATTATATGCTTGTTTACCACTACTAATACCATTTTTTAATATAATCTTCATTCTCCTGCTTTTTCTTTTCTTACAAGTGTTGATGCCAAAACATTGCAACCCTGTAGTTCAAGATCAGAGTCAAAATTGACCTCCACGATTGTTTACCACTACAAGACATGGATCTAATAGCTATCTCCCCCATTGTTCCTCATGCCTTAGTTGAATTCAGAGAAGAGAGAGCTCAGATCCTAGAACAGGGATCTCTCTGGAAGATATGTGTTAACCAATTTCGGCCAGTATAACCAACACAAAGCTCCCGCTCTCTCAAATTGCAGATAAAACAACTTAATCTTTTCCTTCTCAGACATTGTCAATCATCGTATGTTTCACTGCTAACATGTTTAAACCAAAACATTTGCTCATGAAAAATATTCAACCTACAATTTGTAAACATTTGCCCTTAGAGGCATTATCACAAACACCTATCAAGCACAATCCTTTCACATGTAAACTTGAGCATGCTCTGGAAAAATCACGCAGCAAGCAAGAAATAACTATCATTATATTCCCATAGTATCGAATCTGCATCAAGTACTCATCCACTAAAAAAATCAGGAAAAAAATTGAAGAGAGGATGCAAGAGGAAGGAGGGAGGGGGATGAGGGAAGAGGGAGGAAGGACGAAGGAGTGTTGGCTACCTGCCTACAGACTGGTCGCCGTCGTAGCTCCGGGCGATAGCATTGCTGGGCAGGAGCGCCAGCTCCAGGGAGGGGAGCGCCGCTGGTGGGAGCGGCTGCTTGATGAGGGGAGGCGCTGCTGGGGTCCTGTACCGGAGGCGGGGCAGCGGAGGGTTTAGCCGGCTGGGCGCGCCGCGGCGGCGCGCCGGCAGCGGTGGTGGCGGCTAGGAACCCTAGCTGTCGCGCTCGCGAGGGAGGTTGACGCAGGCGGGGCCGCGGGGGGAG
>NC_041391.1:113621150-113631620 GCF_002162155.2 Triticum dicoccoides | reverse complement strand
CTCGAGGAGGGGGCGTTGGGTGTGGTGGTGGTCTGGTGCGGCGGGGGAAGCGAGCACGGCCGGGGACGGAGAGCACGGGGGAAGTGGTGGTCGGTGGTGGTCAGGCGCGGGTGACATGAGGCAGGGAAGGGATTAGAGAGAAATGTGAGAGATTGGGGATTTTAGTGTGGGGGGAGGCTTAGCAATGGCGCACCACCCAGGGGTGCACCATAAGTACATCCATAGCAATGGCGCACCACCGAGTGGTGCGCCATAAGTAATTTTTTTTATTGATAACAATGGCGCACCCTCTCCTGGTGCGCCATTAGTAACTTTAATTTTTTTTATTTTTTATTGATAAAAATTATTACACTATATACATGAGATGAGTAGAGGAGGGAGGGAGGGATGGAGCATTTACATTCGTTGACGGGTGTGGGGGGTCGTGAAAAAATATTTAGTTTCATCTAATATTTTTTTAGAAAATGACAAATCAAATCTGAAAAAATTTATGAATGTGAAAAAATATCATCAAATTTCTTATTTGAAATTATTTATGAATATTAAAAAATATCATCAAATTTGTTTTTTGAAAATATTTGAAAAAATATCATAAAAATTTAAAGATATTAACGAGTTCACAAAATATTTACAAATTCAATACTTTTTGTGAGTTAGAAATTCAATACCATAATAAACATAATTCAGTATTCACGAGGACTAGAACAGAAGAAATGTCATTTCAAAATGTCGAAATACAATCAAGAAATGAAGACTACGATTTAAATACAATCAATCTTAGCTAGCTATCTATTCACAATCTTCTTGCCCTTCTTTTTTGCAAATGGAGTTCTTCTGTGGAACGGACGTCCTTTAGGTAGGGTGGTCCTGCTTTTTCTTGTGGTGTGTGCTGCTACTTCATCGTCGTCGTCATGTTCGATCTTCGGGTCGCCGTACTTGTCGAAGTCTTGCTCATTGGCTACTCCATCCATTCCAATGATCTTCCTTTTGCCTCTCCTCACGACAACACGACTAGGCTTTGACGGTTCGGTAATGAAGAAGCATTGGTCCACTTGGGAAGCCAGTACCCATGGCTCATTTTTTGCGGTGACATTTGCGCCCGCGGTCTTGGATTTGGCTTCGGGAATAACCATGGTGGTGAAATACTGGTCTTCTTTTAGGACGCTCTTGGCCCATCTGACACGGAACATCGGGACCTTCTCTCCAACGTAGCTCAGCTCCCAGATCTCCTCGATCCTTCCGTAGTATCTGTCCTTGTCGTTGCCGGTGTAGGATTCCATTGTTACCCCAGAGTTCTGATAACCATCGCTCTTCATGTCCTTGTTCTCGGTGTAGAATGTGTAGCTGTTGATATCGTACGCCTCATAGGTCATCAGGTTGTGCTCGGCGCCCTGTGACAAGGCGAATATGAGTTGTTCTTCCGCGGAAGAATCCTCATGTAAAGGGTACGACAGAAGCTTCTGCTTGAACCAACGCGTGAAACATGAGTTGTGCTCTTTGATTATATCTCCCTCCATCCGCTGTTGGCCTCAGTCATTGTACGTCTTCTCAATAAAGGTTTTGTGCTCTACCACCCAAGGATCGACCACGTCTATGTGTTGTAGCGCGACTAGGTTTGCTTTTCAAAGTCGGCGAGTCGACCCTCGAAGTCGACATGCATTTCACGGCGCCCCTCACGTTGACCCCATCCAGCGAGCCTGCCGAGGTGCCTGTTGACGGGCAGACCAACGGGGTTCTCGATGCCTAGATAATTCGTGCAGTAGGAGATGCACTCTTCGGTCAGAAAGCCCCTGGCTATACTTCCCTCTGGACGTGACATGTTGCGAACGTATCCTTTGATGACACCATTCATCCTTTCGAACGACATCATGCTGTGCAGGAACGTCATCCCGAGTTGGATGATATCCTCCACTATATGGACCAGCAGATGCACCATAACGTCGAAGAATGCGGGAGGGAAGTACATCTCAAGCTCACATAGTATCACCACGATCTCTTCCTGTAGCCTTCTGAGTTGCCTCACGCCAATCGACTTCCGAGAGATGACGTCAAAAAAGCTGCATAGGCCAAATAGTGTTTCACGGACGTGCGCATCCATGATCCCATGGATTGCAACTGGAAGTATCTTCGTCATCAGCACGTGACAGTCGTGAGACTTCATCCCGCCAAACTTTTGCTTCGCTGGGTCTAGGTATCTGCTTATCTTCCCCGCGTAACCGCAAGGAAGTTTTACTCCTAGGAGACAGGTGAAAAACTGCTTGATCTCCTCCTGACTTAGAGTGAAGCACGCGGGAGGGTAGTCATTTCCGGTCTTCTTTGCCTTTTTGCCTTTGCGACGACTTTCTGTGTCCTGCTTCGCCTCATCATCATCATCATCATCATCATCATCATCATCATTAGCGTGAAGCTCCTGCCTGATGCCCATTGATTTCAAGTCTGCCCTTGCTTTCGGCCCATATTTGGTCCTCTCTGGCATGTTGAGCAGGGTACCAAGCAGACTCTCGCACACGTTCTTCGTGATATGCATGACATCAAGGCTGTGAGGCACACGGTGGATCTTCCAGGACGGCAAGTCCCAGAAAACAGACCTCGTTTTCCATACCTACAACAGCGGCTCTGGCGCCTTTCGCTTCTTTCCCGGCTCTAACGCCTTTTGCTTCTTTCCCGGCAGTGGGCAGTCTTTCCAATTTTTCAACAGCTCGTCTATTTCCTCGCCGCTCCTCGTACACGGGCGTTTTTGGGGTTCAGTTTCACCGTCGAACAGATCCTTGCGTTTCCTCCACGGGTCATCGTCGCGAAGCCACCTTCGATGTCCCATGAACACGGTTTTCGAATACCCGGGATCTCTATCTAGCTGGCGATACGTTGTGTCATCCATGCACCTTACGCATCCAGAAAATCCGTGGACTACCTGCCCCGCGAGATATCCGTAACCGAGATAGTCGTGCACCGTCGTGAGCAGTGCGGCTCTCATAGGGAAATATTCTTTCTCTGCGGCGTCCCACATATTGGCTGGTGTTTTCCCTAGCATGTCTAGCTCCTCCTTCAACAGCCCCAGATACAGATTGATGTCGTTCCCTGGTTGTTTCGGCCCTTCAATTAGCATACTCATGTGAATGTACTTCCTCTTCATGCACAACTAGGGGGGAAGGTTGTACATCCACACAAACACAGGCCAGGTGCTATGTGTGTTTCTCTGGCTGCCAAACGGATTGACTCCATCGGTGCTCGTGCCCAGCATGATGTTCCTTGGATCCTTCCCAAATTCTGGGTATTCGAAGTTCAACGCTTGCCACTGGCTCGCATCCTTAGGGTGACTCAGCATCTTGTCTTTTTTATTTATCTCCGGATCATTTCCGTCATCTTCCCGCTTCTTCTCCTCCCTATCCGCGTGCCAACGCAGGAGCTTTGCTACCTTAGGGTCCGCGAAATACTGCTGCAGACAAGGAGTGATCGGAAAGTACCACACCGATTTTCGAGGAGCTTTCTTCCTCTTCTTGTATCGAGTGATGCCGCACACCGGACATATGGTAGACTCCGCGTGCTCGTCCTGATAAATGATGCAATTGTTCATGCACACATGGTATTTCACGTGCGGTAAATCCAGAGGACACACGATTTTCTTTGCCTCCTCGAAACTGGTAGGGAACTTGTTCCCCTTGGGAAGACGTTCGTGCCAGAATGACATGTTCTCGTCGAAGCATGCGTTGGTCATTTTGTGTTTTACCTTCATCTCCAGAGCCATGAGGGTTACTTTCAGGCGGGTATCCTCAGGCCTGCATCCTTCATACAATGGAGTAACCGCGTCTATCTCCAGTTGATCCAGCTTGGCTTTCTCTCCGGCGGCAGCTCTTGCGTTATCCGTCTTCTTGAGAAGCAGCTCTTGAATATGAGGGTCATGCACCCAGCCTCCTTGATCGTCTGCTCCGGCATCTTCATCTTCATGATCATGCCCTTCGTCTTGATCTTCCTCATCATCATGTACGACATCTTATACATGATGACTGTGTACAGCATCACCGCTGTGATCATGTCCTGGAGATTCTTCGTCTTCTCGCCGCGGTGGTACTTGTCTTGTTGCCCTTCCTTATTTCTTGCCCGGCCCCCATGGACAACTTCATAGTCATCTTCATCACCTTGCCACCGATAGCCATCCATGAAACCACGCAAGAGCAGGTGGTCCCGCACCTGCCCGGAATCTGGGTCCGCAGTAAAGCTCTTCAGCTTGCATCTTCTACACGGACATCTTATCTCCGTCTTGTTCTTTTGAAGCATCTCGGCCTTCGCGGAGCTCAAAAACCTATTCACGATGCGTTCGGTCATCGTGCGGACCATGGTGGTCTGCGGGGTAGAGCAAAACGATATTTTAGAACCAAGAAAAAATTTGGCATGACCTTCCCTAAAAATAGGACCAAAAAGAATGCATAGTGCCAAAATTCTCGCCAAAACGGAAATGAATCAACATTCCGGCAAAATATTGGCAACTATCGCATTTCAAATACCGGTACCTGCAAACACAAACATATATGCAACACCACAAACACATGCAACACCACAAACATACATAGATCTAGCTAGGCCACAAAAAGTTCATGTGCACGTTGTTGGAGCGAGCTAGGGAGAAAAAAAGTAGAACTACATCATGAAGATAGCTTTCCCCTTACTTACCTATCAAAAAAGGTAATTTCACCACTTAATTTTGATGAATCTATGGTGGAAATGAGGTGAGGAGGAGGAGGCGGCCGAAAGCTTGGAGAAGGAGGTGGAGGGAATGAAGTGGGGAAAGTGAGTGGGTAGGTATGTGGCTGTCCAAAATATCTTGTTGGGGTCCCAGGTTACTAATGGCGCACCACCAGCAAATGCGCCATTAGTAACCCTGGTTACTAATGGCGCACCTGCATCTGGTGCGCCATTAGTAGTTTTGCAGAAAAGTAAAAAATATATATATATATATATATATATATATACTAATAGCGCACGCTGGAAAAGTGCGCCATTAGTAGTTTAAACTAGTAATGGCGCAATGTGACACGGTGCGCCATTAGTAGTTTTGCAAAAAGGTTAAAAAAATATACTAATGGCGCACTATCTGCCCGGTGAGCCATTACTAGTTAGAACTAGTAATGGCGCACTTCGACCTGATGCGCCATTAGTATGCATGGAAAAATGAAAAAAAATTATTTAATACTAGTGGCGCACCGAGTGTCTGGTGCGCCATTAGTGTCTTCCACACTAATGGCGCATCTCCAGCCGATGCGCCATTAGTATATAGTAGTGGCGCACTACTTACCTTGTGCACCATTAGTATCAATCCTATCTATAGCCCTTTTCCTAGTAGTGTTGCTCGTATAATTATCTTACCCGTACATTGTTTGTTATACATAGTGCCATGGTTTTGATATCCGTCCCCGTCGGCCCTCGTCCTTGTTATGATTCGGATGTGGTATATTCTCTTTTAAAACTAGTTGTTGCATTTCGTGTTTATGACAAATTATGCCCATCAAGTTGACATAGATATTTTTATCTAGGAGGTATGTGAACCGGAAATTCCAACCGACCCTATTGTCGAGAGGTTAAATTTAGTTGAAAGAGAAAACGAGTATTTGAAAGAAAAATTGAAAAGAATTGAGGGGGAGAAGATGGAATTGGAGTTGCATGTTGCCGATGTCGTCGATGATCACAAGATCAAGATGGAGAAAATGAGGTTGAAGATTAGAAAGATTAGAAAATATGCCATTGATAGTGTGGCTTGGTATCATTATGTTGTTGGATCAATTGTTACCTTAGTTGCGATCTTCATCGCATTTGTTGTTGCATTTAAATTCTTTAGCTAGAGAGTTATTTGTATGTTGCATTTAATTAAGTGTTGTATATGAACTTTATGTATGAACTTGTATTAATTTGGTATATTTGGTGTTGTGTAATGAAGATGAGCCGAAAATGGATGTATGATGACCGATGCTCTCCCGAGTTCATTAATGGCGTGCATACTTTTCTGCGGGCCGCTGAGGCAAACAAGCGGGCGGATGGTTTTATGCCTTGTCCATGTGCAGGATGTAAGAATGGTCAAAGTTACTCTACAGAAAAAACCATTCACATCCACCTATTTAAGTCTGGTTTCATGCCCCACTATAATGTTTGGACCAAGCATGGAGAAATAGGGGTTATGATGGAAGACAATGAAGAAGAAGAGGACGACGACGGCTATCCTGGCCATGGGTTCCCTGAATACGATGATACAACAATGGGGGAAGAAGCTGAGCCGGCAATGTGGGAAGAAGCTGAAGAAGAGGCATCAGATGAGCCCGCTGATGATCTAGGTCGGGCCATTGCCGATGCAAAGAAAAACTGCGCAAGTGATCTGGAGAGGATGAAGTCGCAGCGCATGTTAGAGGATCACAAGAAATTGTTGTACCCGAATTGCGAAGCTGACAAAAAAAGTTGGGCACCACACTTGAATTGCTGCAATGGAAGGCAGAGAATGGTGTATCTGACAAGGGATTTGGAAAGTTGCTGGTAATGATAAAGAATATGCTTCCAAAGGACAATGAATTGCCCGAGAGTACGTATGCAGCAAAGAAGGTTGTCTGCCCTCTAGGTTTAGAGGTGCAAAAGATACATGCATGCCCTAATGACTGCATCCTCTACCGCAGTGAGTACGAGGATTTGAATGCTTGCCGGTATGTGGTGCATTGCGTTAGAAGATCAGTCGCGATGACCCTGGTGATGTCGAGGGCGAGCGCCCCAGGAAGAAGATTCCTGCCAAAGTGATGTTGTATGCTCCTATAATACCACGGTTGAAACGTTTGTTCCAAAACAAAGAGCATGCGAAGGCGATGCGGTGGCACGCAGAAGACCGTAAGAAAGACGGAAAGTTGTGAGTACCCGCTGATGGTTCACAGTGGAGAAAAATCGAGAGAAGGTACTGGGAGGAGTTTGCAGGTGACCCAAGGAACGTATGGTTTGGTCTAAGCGCAGATGGCATTAATCCTTTTGGGGAGCGGAGCAGCAACCATAGCACGTGGCCTGTGAATCTATGTTTGTATAACCTTCCTCCTTGGTTGTGCATGAAGCGGAAGTTCATTATGATGCCAGTGCTCATCCAAGGCCCTAAGCAACCCGGCAACGACATTGATGTGTACCTAAGGCCATTAGTTGAAGAACTATTACAGCTGTGGAATGGAACAGGTGTACGTGCGTGGGATGAGCACGGACAGGAAGAATTTGACCTAAAAGCGTTGCTGTTCGTGACCATCAATGATTGGCCTGCTCTCAGTAACCTTTCAGGATAGACAAACAAGGGATACCACAGATGCACACACTGTTTGGATGATACCGACAGTATATATTTGGATAGTTGTAGGAAGAATGTGTACCTGGGACATCATCGATTTCTTCTGACAAGGCATCCCGTAAGAAAGAAAGGCAAGCATTTCAAAGGTGAGGCGGATCAGCGGACGAAGCCTCGCCACCATACTGGTGCTGATGTACATGATATGGTCAAGGATTTGGAGGTAATCTTTGGAAAGGGTCCTGGCGGAAAACCTGTTCCGAAGGATGCTGACGGACGCGCACCCATGTGGAAGAAGAAATCTATATTTTGGGACCTGCCATATTGGAAAGACCTAGAGGTCCGCTCCACAATCGACGTGATGCACGTGACGAAGAATCTTTGTGTGACCCTGCTTGGCTTTTTGGGCGTGTATGGGTAGACAAAATATACACCAGAGGCATGGGAGGACCAGCAACGTATGCACGAAAAAGACGGTATACATCTGGGTCAGGCCAGCTACGCTCTTACTAAAGAAGAGAAGGAAATCTTCTTCGAATGCCTGCTTAGCATGAAGGTACCGTCTGGCTTCTCGTCGAATATAAAGGGAATAATAAATATGGTAGAGAAAAAGTTCCAGAACCTAAAGTCTCATGACTGCCACGTGATTATGACGCAACTCCTTCTGGTTGCATTGAGGGGGCTTCTACCGAAAAGCGTTCGACTAGCCATTGTGAAGCTATGTGCATTCCTCAATGCAATCTCTCAGAAGGTAATCGACCCAGAAATCATACCAAGGTTACAGAATGATTTGGTGCAATGTCTTGTCAGTTTCGAGTTGGTGTTCCCACCATCCTTCTTCAACATCATGACGCACGTCCTAGTTCACCTTTGCAAAGAGATTAACGTTTTGGGTCCTGTATTTCTACACAATATGTTCCCCTTTGAAAGGTTCATGGGAGTCTTGAATAAATATGTTCATAACCGTCCTAGGCCAGAAGGAAGCATCTCGAAGGGCCATGAAAATGAGGAGGTCATTGAGTTTTGTATTGACTTCATTCCTGACCATAAGCCGATTAGTGTTCCTAAATCGCGGCATAAGGGCAGACTGGAAGGAAAAGGCACGCTAGGAGGGCATCAAATAATATGTATGGACGGGCATTCTCTTACTGAAGCACACTATACAGTTCTACAGAATTCTGCCTTGGTGGCTCCGTATATGGAGGAACACAAGAATTTTCTACAGTCCAAACACCCGGAGAAGTCTGACGACTGGATTACACGCGAACAAACGAGGACTTTTGCCGGTTGGTTGCAGAAACGTGCCCTGAATGATGGCGATATTTAAAATGACCTGTACTCGTTGTCCTAGTTACCATCTTCAAATATAATGACATTCAAAGGGTACCAGATAAATGGGAATACATTTTACACGATCGCCCAAGACAAGAAGAGCACCAACCAAAACAGTAGTGTCCGCTTTGATGCAACAACCAACACGGGAAAGGAAACATATTATGGTTACATAGAGGACATATGGGAACTTAACTATGGATTAGGTGGTTTGAAGGTCCCTTTGTTTCGGTGCAAATGGGTCAATATGACACGAGGCGGGGTAACGGAAGACCCGCAGTATGGAATGACAACAGTGGATCTCAACAATCTTGCGTATGCAGACGAACCATTCGTCCTAGCCAATGATGTGGCGCAGGTTTTTTATGTGAAAGACATGTCTACCAGGCCGAGAAAAAGAAAAGATAAGGAAGCGAATGGATCATACGACGAGCCAAAGCGCCACATAGTTCTTTCAGGAAAAAGAAACATCGTGGGAGTGGATGACAAGACAGACATGTCAGAAGATTATGAAAAGTTTGATGAAATTGCTCCATTCATAGTGAATATTGACCCGAGCATCCAGTTAAATGATGAAGATTTTCCATGGCTACGGCGCAAAGGGACAGACGCGAAGAAAAAGTTTCACACCCAAAGATCTGGGATGTGATCGGCTTCACTATCATCACTTTCTTCTGTGTTTCACACCCAGGAGGGAATGTCTATAATAGTTAGGGTAGTTATGTGTTTTGGCATTTGAAACGCGAAGAAATTTTATGTGCAAACAAATTCTTTTCATGCATTTACTGATTTTTTCCAGCTAAATGACCCTGAAATTGAAAAGCATTTCAAATGAACTCAGAAAAGGTTGAAAGTTGGCATGGTATCATAATTTCATACAAATAGCATGTGCAAGAAAGTAGAGAGGGTTACGACAAAAACTGGATGCACTTCGTGTACAAAATGGACAATCTCTTTCGAAGCATCAGGGTTTCCGATGAAAACTGAACTGTTACAAACGCATTTCATTTTTTAAATAACCTAAGCATTACCAAATTGAATATAATGAGAAAACACACTAATATTAAACATAAAAAAAAGAATCACTGAAAAAACTTTTTTCAAAGTTAAGTTATTCACGAACTAGTGATTCACACAAATTTCAAATAATTCAAAATTTAAACTATTCAAATTTGAAAACTACCCGCACTAACAGAAATTTTGTAATATTTTGTACCTAAAGCAAAAATATTCACAAAGAAACTCTAAATACAGCAAAAAACAACACAAAAATAAATAAAACAAAAATAAATAAAGCGAAAAAAAATTAGAAAATAAAAAAGCCCACCTACTGGGCCAAAGCGGCTTGCATACGACTAGGAACACAAGCTTTTGTTGGGCCAGAATGCAGGCCCGCAAAGGCCCAGTAGGCCCACTGGGCGAAGAGGACAGGTAGGCCCAGTAGGCCTGACTAGGAGAGGGGCTCGAGAGAGCTACCGTACTGGAGCTTATAGACCAGTGCGGTAGCCTCTCGGCTAGCGAGCTGGGACTAAACTTGCACACCGCCTGGAGCCAGCGCACCCCCTTTAGTACCGGGTGGTGGCTCCAACCGGTACTAAAGGGGGGGGGCTTTAGTACCGGTTGGAGCCACCACCCGGTACTAAAGGGGGTCCGCTTCCCGCCGCTTGGCCTGGCCAAAACAGACCTTTAGTACTGGTTGGTGGCTCCAACCGGTACTAAAGGTCCATCCTATATATACAACACTTGAAAAAAATTCAGTTTCCCTCTGTTCTTCCCTCTGTTTCCTCCCTCCGTCGCGCCACCCTGCCCCGTTCGTCGCCGCCCTGCCCCTCGTCGCCGACCCCGGC
>NC_041391.1:113611319-113620560 GCF_002162155.2 Triticum dicoccoides | reverse complement strand
TCCCATCGCCCCGGCCGCCCTGTCCCCGTCGTCGCCGCCCCGTCCCGTTGCCCCGTCGTCACCGCCCCGTCCCGTCGCCCCTTCAACTGCTACCCCGTTGTCGCCTCGCCGGTGAGCTCGCCCCGGCTGCCATGTCCACACACACACACAGTAATACACACACACACACACACACTACACATACACACTACACACATTAGTTTGTTTGTTATAAATTTTTCTGTTTTTTAGTTATAGAAATGTTAGAAATTATTCTATTTTTTACTTATATAAATATTAGAAATGTTAGTTTTATAGAAATGTTATAAATGTTTTCTGTTTTTTAGTTATAGAAATATTTATAGAAATGTTAGCAATTTTTCTGTTTTTTAGTTATATAAATATTAGAATTGTTATGGAAATGTTAGTTATATAATCAGGAAATTTTAGAATTAGTTTTAGTTAGATGAATTAGATTAATGTCAAATTGTTAGAATTTGCATATATATAGAATTTTAGCTATCACAATCCAATCATTTAAAAAATGTTACTTTTTGCGGGCATATAGTATTTGTTCTTGACGATATGCCCGGCCCGCATCCTCGCCGTCGACCCGTTCGCGACGACGTCCTGCTTCAGGGGACCCATGTCCGAGACTGGGCTCCGCCGGGCTGGCACTGGGAGGTGCTACCTGGAGGGGCGTGCCGCTTGGTGAGGAACCCGACCTCGGGTCCCGTCGTCGACCATGATCTTCTTTGGTGGCGTTCGCGTGGGCCACATTCGGTGCGGAGGCAGCCGGCCCCGCCGGAGGTGGTGCGTCACCGTGTCAGGGAGGAAGATGAGCACGTCCATCGCTACATGGATGTTATGGACGACGTCAGGTTCTCCACTACTTGGCGGGTTCTTTGGGCAAATGACCGGAGATATGATCCTGTGATGGTTCCTTCTCTTTGCGTGTGCACCGCCCGCGCCCCAGGAACCGCGAGTGGCTCCCTAGATTCTTCTGTAGTACTCGATCTTTATTGGGTACCTAGCCAGTGATGTATTCGATATATAATATTCGAGACAATGTATTCGAGATTATATATATTAGACGATGATGTATTCGAGATTATATATACATGACGATGTATTCGAGATTCAGTTTTTCCTTATTGATTAATTGCATCCATGCATTGTAATTTGAATACTAAATTGTTTTATATTTCTTCTGTATTATTAGTAAAGTAAAAGCTATGGCGGACAATACCGGCAGAGAAGAGGAATTGTTCGACATCATACGCAGCCCTCACAGGCTAGATGATCTGAATGAAGCAGATGACGGCTCCCAATATCTTCACAATACCGGAGAGGGTGATGAAAAGATATTCGATCTCGACGACCGGGCTGATGAAGTCATGAACTATGATTATGATTATGACACAGACAATGTTTGTGATGACATAGACAATGCTGATCTTCAAATAACAAAGACTACCGGCGAGGTATATTTATATAAGCATGCATCATGGTGATCATCACATGTTTTTTATGAAGATATATTAAGGAATCGACCTTTCTTCCTTCAGCCCTCCGGATCGAGCAAATCTGCTTCTACAGACAGCAAGACAAAGCGAGGCCCGGGCAGATTGTTGGATGATGGTGTAAAGTACCACATCGAATCCATCAAACCTAGTGGCGAACCCCTCACGCCTAAGAACATTGCGAACAAGTGGACTCGTCAGTGCGGAGTTCTTGTGAAGGACAAACTCCCGATCTCCATTCAAGAATGGAAAGAGCCAAAGACTAAACGTCCAGGTGTTACTTGGGTCGACAAAAGAGCCACAAAAGACCTTGTGAAATCTCTTATGGAACATTTCACCCTACCAGATCATTTCACTGAAGCAGATGTGGAGAAAGTCAAGGCCGCTGCTCTTAAGAAGATGACAATTGCATTCAACACCCACAAGAAAACTGTATGGGCCAACTACCTCGCTAATGAAAGGAAGACTCTAGAATTCACGGGAACACTAGAGAAGCAAAGAGAGCACTGGGACGATTTCGTGACCTTCAAGGATTCAGAAATATCTAAGGAACGGTCAATGAAAAACAAGGCAAATGCCGCAAGAAAGACGCAGTTCCATAGGCTGGGTCCAGGTGGCTACGCGGTGGGATTGCCTAAGTGGGATATGTCTGAGCAAGAGATGGAGGATGCAGGGGTCACTCCGGTTACCCGGCACTGGCCCCCCAGGTGCAGAACTTGGTTATATGCGCATGGGGGAGCGTTGGACCCGAAGACAGGCGAAGTTTCGCGGAAGGCAAGTCTAAAAGGAGCCGAACAAAAGATAGTTGACGCAATAGATGAAGCTCGAAGGGGGGTGTTCATGCCCAACAGAGAGAACGATGAGCTTACGCGCGCCCTACGAAATCCTGAACGCCCGGGAAGAACACGAGGCATGGGCGTTATTCCCTAGTATGAGGGATTTTCAGAATGGAACGAGGACTACAGGAGCCGTGCAAGAAGGAAGGTGGAGGAGGAGAAGAAAAGGAAGCTGGAGGAGGAGCAGAGGAAGCAGGACGCAGAACGCCTTCAAGGCCTAGAAGCAAGGCACGCGGACCTGGCACTCAAATTCCAGCAGCAGCAACAGCAGATCAACTCACTTAGCCAGGAAAGGGGGTCTCAGCAGTGGCAGCAGCAATCGGATGATCGTCCAACATTGGATAGCACCGTCCCATCCATGCCAAGAAGCAGCGTTGGTTTTGCCCCGGGCGACACACTGCTGGATACATACCCCGTGGATGACATCATAGAGAACACTAATAGCGAGCTACACTCCAAAATGAAGAACATATCCATGAAGGTGGCGGACGGTGTTGCTTTTCCAGTTACCCCCGAAGCAACCTACCATTGCATCCCGCTTCCAGAGGGCTATGCTCGTGTCATGGTTGATGAAGTGGTGGACCCATATTCGGGGCTAACACTTGACATTCCTGGAGCTGAAGACGAGCGCACACTGGGAGAGGCCATACATCGTATCATCCTATGGAGAAAGGATTGCATCATCTTTCAAAGTCCACCGACACCGCATCGTCTGCCGACTCCTCGAAGTCCGCCACCGAGTCAGTAGACTCCCGCTCCTCCAAGTCTACGAACGCATGAGATGACTCCTCCTCGAAGTCCGCCACCTCCTCCAAGTCCCCGAACGCGTGAGCTGACTCCTCCGGTTTCAAGCCCGGCACAGCGTGATGCCACTTCTCCTGTTTCAAGTCCGGCACCGTGTCAGGCCACACCTCCTGCTTCAAGTCCGGCACATCGTCAGGCCACTTCTCCTAGTCCAACTCCACGTCAGCCATCTCCGCCGTCTCAGCAATCGCTGAAGACACATCCCTTAGCTTTGGTGCATAGCGGTACGAGTCGAGGTAGTTCAGGAAGTACAGGCGAAGGCAAGCGATATAAATATGCTCCAAGCCTCGCTCCTCTTCCTCAGAGGCCTTACGACATGACTAAGGAGCAAAATGCAGCCATAGTGCAAGCCCAAGTGGACGCCCATTTTGGACCGAAACCGCCACCGCCGCCAAAGGAGAAAGTGCCTGAGAAAGTAATTGACCACTTCATTCGTATGGCTAGAGAACCAGCTCCCAAGCCTGTTGACTCGGACTATGAGCGCCAAATCAGGAAGGCACATCGAGCACAACTACAGAAGGAAGCGAGCTCAAGCTCGAGCCAACAAGCAGCTGGCAAAAAATGCGGGAAAACCATTCCTCAGTTGGGAGAACAGGCGGCGCAAGCGATCCCCCCGCTTGTTGTGCCAACAACACATGAGAGGAGTAGTACACGCGCCAAATATTATTGTGGGCAAACCGTTAGCGTTCCCCGGCATGGCGATGTGGTAATAACAGAGGATCATATAATGCAGGCTCAAATGCTCAATATCTATGTTGGACAACACCTCGAAATCGAGCCCATGCCTACGCTTAAAGAATCGGAAATAGCATGGCAATATGTCCGGGGCAAACCTTTGGTCCATCCAGACAAGGTCAAGGACCTCCCAACGAGAATGTATCAATTGCATCAATGGTACATGAACATTACCAAGATTTCCAATTGAGAGTCCCTCATGGTGAATGTCAGGCATGAGCATTATTACCATGAGAAAGCTCTGGCCATTGAGTATCCAGAATTATTTCAGTTATTTAATCAAGACGCACTCGACAAGTCTATCGTCGGTTGCTATTGTCTGTAAGTGATTTCTTTCTGTAATTTAAGTCTCAAACTAGTTATGTAGTGATAGTTTTGATCAATCATTACATGTAATTATCCTAACTATATTCTTTTTCTGTGGTATTATATGCAGGATGAAGATGTATGAAATGAAAAAATCTGGACGCTATGGCGTTGGGTTCATTGACCCAAATACCATTAATGAGGACATATGGCAGATTAAACATTGTCAAGCTGCTGTAGAGGAAAGCATGCTAGAGTTCTTGAAGCGCCTCAATACCAATGAAGATATACTACTTCCTTACAACTTCCCGTGAGTCACATTGTCTTGTACTACAAATTCTGTTTTTGCTTACTAGCTAGCTAGATGTTAATAATTAAGTGTATACGGTTTACGGTAGCTGCTTAATTTTATGCACATGCCTGCTTAATTAAGACATGCAAACGTGTGCTTATGCAGTTGGCACTGGGTCTTGTTAGACATTAAAGTTGAGGAAGGAAAAGTTGAATTACTGGGCTCACTAACTGAAGAAGATAAAGACTACACCATCATGAAGGGGATAGTCAACAGGTAATTTCAATCATTATTAACTATTAGTTCCTGATACGAACTATTTAATAACCCTTTATTAATTTTCTTTGCCGGCGGGCAGGGCATGGGCAAAGTTCATCAAGGTGACTCCAGGCACATGGCCAAAAAAGTTGTTTTGGCATCGACCCAAGGTAAGTAATTAAGTAGTACTAGCTAGCTACCATCTCTTTAATTCTTGTTTCAATATCATTAATTAATTATCATGCTTGATTAATCATTATCTGATTCAATTCCATTCTCGTAAAGGCCCTGAGGCAGGCGTCGGGGAATAATCTGTGTGCATTCTATGTTTGCGAGAACATTCGCATGATGACGTGCGAAAGGAGCAGATCTGATAGACAGGACTGGTACGTTTTTGTCAGAATACTATTCACACCATTATTGATATCTAGTCACAAAGCTAACACACATGCATATTGATCTCCTTCTTAACAGTTCAGATCGGTGCGGGATAAACTCCTACCATCGGACCGCATACAAGTACTTTAAGAGAAAATAGCCGGATTTTTGCTTGACCAGGTCATAGATCTCAACGGAGAATACTATTACCCGCTACCGCCCCCATGAACCACTTGTCATCGTGCTCCGAAGGCACAAAGGCAACGTGTAGGAGAAATTGTATATGTATATACATGTGTATGTGTGAATAGTTAATGGTGTTGGCTGTGAGACATTCGATGATATTATATATATATATATATATATATATATATATATATATATATATATATATATATATATATATATATATATATATATATATATATATATATATGCGGTTCTACGTACGAGAAAATCTATTTATATATATGCATAACGTGTACAATTTGTAATATCGTGAAATACCAGCAAACAAAAAAGAATTAAATGAAAAATAAAGCCAAATTGAAAACACAAAATTAAAGCAATTTTTTTTAAAAAAACCCAAACATTTAGTACCGGTTGGTGTTACTAACCGGTACTAATGTCCTACACGCACCGGGCCTGGCTCGTGCCACGTGTTTGCACTTTAACGCCGGTTCGTGACGAAACGGTACTAAAGGGGGACCTTTAGTCCCCACTCTTTAGTGCCGGTTCGGCAACCGGTACTAAAGGCCGTCACGAACCGGCACTAAAGCCCGGTTCTGCACTAGTGTCGTATGCTAAACCACAATCTTTAGGTCAAATATGACTCCATCAAAAACCACCCTAAAAAAGTAAACATTGGCTTCCGGCTGGTAGGTTCTATGGAAAAGCAGATTAAGTTCGCTGTTAATGTTGAAAAAAGATTTAACACTGTCTGTGTACGGAGTCGATCTAACAAACCAATTTGTCTCCTTATAATCTAAAAAACACTGGCTATTTTCCATTTCATTTTGAACTTGTGTATTGACCGGAGTAAAAATTCATATGATATTTTTGGTTATTATATATGTCACCCACAGCGTCATCATGATGTCAGCGCATGCAATGTAGTTAAATTTTTCTTTTTTTTGCATGGTCTGACCTGTATCGTTTTCTTTGGAGGCATGAGGTAGTCTGACCGGACCTCCTCTTTCTACCTTTTATATGGTACAAACTGTTTTTTTTTCTCTAACACGTATACTTTCCTCTGGACCACGTTATGAGTCCTCATTACGTGGATACTTGTATTCTATTCGGACTCTTATTTCTTTGCGGCCGCTCGGACAAGTTGGCCGCCGTAAATCGCAACGCTAGCTTATGTTTGACCGTATGTGCCAGTTTTTTTTTTTTAATTTGTGATCTAGATTTTTCGGAAGAAAGCCATATCAGTTGGAAGAAAGAGGGGTTGTACATGACGTGTTGAGAAAAATACAATTTGTACCTGATACAACAATATATTCATGTAACGTTAATCTTTTAAATCTCAACCCTTAATCATTAAAAAAATTGACTTCTGTTTTAATTATATAATAGATAGATTTCTGGATCGGAAAGGTGCGACGGCACCCGGTTATCCTGTCCGTCCAGCGGCACAAGGATCCGTGCTGAGAACTGTAGAGGCGCAGAGGGGTCACTGTAGAGGCGCACAGTGGTTGCAGCATTAGAGTATTTTGGATCTTTTTTATGGAGACAAAGAGAGAAGGGAGGAGGCGGTAGGTTTCAGAGTTAAGCAGTGCAGGTCTAGGCATGTCAGGAATCATTTGACGCCACGAGATGGATGAAACGACAGCACACAGCTGCTGCATGCGCCCATTCGTTTCAGAGGAGATTCTCGTTCGCCACGTGTTGTTATGCTTGCTCACTCCAGCTTCCAGCTTCTCTCCTGGGATGTTTTTAATTAGGATGTTTCTCCTGGGATTTAAGTGAGAGAGAGAGAGTAAACAGAGAAAAATAATCTTCGGTCTGAGAGGAGCTGTGTGAGAGAGAGACAAGAATTTCTTAGGACGCTTCTTTTCCTGAAATTTAAAAGAGAAAAGGAAGAAGGTAATAGCATCCCAGATCCACAAACTTGCACAGAATGTGATGTTTTAGTTCAAAACTTGTAAAATGTTATTGAGGACTCCCACAACTTGACACCCTATGTGATGTTTTGGTCCACAGCGAATCACAGCGTGACAAGTGGCCGTCCAGAGCTTGGACCGGTCAGCACTAGCATTTTTGCATAAAGGCCCTTGCCGTTTCGAGAACGTGCACAAGTACTACAAGCGCACCAAGGAGGCCCGGGCCGGCCAGCAGGACGGCAAGAGCTACCGCTTCTTCCAGGAGCTCGAGGCGCTGCACGTCGCCACCGCCGCAGCAGCAGCACTAGGAGCACTTGCCGCTGGTCGTCAGTGTCGCCCCCCAGCTGCAGATGCACGCCTTCTCGGCGCCGGAGCCAATGAGCACAATGCCGCCGCCGGGGCCGATGCAGCCGGCCACTATATCTTAGGCGGCCCCTGCGGCGGCCGTGGAGCCTCCCCAACCACCGCCCGTCAGCTTGCAAGGCCTGAGCTTCCCGTCCATGTCGGACTCTGAGTCGGATGACGACGACGACTCCAAGGATGACGACACGACGGCCGAGACCGGCGGCAGCCCGGATGGCCTCGGCAAGCGAAAGCATGGCGGCGGCGGCAGCAGCAAGAAGATGATGGCTTTCTTCAATGGGCTGATGAAGCAAGTCGTACGGAGGCTGGAGGAGATGCAGCAGCAGTTCCCGCGACGCCTCCATCATCGCCTTTCTCCAGCGCATCGGTGGGCAGACCGTGCATGTCCCACCCATCGTCATCCCTATGCCAAGGCCGATGCAGGTCCAGAACCCCCCGCCGCCAAAGAAACCTCGACAGCACCTCAGGGTGGACACGGTCCGGGCCGGTCTGGTCCCTGACCGAGCCGCCGTTTGGACCGGCCGGCGGCGGAGCGAGCAGCGCGGCGGTCCCCTTTTCATGCACCGGACCGGCAGAGGTAAAGCTCGGGCCGGACCGAGAGGACCGCCCATGGCGGCGGCGGCGGCGAGGTGGTGACCACGGCAGCGGCAACAGACGACTCCGTCGAGGTCCTGGACACGATGAAGACAACTGCATGGTCGACATCGGCGACGGTTCACACATGGCATCGACGAGACGCGGTGGCGCCGGCAGGGCGCATCTGTTAGCCAGTCATGTTTGTTCCTGCAGATTTTCCGTTACATGCAAGTATTTCAGCGCGTGCATGAGCCCACGATTTCGTGTGTGACGGCCTTGCCGTGATTAGTGGATCAATTTTGACGTGGGGATAGTCGTGGGATGACGCCTTAATTAACGGATCGAACCTCATTTCTCTTGCGGTTTCTGTTATCTGTTCAACGGAATAAAAGGAAAGGAAAACACCCACAATTTTCTGTGTGCAGGCTTGCTGTTTCTGCCATCCCAGCGTTCCTTGCCCGTGCATCGTCGCTAGGATCGTTTTAGTATCATGCCATCCTACGATCCGATTAAAGCGACGGGCTACGCTAACAACCTAAGACCAAGTCGCAGCGCTTATTTCACAAACTGAAGAAAATTCTAACTGACGAAGCTGAACTTTTAGGCCTTCGGATGTCCACCACAGATCCGTGAAATTAGAGGAGTTGCGGAGCACCTAATTTGCAGCTCCAGTATTTTAGCGTACAACTCCGCCGGCTCCGCGGAGCCGAGTCTGGGAGCGGAGGGACTTCGAACACTCACTACCGGACTCGCGGGCTATGCCTACGGCCCAAGGCCGTCGGCATAGGTCCTTTCCCGTCGGCATAGATCTATGCCTACGGCTGCCGTCGGCATAGCCCCGTCGGCGTAGATCACGTCAGCGTAGATGTGTCAGACCGTCGGCGTAGTATAGCCGTCGGCATAGGTGCGTATGCCGACGGCCGTGGGTTAGCCGTCGGCATAGTTTAGCCGTCGGCGTTGTTTTCCGTCTGACGGCAACGGACCGCGCCGTCAACAGCGCTATTCAGGAGACGACACGTGGCGCGATACAGGAGACGACACATGGAGCAGGTATGCCGACGGCTAGGTCGTCGGCATAGATTTCAA
>NC_041391.1:113610976-113611308 GCF_002162155.2 Triticum dicoccoides | reverse complement strand
GGAGCAGGTATGTCGACGGCTAGGTCGTCGGCATAGATTTCCATCTATGCCGACGACCTAGCCGTCGGCATACCTGTTCCACGTGTCGCCCCACGGCTTCTCCTGGCGGCAGGGCTATGCCTACGGCAAAGCCGTCGGCATAGATGGAAATCTATGCCGACGGCTTTGCCGTAGGCATAGCCCTGCCACGTGGCAGCTCCTGGTTTCTCCTGGCAGCAGGGCTATGCCTACGGCAAAGCCGTCGGCATAGTTTGCCACGTGGCAAGCCCTGGTAACTCCTGGGCGTATATATGCCGACGGCTTTGCCGTAGGCATAGTTTTTTTGTTTTTTT
>NC_041391.1:113602594-113610683 GCF_002162155.2 Triticum dicoccoides | reverse complement strand
CGTCGGCATAGATGGAAATCTATGCCGACGGCTTTGCCGTAGGCATAGCCCTGCGACGTGGCAGCTCCTGGTTTCTCCTGGCAGCAGGGCTATGCCTACGGCAAAGCCGTCGGCATGGTTTGCCACGTGGCAAGCCCTGGTAGCTCCTGGGCGTATATATGCCGACGGCTTTGCCGTAGGCATAGTTTTTTTTGTTTTTTTTTATTTTCCCTGTTTTCTCTTTTCCAATTCATTTGACAGCATTTCAAAACAGAACAATATGAAATTATGCAGAAATATGACAATTCATCATGTGAACATACTCAAGTTCATCTAAACATACTCAAGTTCACCATCATCATCTAAACATACTCAAGTTCATCACATCATCTAAAGATCATCACCGATGGAAGTTCATGAACATGAAAGTAGTGCAAGACATGAAACATGATAAAAGTAGAAATATGAAAGGCATGGCACGATGGCCACATGCACGGAATCATCAAGCAAGAGCACCCCCGCCAAAACCACCACCTCCGCCATAACCACCACCACCTCCGCCATAACCACCACCACCTCCGTCAAAAGCACCACCTCCGCCAAAACCGTCATCGCGACCACCACCACTCTGCCAGATCGGAGTGACTGGGGTCGACGGAGCAGGAGTCGAGCCACCGGTCCCCTACATGTTTCAAAAAAGATTCTAATGGTAAATATGATATGATAGTGTTTCATGAACGAGAACTAGTTTGCTAGTAGTTAGGCAAATGTACTAACCGAACCATCACTGCCTAGTGCCACCCATTCATCGAACGTGGGCACGTGTGGGGGTTCTCCTGCAGGTGGTGGTGGGGGTCCCATTTGTGGTGGATCCGTGCGGTTAGTCCAAGACGCCAACATAGCCTGAATGTTAGTTAAACAAGCAAACTAGAAGATCAGAAGGAATGAAAGTGCAAAAATTTAGGTTGGTTTTAAGAGGGCAAAACTAACCGTCATCATCTGACGGTTGTAATCATCGTTTGCCTTCACTCGTTTCAAGTACTCCCGCACCTCGAGATTCCTATGCTCGACAAACTCCTTATATGCCTACATAATTTAGGTTGTTTCTAAGTGAGCAATGCTGAAAATAAACTGAGAATGCAAGATAAAAAAAGATAAGGAGGAAGTACTTACAGCATGCTGGCGGGCTAAGGGAGTCTGTGAACGCCCCGTACTCTCTAACTGGCTCGGGTTGCTAGCCCGAAGCCGTGTGTACGAGATCGAAGGAGTGATCAAGCCATCGAAACACGGATACCGGCCATTCTTCTTCCCCTGGATGGCCACCACCGCCGTGTCGTCGATCTGAGACTGGGCGACCTCAGCAACAGGAACATCCGGATGCAACTCCTGATAGTGATGAATGTAAGACCCCAGGTGCTCCTCGGTCTTGCCGTAGTATTGGCTCTCTCCCTCCTTGCGATGACTCCGCTCGCGGGCCAGCTTCCACGACTCCATGTCTGAGAGCGGCCTCTTCAACTTGTCCTCCTACAACGTCAAATAGAAGTCAGCCATACATAAGAACATGACGTAAAGAAGAACAAAAATGCATCATGCACATAGATATACCTTCATGGCCTTGAAGCCCCAGTGGTTCCTGTTTCCTTGGCCGTGTGTCCCGTCGTCTCCACGGTTAGCCCGGGCCTTGATGCTCTTGGCAGCAAACTCTGCATCGGCGCCGAGCCACCTATCCACCAAACTCGCCCATCCGTCATGCCTTCCATAGCACCAACGAGGAACAACCTATGCAAATTTTGAAAGCATGACATGTGAGCACGAAACATATAGTTGACTGCTTGAAACAATGAAAAGTTAGTAATAGTTACCATCATAAACTGCTCCTTGCTCAAGGTAAGTCGTAGCTTCTGCGCTTGAGTTTTGGTCATCTTTTGGTGCAGGTAGTAGTGGTAGTACTGCGAGACGGCAACCCAGCGCACCTCGTACTGCAACTGACGAGCTTTCTTCTTCGCAGCCGCAAGCAAGACCACGTCGGCTCTGGCCTTGTGCTCGTCAAGAACTCTATAGAGTTGCTGCAATCATGCAAAAACCAGAAGCAAACAAGGCATGAGTTGAGTGATTCAATGATAAACTATGAACAAAACTGAAGACAAGTGATTCAGAAGAGAACTTACCCAAAATTTGGTGATCACGGCCTTAGCGGTCGTCCCGTACTCCGCGTTGCTGCAAGCCTCGTAGTGGGCCCAGCTCGTGGCCAAAACCCGCTGCTGCGGGTCCCTGTCTGGCCGCGGGCAGAATAGGCCAGGCCAAAACTCCTTCAACAGGACAGTGATAAGGCCGTTCGGTTTACGGCCCTTTCCGTGAAGGATCCAGTTTCTGCAAAAGAATCAAATGATTGCCATGTGTACAATAAGAAAATGTTGTCATATGTTGAAAATATGATTGAGAGGCACTTACTCTGTCCCCACAGGTTCAATGAGCCACTTGTGCTCCTCGATAGAAGGTGGTGTAGGTAGTCCGGCATTACCACGCAGCCACCCCTGCGAAGAACCCGGTGGCAAGTCACCCCACAACGCGGGATCAACCTCCCCTCCACCCTCCTCGGCCTCCTCCTCGCCCTCCTCCTCGGCCTCCTCCTCCTCCTCACCCTCCTCCTCGGCCTCCTCCTCCTCGCCATCAGGAACATACTCCTCCTCCTCAGACTCAGAAGGTGCCTCTGTATAGGAGGGCATCGAAGAAGACCCTCCTATTTCAGACACGGCCCGGAGTTTTTTGCCCCGGTTGCCTCTCCCCCCACCTCCTCCTCCTCTAGGGGCTCTCCCCCCACCGCCTCCTCCTCTAGGGGCTCTCCCCCCACCGCCTCCTCCTCTAGGGTCTCCTCCCCCGACCCCTCCACCTCCCTGTGAGGTGTCATCCTCGCGTAGTCGGGAGGGAACCTTGTGGGCTCGTCCACTCCGAGTAAGTCCTTTAAATTTACTGAGGAAACTAGCACCGCTGGACTTGCCCATGATTATTAAACCTGCATTGAGAAGAGAATAAACAATTAGTAAAGATATCAATTAAACAAGCATACAGGAAAAACATTAATACCAGAAGAGCACATTAAGCATACTATTGTAATGATCATTAAAAGAACTTACATTTTCTAGAACCCATATGAATCATCACTATTGTAATCTATTTGTGGACCGGTCTCATCATCACTATCACGCATATCTTCTTCATTGTCTGACGGAGGTGGAGGCTCTTCCTCATCGTCAGTGTCTTCATTTAACTTTTCAAGCATAATTATGTCTCTTTGATTCACAACTGCCTCACCATCAATCCGTGCGTCGTCGTCGTTTGGGTCCAGGTCAACATAACCCAAGTCATCATCCTCGTTGTTTCGGACCACGTCATCATGTTCCTCTTGATAGAACACTCCCTCGTATGTCATGGGGTTTATGTTGTAGTAATCATCATCGTTCGGGTCCGGTAGCTTACCATGCGGCGACACCTTGAACACAACTTCCCAACCCTTTAGGTACTCTTTCTGGCATGGGTAAGGCAGATAATATACTTGTGTGGCCTGGGTAGCGGCGATAAAGAGATCAGCTCCGGCATAGACGGTTGAAGGTTTAACTTCAACTAAACCAATAGAAGGCGTATGTCTCAGACCCTTTTTGGGGTCGAACCATCGGCATTTGAACACAGTGAGACTTAGGTGTTCGCGGCCACGTTTGAATGTAAGCTCGTATATTTTTCCTACCCTTCCGTAGTAATCTACTTCATTATCTCCTTCAGTGAAGACTCCGGTATTTATGGTTTTGGGATCAGGCCGACTGTTCTGGTGCTCCTCTGTATGGAAGCGATACCCATTCACATCATACTTTTCGCATATCATGACGACAGGATCAAAACCCATGGAAACCCATCTCAATTCTTCATCCATTGATTCGGTCGGATCATTTCCCTACAAGTTTAATTGAAATTATAGGGTGCATGAGTTTAATTGAAATTATAGGGTGCATGAGTTTAATTGGAAGTGTGAACAATTACTTTCTCGATGAACCACGCAACGAAATTTTTCCTTCCATCAGCACCCTTTCGGAGAAGAGCAAGTGCCTCCGCTTCAGAAGGAGGCAGCATTCCCGTCCATTCTTCTTCAACGAATCGACTACAATAAGAAAAGCGGTATAAGAACTAGGCAAAGTGAACATAACGAATTGACTAAAAGAATGGTGCAATGGTATTACCTCATCCACTCATCCTCAACTTCCTTGATGTTGTGCAAGATATAGAACATGACATCCTCCCACTCATCTCGTGGCATGAGATAAGATTTCGAGCATCCAGCCCTACTACCTTGCCAGATGAATAGAGGCAACTTGGGTTTATACTTGGGTTCTTCTGTATTGTATCGAGACACCTTATTGTGCAACGTGGGAACATGGTCCGGATAGTAGGCTGTCCTGAGGTCTGCCACCTCCTCTAGGATAACTGCCTCAGCTATGGAAGCTTCAATCTTAGCTTTGTTTCCACATTTCTGTCTCAGATGCTTGTTTTGTCTCTCAGGGCCGTACTGCCAACGATTCTGCACAGGTCCCCCCAACAATACCTCGTTCGGGAGGTGCAAAAGGAGATGTGTCATCGGAGTAAAGAAGCCTGGCGGGAAGATCTTCTCTAGCTTGCATATCAACTCCGGCGCCTTCTTATGCATTTCTTTTATCTTCTCAGGACATACTTCTTTAGCACAAAGCGTGCGGAAGAAATGGCTTAACTCCGCAAGCACACGCCAGACACGCTCGGGAACATAGCCCCGAACCATCACCAGCATAATCCGCTCAATCCATACATGATAGTCATGACTCTTGAGCCCGGTCACTCTGCCCGTTGAAAGATTGACCCCCTTACTTATATTCGACGCATAACCATCAGTGAACTTCACGACGTGTTTCAGCCACTTGAATGTCTCCATCTTATGATCCTTTTTAAGTACGAAGTCAGCATCTGGCTTGAACCAAGATTTTCGACTGCCTGTGGGAGGCTGCATGTGTAGACGTGGTCTATCGCAAATATTCTGTTGATCAACTCTAGCATTAACATTATCCTTTGTCTTATCAGGAATGTTGAGGATCGTGTGAAAAAGGGACTCTGCGACATTCTTTTCGGTGTGCATCACGTCTATGTTGTATGGAAGTTTGAGGTCCTTAAAATAGGGAAGCTGCGTGAAGGGGGTAATGTGAGTCCAGTTGTGCGTCTCACCATATCCTTCAAAAATTTTCCCTTTACTTTTTCCTTTGCCCTCGCCCTCGTCTTCGCCTGTGGCTTTGCCTTTGCCTTTGCCTTTGCCTTTCCCCTCACCGGCAGGCTTAAGAGCTTTCAGCTGAGCAAGCACATCCTCACCAGAAAACGTTGGAATCTCATTTACTTCATGGACAACTTTGCCTTTTGTGAAGTTCTTCTTGTCTTCCCTATCAGGATGGTCTGGAGGGAGGAACTGTCGATGCAGGTCAAATGCAACATACTTGCCACCCTTCTTCAGCCAAATGAAAATCAAGGCCTGCATGCACACTGGGCAAGGCATCTTTCCACTTGTACACCATCCGCAGAACAAGGCATAACCGGGAAAGTCATGCATGCAATATTGTAGCCAAACTTTCATCAAGAAATTTTTCTGCAGATGTCGGTCGTATGTCAACCTCGGGAAGTACCAAGAATGGTGCAAATCATCCACCAACGGCTGCATAAACACACTCAAATTCTTCCCCGGATATTCAGGCCCCGGAATTATAAGCGACAGGAACATGGTCTTGCGTTGCATTATGGCGCTGGGAGGGAGATTCAGCGGAATAACAAATACGGGCCAACAGCTGTATGGATTAGATGACATACCATATGGATTGAACCCATCACCTGTTATAGCAATTCTGACATTCCCAGCCTCGGCTGCTTCCTCCGGGTACTCTATATCGAATGACTTCCATGCTTCACCTCCTGATGGATGTACAATTTTTTTTGGATTGTACCTTTTCCCTTCCTTGTGCCACTTCATCATTTTGGCAGACTCCTCGGTGATGAAAAGGCGCTGTAGTCTTTTTATAAAATCAAGATACCGAAGAACCTTCACAGGGATTTTTAGCTGCTGCTTCTGACCATGCTTATCGACCACCTCAATATACCGAGAGGAACCGCACTTCCTACAGTACTTGTCATCCGCATACTCATGCCTAAACAAAAGGCAATTCTTTGGACAAACATGTATTTTCTCATAGTCCATCGAGAGCGCCTTCATGATTTTCTTCGTACCGTACATGGTTTTCGGCAGTTCATGGCCCTCAGGCAGGCTGTTAGCCCATACTCCCAGAAATGCTTCGAAGCAACCTCGGCTACAGCCGTACTCAGCCTTGACTGCCATCAGTTGCGAGATGGCATCCAGCACAGACAACTTGGCACCCTCATAGAGAGGTTTCTTTGACGAGGCCAAGATTTTCAGGAAGGCCTTTGCGGTTTCCTCCGGCTCCTCCGGTTCATTCGCTGAATGTGACGGAGGTGTCGGCTGTGCAGCAAAGACATCATCTAGCATGTCTCTAACCCCATCGTCCTCATAACCAGCGACGCGTTGTCGTATCACATCCTCTCTACCACGGTCCCGCTGGGCAAAGTTTATCGGCATATTGAAGTTGGGCATAAATCCATGCGTGCGAAGGTGCTTAGTCATCTCACTCTTATCTCTGCGGATACGCCTCTTACATCTGGCACACGGGCATTCTGGCACCATCCTCATTGGACTACAGAATATCTCTTTCAAAAACACATCAGTTTTCTCGATCCACTCTGTTGTTACTTGATTCCGACGGAAAAACCCACTATACATCCACTGATTATCTGCCATCTCTACTTTATTGGAAGCCACACAACAAAATTAAGGATTCATTTAAATTACTCACATCAATATTTTATTTTTTACAAGGTTGACGAGTAATCCACCTACATCTCTAATAGGTAAAGATGGGTCCTAATCCCACCCGAGAATGTGTAGATTGAGTACGGTCCATGCTCTACCCCATTCCGAGACAAAATTTCGGCAGCACCTCCCCGCTGTTCTCCAAACACACGTCTCGGCAAAATGCCGAGAGAATGTGCATCCGGAGAACAACAGGGAGGCGCCGCCGAAATCCTGTCTCGGAACGGGGTAGAGCATGAACAACGTACCCAATCTACACATCCTCGGGCTGTCCGTGGAAAGCGCTGGACAATCCGAAAGAGCTGCGGTGATAAATATGCAATTGAATGCATATTTATCGATGCAACCCTTTTGGACGGGAGACCTAGGTTACGCGACTTGATGTGAAAATTCAATCTAGTGACATGAGAAAAAGTGGACGAGGTCATGGAATTGTTGCTCACCCTCCGATGTAGTCGATCAAAGGAGAGGGACGATCGTGGACCAACACCTCCAACGTCGGCGATCACTCCACGAAGATGGAACACCACAAATCCTGTTAATTACACCGAGTGAAAAAAATTAGGTCATCACATCACATTAAGCATTGATACTTTTAACTATGAAAAAAAATCATGTTTCGTCAAGTGTCAAATTTGGAAGCACTTATCATATCGCAATTTAGGCCATCACCTCACATTAAGCATTGACACATCAATTTTTTTGGCAAGATCATCATGATGAAATAACCACTTATCGTATCCTAAATTTGAAGCACATCTCACATAGCTACTTAACAACATCACAAACTGAAAATAAAATCTTCGTTAACAATTTTATGAACTAAGTGACTTAAGTTGCTTTTTTAACTATGAAAATAAAATCTTTTTTAACTATGAAATAACAATATTCATCCATCTAGCAACCTAACAACATCCAATATCCATCCATGCATCCATTCATACATCCAACAATAGCTAAATAATGCAAAAAATAAAAAAAAAAGAGTGTTAGCTCACCGGGCAGTGGTGGAGTTGGAGGCAGGGGCCGGCGATGGAGGTGAGGGGAGGGCCGGGGCGGAGCTGGGCCGGCCGGGGAGGGCCGGGACACAGCAGGGGCGCCGGCCAAAGGGGGCCGGCCGGTCGGACCAACTAGCAGGGGCCGGCCAGGCTAGGGCATGGGCCGGCCGGG
>NC_041391.1:113600305-113601098 GCF_002162155.2 Triticum dicoccoides | reverse complement strand
TTTCCCCCCTCCGGGTGACGGCGGCGGCGCCGTTCGTGAGGGGGGCCACGCACCGGAGACGCGTGCCGCCTCTTCGGACATGCCACAACACCACCCCGCATGTATGAGGGCCCGGTACGACGCTCCGGTGGCATTGCTACCCCCCCAGGGCCCCCGTCCCGCCTAACCCTGTAGCGTTTGACCACGGGATCTAGCCCTTTGACTTTGCACGGACGGGCTTTGACCAGTGGACCTCTCCACCCGGTTGTGTCGGGTTGGCCCAGAGGGACACCGGGGAGCAACATCCGGGCCAGTCCCACAGCTACATCCACTCCGTGTAGACCCGACGCGCCCATTTCCCTCCTCCAGGTGCCGGCGGCGGCGCCGTCCGTGAGGGGGGGCACGCACCGGAGACGCGTGCTGGGCGTTTGCAACGGCCTCAACACTTCCAGACTTGTGAGAGGCCGCCTACGCAAGATTTTACGGTATGCTACCCCCCGAAGGCCGCCGGCCACAGTCGTAGACGTGCGAAGAGCAATCCGCGTAGAGGGAAGTGTTCAGATACTTCTCCATCACAAGAAATTATGAAAAATTACCATCAGTCCTATAGCACATGTGCCCACGTTGTGTAAAAAACTCATGATTTTATCGCGCTCCAAGTATTTAATAATATTCACGCTGCATCGTTACCGCAGAACGTCTACCACCGTTTCATTGCCGTCCGTGAGGGGGGCCACAACCCGGAGACGCGTGCCGCCTCTTCGGACATGCCACAACACCACCCCGCATGTATGAGGGCCCGGTACGACGCTCC
>NC_041391.1:113598913-113599853 GCF_002162155.2 Triticum dicoccoides | reverse complement strand
CAGGGCCCCCGTCCCGGCTAACCCTGTAGCGTTTGACCACGGGATCTAGCCCTTTGACTTCCCATGGACGGGCTTTGACCAGTGGACCTCTCCACCCGGTTGTGTCGGGTCGGCTCAGAGGGACACCAGGGGACAACATCCGGGCCAAACCCACAGCTACATCCACTCCGTGTAGACCCGACGCGTCCGTTTCTCCCCTGCAGGTGCCGGCGGCGGCGCCATCCGTGAGGGGGGCCACGCACCGGAGACGCGTGTCACCTCTTCGGACATGCCACAACACCACCCCGCATGTATGAGGGCCCGGTACTACACTCCTGTGGCATTGCTTCCCACCTAGGGCCCCCGTCCCGGCTCAGAGAGACACCCGGGAGCAACATCCGGGCCAGACCCACAACAAGATCCTCTCCGTGTAGACCCGACGCGTCCGTTTCCCCCTCCAGGTGTCGGCGTCGGGCCGTCCGTGACGGGGGCCACACCCCGGAGACGTGTGCCGCCTCTTCGGACACGCTCCGGTGGCATTGCTACCCCCAGGGCCCCCGTCCCGCCTAACCTTGTAGCGTTTGACCACGGAATCTAGCCCTTTGACTTTGCACGGACGGGCTTTGACCAGTGGACCTCTCCACCCGGTTGTGTCGGGTCAGCCCAGAGGGACACTGGGGAGCAACATCTGGGCCAAACCCACAGCTAAATCCACTCCGTGTAGACCCGATGCGGTAGTTTCCCCCCTCCAGGTGCCGGCGGCGACGCCGTCCGTGAGGGGGCCACGCACCGGAGACGCGTGCGGCCTCTTCGGACATGCCACAACACCACCCCACATGTATGAGGCGCGGTACGATACTCCGATGGCATTGCTACCCCCCAGGGCCCCCGTCCCGCCTAACCCTGGAGCGGTTGACCACGAGATCTAGCCCTTTGACTTCGCACGGACGGGCTTTGATCA
>NC_041391.1:113568506-113598610 GCF_002162155.2 Triticum dicoccoides | reverse complement strand
TGTCGGCGTCGGGCCGTCCGTGACGGGGGCCACACCCCGGAGACGTGTGCCGCCTCTTCTGACATGCCACAACACCACCCCGCATGTATGAGGGCCCGGTACGATGCTCCGGTGGCATTGCTACCCCCCTGGGCCCCCGTCCCGGCTAACCCTGTAGCGTTTGACTACGGGATCTAGCCCTTTGACTTTGCACGGACGGGCTTTGACCAGTGGACCTCTCCACCCGGTTGTGTCAGGTCCGCCCATAGAGACACCCGGGAGCAACATCCGGGCCAGACCCACAGATGCATCCACTCCATGTAGACCCGACGCGTCCGTTCCCCTCCTCCAGGTGCCGGCGGCGGCGCCGTCCGTGACGGGGCCACACCCCGGAGATGCGTGCCGCCTCTTCGGACATGGCATAACACCATCCGGTTGTGGTAGGTCATCCGATATATATGAACACTTGGAGCAAAGTCCCCTTCGTATAGACCCGATGCGGCTGTCCCCATTCCAGTTGCCGGCTGGCGGCGGCACCGTTCGTGAGGGGGGTCACACCGCTCTGTACAGAACCGAAAAATAATGTATGTATGCTTATTAACACATACTATATGTAAGTTAGTTAAATAATAATAATAAAGAAAACAGTGAAGAAAAAGAAAAAAAAACTATATGTATGCTTACTATATGCTTATTAACACATACTATATGTATGCTTATTAACACAATCTATATGTATGCTTATTAACACATACTGTATGCTTAATAATAATAATACTATATGGAAAAAAAGAAAAAAAGAAAAAAAAAACTATGCCGACGGCAAAGCCGTCGGCATAGCTACGGCCAGGGCAGATGGACAGCGCCGCGGATCGATGACGTGTCACCTGTGCCGACGGCTGCCGTCGGCATAGGTCCTGGTCGGTGCGCTCTGGATCGGTGACGTGTCACCCGTATCTATGCCGACGGCCACCCGTCACGGCCGTCGGCATAGATTTGACGTCGTTAGCCGGCCGTGATGAGCGTTGTCGGCGGGCCCGCATCTATGCCGACGGCCAGTATATGCCGACGGCAGCTGTAGGTGTAGTCCGGGATAAGCCGACGGCTGCGTTGTGCCGACGGCTGCTGTCGGCGTAGACGGGGATAGCCCGACGGCGTTTGTATGCCGACGGCCAGGATCTAGCTGTCGGCATAGCTCGGATTAGGCCGACGGTGGCCGTCGGCATACATTTGGCTGTCGGCTTAGAACCCTGTTCCGGTAGTGACTCCCTTAACAGTACAGTTACGCTTACGCCTGACGAAACTGAATGTTTGACAACAACTTTTAGCTGACACCGCGGTCACCGCAGGAACGACATATGGCGTGCGTTCGTGTGTGCCGCCGCTCGCCGTGTGTGCCTGTGCAGATGCCGACTACATACTGGGTCATCCATCCGATCACCTCGCCTTCATGGACGTGGAGCCACTCGTTGAACGGGTTGTTCTCGGCGAACTAGAACACCATGTATGTGTAGCCGCCGTGCAAGCAGTGATGCAGAGATCGAACAGGTGAACGAGGCTCGACTGGTTAACGCGAGCCAGGATGCTCACCTCAACGCAGCGCCCACGTCGCCGGCGGCAGTTCAAGAAGGTGAAGGAGAGCAACAAGAGGCGGCCAGAAGACTCCAAGACATGCCCGTACTTCCACCAGCTCGAGGCCATCTACCGCAAGAAGCACAACGGAGGCGGCGGCAGCAGCGGCGCCGCTGCCAGCAACGCCGTCGTGTCTGTCTCTGCCATCACGGAGCATCACAACCTGAATCGGCACGAGATCGAGATCGAGGGGAAGAAGATCACGACAACGACAAGAGGAACAACGGAGGAGTCGGAGCCGCGCAGGTACCGGCGACAAGCAACGGGCAGACAACGCCGACGACGGCCACGTTCGATCTGGGCATAAAAAAGGTAATCGCCCATACCATTTTTACCTTGCAGCCTAGCGTGTTTGAGCTCGATCGGTCGATGGGTGTTTTTCGGGGTGGAAACTAACTGGACATGCGCCGCACCGGGAGTTCACGACGGACGAGACCAACAGCGACGACATGGGTTAATTCGACGGAACGGCAGGGGGTTTATTGCAAAAATGCTAGTGCTGACCGGTCCAAGCTCTGGACTGCCACTTGTCATGCTGTGATTCGCTGTGGACCAAAACATCACATAGGGTGTCAAATTGTGGGAGTCCTCAGTAACATTTTGCAAGTTTTGGACTAAAACATCACATTCTGTGCAAGTTTGTGGATCTGGGATGCTATTACCTCAAAAGGAAGAGAGAGGTGCTGTGAGATGTCAGACTCAAAGGAAGAGAAAAGGAAGAGAGAGAGGTGCTGTGTGTCAGAGAGAAAAGAAAGAGAGAGAGAGGTGATGTGAGAGAAAGAATAGAAATATAGAATGAAGAGATGTTTGCGTGCAGTCTGAGAGGGGAAAGGAGAGAAATGTGGACTGACACCGTTTGCATCTTTTCTTCACTGCTGGCCGAGATGTCATATCCTGCTCCATTTGAAATCCTGCCAGATTCCCTCGATTAACAACCAGTACATCTGCTAATCTGTTGTTTGCTACAGTACAAGGCACATATCCCCAAACACTAGAATCTATACCAACGGTGCTGTTAAGGGGGTGCCTAGGCACCCGGGTGCTGAAATTCCACTCTCTTTCTGGATAGCATAAAAGGATACTTGAATAAAAGTCTTTTGATGAATGACCTCGGTGAAGCTGCTTACATATTGGGCATCAAGATCTATAGAGATAGATAAGACGCTTAATTGCACTTTCACAAAGCACATACCTTGATAAAGTTTTGAAGAAGTTCAAAATGGATTAGTTAGAGAAAGGGTTCTTGCCTGTGTTACAAGGTGTGAAGTTGAGTCAGACTCAATAGCCGACCACTTTAGAAGATAGAGAGAAAATGAAAGTCATTCCCTATGCTTCGGCCATAGGTTCTATCATGTATGCAATGATGTGTACCAGACCTGATGAGTGCCTTGCTATAAGTATAATAAAGAGGTACAAAAGTAATCCCGGAGTGGAGCATTGGACAGCAGTCAAGAACATCCTGAAATACCTGAAAAGGACTAAGGATATATTTCTCGTTTATGGAGATGACAAAGAGCTCGTCGTAAATGGTTACGTCGATGCAAGCTTGGACACTGATCCGGATGACTCTAAGTCACAATCCGGATACATATTTTTATTGAATGATGGAGTTGTCAGTTAGTGCAGTTTCAAGCACTGCATCGTGGCAGGATCTACGTGTGAAGCGGAGTACATAGCTGCTATGGAAGCAGCAAATGAAGGAGTTTGGATGAAGGAGTTATTATTTATTTCCTTATTTCAGAATAAATGTTTATTATTCATGCTAGAATTGTATTAATGGAAACTTGATACATGTGTGAATACATAGACAAAACATAGTGTCCCTAGTATGCCTCTACTAGACTAGCTCGTTAATCAAGGATGATTATGTTTCCTAACCATAGACATGTGTTGTCATTTGATGAACGGGATCACATCATTAGGAGAATGATATGATAGACATGACCCATCCGTTAGCTTAGCATTATGATCGTTACAGTTTCATTGCTACTGTTTTCTTCATGACTTATACATGTTTCTCAGAGTATGAGATTATGCAACTCCCGAATACCGGAGGAACACCTCGTGTTCTATCAAACGTCACAACATAAATGGGTGATTATAAAGATGCTCTACAGGTGTCTCCGAAGGTGTTTGTTGGGTTGGCATAGATCGAGATTAGGATTTGTCACTCCACGTTTCGGAGAGGTATCTCCGGGCCCTCTCGGTAATGCTCATCACTATAAGCCTTGCAAGCAATGTGACTAATGAGTTAGTTGCGGGATGAAGTATTACGGAATGAGTAAAGAGACTTGCTGGTAACGAGATTGAACTAGGTATGATGATACCGACGATCGAATCTCGGGCAAGTATACCAATGACAAAGTGAACAACGTATGTTGTTATGCGGTTTGACCGATAAAGATCTTCGTATAATATGTAGGAGCCAATATGAGCATCCAGGTTCTGCTATTGGTTATTGACCCGAGATGAGTCTCGGTCATGTCTACATAGTTCTCGAACCCGCAGGGTCCGCACGCTTAACGTTCGATGACGATATGTATTATGAGTTATGTGTTTTTGATGACCGAAGTTTGTTCGGAGTCCGGGATGAGATCACAGGCGTGACGAGGAGTCTCGAAATGGTCGAGACATAAAGATTGATATATTGGACCATGTTATTCGGACACCGGAAGTGTTTCGGGAAGTTTCGAGTAAAATCGGAGTGCCGGAGGGGTTACCGGAACCCCTCGGGGGAACTAATGGGCCACCATGGGCCTTAGTGGAGAGAGAGGAGGGCCGCAGGAGGGCTTTCCGCGCCCCCCTTGAGTCCGAATTGGACAAGGGAAGGCGAGCGGCGCCCCCCTTTCCTACTACCTCTCCCTCTCCTTTCCTTCCCCCTCTCTTCCTTGGAGGGGAATCCTACTAGGACTAGGAAGTCCTAGTAGGACTCCTCCTCTTGGGGCACGCCGTAGGGCTGGCCGGCCTCCCCCTCCCTCCTTTATATATGGGGGCAGGGGGCACCCTAGAGCATAGAAGTTTATCTTAACCGTGTGCGGTGCTGCTACCTCTTGTATGCGTTGGTTTTCCCTTGAAGAGGAAAGGGTGATGCAGCAAAGTAGCGTAAGTATTTCCCTTAGTTTTTGAGAACCAAGGTATCAATCCAGTAGGAGGCTACATGCAAGTCCCTTGTACCTACACAAACAAATAAGAACCTTGCAACGATAAAGGGGTTGTCAATCCCTTCAAGGTCACTTGCAAAAGTGAGATCTGATAGAGATAATAGTAAGATAAATATTTTTGGTATTTTTATGATATAGATTGGAAAGTAAAGATTGCAAAATAAAATAGATCGGAAACTTATATGATGGAAAATAGACCCGGGGGCCATAGGTTTCACTAGTGTCTTCTCTCAAGATAGCATAAGTATTACGGTGGGTAAACAAATTACTGTCGAGCAATTGATAGAAAAGTACATAGTTATGAGAATATCTAGGCATGATCATGTATTTAGGCATCACGTCCACGACAAGTAGATCGAAACGATTCTGCATCTACTACTATTACTCCACACATCGACCGCCATCCAGCATGCATCTAGAGTATTAAGTTCATAAGAACAGAGTAATGCATTAGGCAAGATGACATGATGTAGAGGGATAAACTCAAGCAATATGTTATAAACCCCATTTTTTATACTCGATGGCAACAATACAATACGTGCCTTGCTGCCCCTGCTGTCACTGGGAAAGGACACCGCAAGATTGAACCCAAAGCTAAGCACTTCTCCCATTGCAAGAAAGATCTATCTAGTAGGCCAAACCAAACTGATAATTCGAAGAGACTTGCAAAGATAACCAATCATACATAAAAGAATTCAGAGGAGACTCAAATATTGTTCATAGATAATCTTGATCATAAACCCACAATTCATCGGATCTCAACAAACACACCACAAAAACAATTACATCGACTAGATCTCTGATAACCCACAAGTATAGGGGATCAATTGTAGCCTCTTTCGGTAAGTAAGAGTGTTGAACCCAATGAGGAGCTAAAGGTAGAACAAATATTCCCTCAAGTTCTATCGACCACCGATACAACTCTACGCACGCTTAGCGTTGGCTTTACCTAAAACAAGTATGAAACTAGAAGTACTTTGTAGGTGTTGTAGGATAGGTTTGCAAGAATATAAAGAGCACGTAAATATAAACTAGGGGCTGTTTGGATAAAGAAGCAATAAAGTAAATATAGCGAGTGTGGAAAAGTGGTGGTAGGAGTTGTGAAATTGTCCCTAAGAAATTGACTACTTCACTAGACCGATAGCAAGTTTTATGTGGGAGAGGCATAAGCTAACATACTTTCTCTTCTTGGATCATATGCACTTATGATTGGAACTCTAGCAAGCATCCGCAACTACTAAAGATCATTAAGGTAAAACCCAACCATAGCATTAAAGCATCAAGTCCCCTTTATCCCATATGCCACAACCCCCTTACTCGGGTTTATGCTTCTGTCACTCATGCAACCCACTATAAGCGAATCATGAACGTATTTCAATACCCTACTGCGGGAATCCTGATGAAGCCATGTACCTAGGGTAGGGTCACGGACCTGTCCAAGATACCCTCCCCAAGGACATCTCTAGAAGAAACCACTTGTCAGTCGACCTGGAAGGATTCCACTCGACGGACTTGGAGACACTTGACCATGAAGCCAACCACTCGACCGCCAGGAGATCTAAAGTTAGTCTGCACACAAACGGTCGGTCATTAAGTAGCTTTTATGATCATCATAGCACTTTATGTGGGACGTTACCAGTAACTCCCGATCTTACTGTACTTTAAACCCTACATAACTGAGGGCCGGAGGGGTCTGGCAAACTCTATATAAGCCACCCCCCTCCTCAGTGTCAAGGGTTCGCACCCCTGTAACTCATAAGCATATAATCCAGTCGACCGCCTCCGGGCTCCGAGACGTAGGGCTGTTACTTCCTCCGAGAAGGGCCTGAACTCGTAAATCTCTTGCGTATACAACTACTCCATAGCTAGGATCTTGCCTCTCCATTCCTACCCCCCTATTCTACTGTCAGACTTAGAACCACAACAGTTGGCGCCTACCGTGGGGCCGGTGTCTTAGTGACTTATTGGAGAAGTTGCGATTGTTCCGATCTCCTTCATCATGGTTTCAGGCGGAGTTTTGGTTGAGGGCCGCAAGATTCGCCTCGGCGCGCTCACGTTCATCGCCGACGACTCCGCTTGGCTTCAGGAGGCTCCCCTCGACATCGACGCGCTCCCCGTCCGTGGGGCGACGCACTTCCGTGCATGCGTTCGCGGCGTCCTCCTGCGGCAACCGTCGACCCAGTATCGGTCGACCCCTGTGTCATCCTCCCTCCCTGTCTCCTGCCGGCACAAGCGCTCCGGTTGGTTGAGGCTTCAGCGGTGGGTGAGGCACGCGGTGGCTCGCCAGTCGGCCACTCCCCAAGTCGCGGCGGTAGAGCCCGATGAATCTCTCTACGACCTGTTCGACTGGCTCCGTAGAGACTGCATCCGAGTGCGATAGCAGTAATCCGGCGGCGGAGGTTCTGATGGTCAATGGACCACGCGGTCCTCCCAGTTTTCCCCGCACCGACAGAGTTGATGGCGGAGGAGATTTGGTGCACGCCCATGAAGAATATTAGCCCGAGCCCCACAGGTTGCTACAAAGGGAAGAAGTTCGCCACCGGAACATGGATGCGCTGCATACTCCTATCGTTGGAGAAACCCCCGAGGCTCGTTCCTTAGAGGACGCGCGTCTGGACAACTTGGCTGAATGCACTCGACTGGAGAACCTCCAGCGAGCACTCAACAAGCATGCGCGGCAACGGGTCCCAGACTCCAGTCGACGTCAACTCTTTCCACCACCGACTTAGGTATATCGAACTCCGATTTAGAATCTAGCAGTTGTAGCCCGTATAGCAGAGTCGATTCAGCCCTCCCAGTCAGAGGCTGGCAGAGGCTTGTTACAGATCAGAGATTTACTCCGGGCAGCAGGAGATCAAAATTCAGCTGTATCACAGTCGTGAAATAGGATTCACAGCAGATCCGTCGCTGCGAATACAGTCCAATCGGCCCATAGCCCAATATCGCCCCCGTGGCGTGAGGGACATGGAGGCCAGCGTGATCAGTATGATGACCAATTCGATCGTGGTGATCGAAGTCGAGTGCCCACTCCTCCCCCAAGTGGTGGATCGTACGCGCCTTGGCAGCAAGATGACAGACGCCAGCATAGTGTTGGACGAAGGGTTCCAGTCGACCCCAGAGAACTAGACTTTGATGCTAGATCCATTATAGTTCAAGGTTTGGTCGACGGGAACAGAGCTCACCGAGAAGGCCATGACAGAGATGTGCCCACCAGCAGCAGAGTTCATGTCTCAGGACCAGAGTGTTTTAGCAGAGCCATAAGGGCCGCGGTGATTCCTCCCAACTTCAGGTTGGCGACTGGAGTCAGTAAGTTCACTGGTGAGTCCAAGCTTGATACTTGACTTGAGGACTACCGAGTGGCTATTCAAATTGGCGGCGGCAATGATGAGGTGGCCATGAAACACCTACCTCTTATGTTGGAGGGCTCGGCCAGAGCATGGCTGAATCAGTTGGCACCTAGCAGCATTTACACTTGGGAAGATCTTGCCCGAGTGTTTGTCAGAACATTTGAAGGAACTTGCAAGCGACCAGCAGGGTTGACGGAGCTGCAGGTTTGTGTGCAAAAGTCGAATGAAACTCTGAAGAGATTACATCCAGAGATGGATCACACTGCATCACATGATAGAGAATGTATCTGATCACCAGGCAGTCTGTGCCTTCAAGGAAGGCGTTAAGAACAGAGAGCTAAGTTTGAAATTTGGTCGGACCGGAGACATGACCCTGAGTCGAATGATGGAGATTGCCACCAAGTATGCCAATGGTGAATAAGAGGATCGGCTCCGCAGTGGCAAGTACAAGCCAGCCACTCATGTAACCGGGGGAGGAAACTTCAGTCGGAAGCAGAAGCGGAAAGCCGAGCCAGCTGCTCCTGGAGAAGCCTTGGCCATGACTCAAGGAAAGTTTAAAGGGAAACCCAAAGGGTCTTGGAACCCTAAGAAGGTGAAGGACAAGGAAGGAAATGACGTGATGGATTTGCCATGCCACATCCACACGAAGAAAGATGAGGAGGGTAAATTCATTTATCCGAAACATAGCACTCGACAGTGTCAGCTCTTGATCCAGCAATTCCAGGGGAAACAACCCAAAGATAAGGAAAAGGAGACGGACAAAGTTGAAGACAAAGAAGATAGTGATGATGGATATCCCCAGGTCAATTCCACCCTGATGATTTTTGTTGATGTTGAAAGCAAAAGTCGATTGAAAGTTATCAACCGAGATATGGTTGCTCCGGTGACACCCAGTTATCTGAAGTGGTCTCAGACTGCCATCACATTCGACCTATCCGATCATCCGACACACATAGCCACCCCTGGGAGGCAAGCTTTGGTGGTCGACCCAGTCGTCGAAGGCACTCGACTAACTAAAGTCTTGATGGTTGGTGGCAGTGGCCTGAATATATTGTATGCAGAAACATTGAAAGGGATGGGCATTCCGATGTCTAGACGCAGTACCAGCAACATGTGTTTCCATGGAGTCATTCCTGGGAAGAAGGCTGAGTCACTCGGCCAAATTTCTCTTGATGTGGTTTTCGGTGATTCCAAGAATTACCGCAAAGAAAAGTTGACATTTGAAGTGGTGGATTTCCAAAGTGCTTATCACGCTATTTTGGGCAGGCCAGCTTATGCACGTTTCATGGCTCGACCATGCTATGTGTACCTCAAAATGAAGATGCCCGGTCCCAAAGGTGTGATCACTATTACCGGCAATCGGAAGAAGGCGGAAGAGTGCTTTCAGAAAAGCTCAAAGATCGCCGATGCTCAGATGGCAGTGGTAGAGCTGCAGGAATACCAGAAACTGCAGATCCTAGTGATTTGTTGTGAGCCAAGAAGCCCGCTACAGAGTCAGCGTTTCATTCGTCCGGTGAGACAAAGTCGGTTCACATTCACCCAACCGACCCCAGTGCTACTCCGACTCATATCTCTACAACACTCTAATCCAAATAGGAAGAAGCGCTCATCCAGTTCCTCCATGAGAACTGGGACATCTTTGCATGGAAGCCTACTGACATGCCGGGTGTTCCCAGGGGGCTGGTTGAGCATCGTCTACGAGTCGACTCAAAAGTGAAACCTGTCAAGGAACATCTTCGATGGTCCACCGTCCAGAAGAGAAAGGCCATTGGAGAGGAGGTGGCTCGGCTCTTAGCAGCAGAGTTTATCCGAGAGATTTACCACTCCGAGTGGCTCACCAATGTTGTCATGGTCCCCAAGAAGGACAAGTCACTTCGCATGTGCATTGACTTCAAACATATCAATCGGGCCTGCCCGAAAGATCATTTTCCTCTCCCCCGCATCGACCAAATAGTCGACTCAACTGCGGGATGTGAGCGCCTATCTTTTTTAGACGCCTATTCTAGTTACCATCAGATCCGTCTGTATGGACCCGACGAGATTAAAACAGCTTTCATCACTCCATTTGGGTGCTTATGCTATGTCACCATGCCATTCGGCCTCAAGAATGCCGGAGCCACGTTCATGAGGATGATTCAGAAGTGTTTGCTCACTCAAATCAGTCGGAATGTGGAAGCATACATGGATGATATTGTGGTTAAATCACGGAAGGGTTCCGATCTGTTGACTGACCTTGCTGAAACATTTGCCAACCTCAGGAGGTATGATATCAAGCTTAATCCATTAAAGTGCACATTCGGAGTTCCCGGTGGAAAGTTACTCGGTTTTCTCGTTTCCAAACTTGAAATCGACGCCAACCCAGAAAAAGTTGGTACTATACTCCGAATGAAACGCCCTGTGCGTGTGCACGATGTCCAGAAGCTTACTGGATGCTTGGCCGCTTTAAGTCGATTCAACTCTCGCCTTGGTGAAAAGGCATTGCCTCTTTACCGACTGATGAAGAAGTCAAACAAGTTCGAGTGGACTCCCGAAGCTGATGCAGCGTTTGTAGAGCTAAAGCTCTGCTCTCCACCCAGCCGGTGCTTGTTTCCCCAATCAGCAAAGAGCCTTTGCTGATTTACATCCCAGCCACAGGACAAGTCGTCAGTACAGTACTTACGGTCGAGCGGGAAGAAGAAGGAAAAGCCTTCAAAGTTCAGTGCCCAGTATATTATCTTTCTGAAGTGTTGACCCCATTAAAGCAAAGATACCCTCATTATTAGAAGCTTGTAGATGGGATTTATATGACCACGAAGAAGGTTGCTCATTATTTCTCTGATCATTCCATTACAGTCGTCAGCGACGCCCCATTATTAGAGATTCTGCACAACAAAGATGCAACTGGTCGAGTGGCAAAATGGGCGATTGAACTCCTTCCCCTTGATATCAAGTTTGAGGCAAAGAAAGTCATCAAGTCCCAAGCAGTAGCTGATTTCATCGCCGAGTGGATTGAACAACAACTACCAACTCAGGTTCACTCGGAGCACTGGACCATGTTCTTTGATGGTTCTAAGATGTTGAATGGTTCCGATGCTGGGGTAGTATTGGTTTCCCCCTGAGGAGATAAGCTCAGGTATGTGCTCCAGATCCACTTTGATTCCTCCAACAATGAAGCAGAATACGAAGCACTTTTGTATGGGTTGCATATGGCCATTTCGCTCGGCGTCCGACGCCTCATGGTCTATGGCGACTCAGATTTGGTGGTGAATCAGGTGATGAAGGAGTGGGACGTCAGAAGTCCAGCCATGACTGGTTACTGCAATGCAGTGAGAAAGCTAGAGAAGAAATTTGAGGGGTTAGAGCTCCATTATATACCCCGACTGAAAAATCAAGCGGCTGATGATTTGGGAATGATAGGTTCCAAAAGAGAAGCCATTCCCAGTAATGTGTTTTTGGAACACATCCATACACCATCAGTTCAAGAGGATCCTTTCACCAAGGAAGCTCCACAGCCAAAAAGTGTCACAGATCCGACTGAAGTTGAAGTTCCAGCCGTGGTCGGCCTGATCATGGAAGTTTTGGTCATCACTCCCGATTGGACAGAGCCCTACATCGTGTATATCCTAAGGAAAGAGCTCCCAAAGGATGAAGAAGAGGCTCGAAAGATCGTCCGTCGATCCAAAGCCTTTACCGTGATAAAGGGACAGTTGTACAGAGAAAGCGCGACTGGAGTCGGTCAGAAATATATAACACCAGAAGAAGGTCGGATAATCCTTGACGATATCCACTCGGGGACCTATGGCCATCATGTGTCCTCTCGGACCATTGTGGCTAAAGCATACCGAGCGGGATTTTACTGGCCAAGAGCAAATGAAATGGCAAAGGAAATAGTCGACAAGTGTGAAGGGTGTCAGTTTTATTCCAATCTATTGCACAAACCCGCCTCAGCCTTGAAGACCTTTCCACTCGTCTGGCCCTTTGCTGTTTGGGGGTTAGATATGGTTGGACCATTGAGAACTGGCAGGAGCGGCTTCACTCACTTGCTAGTAGGAGTCGACAAGTTTACCAAATGGATTGAAGCTAAGCCTATCAAGAATCTGGATCCTGGCACTGCTATCAGCTTCATCAGAGAGTTGGTATTCAGATATGGAGTTCCGCACAGCATCATCACTGATAATGCGTCAAACTTCGATTCCAACGAATTCAGAGCCTTTTGCGCCTCTCAAGGCACGCGAGTTGACTATGCTTCAGTCGCTCACCCCCAGTCGAATGGACAAGCAGAACGAGCAAATGGTCTAATTCTCAAAGGACTGAAACCCCGACTGATGCGCGATCTCAAACATGCAGCAGGCTCATGGGTCGACGAACTTCTGTCAGTTCTTTGGGGATTAAGGACCACTCCTAATCGGTCGACTGGGAGAAATCCGTTCTTCCTGGTCTATGGAGCTGAAGCAGTCCTGCCGAGTGACCTGCTTCACAATGCACCCCGAGTCGAGCTCTACAATGAAGATGAAGCAGAGCAAGCCCGACAGGACGCAGTCGACCTTCTAGAAGAAGAAAGAGAGATGGCCATGATCCGCTCGACTATCTATCAGCAGGACTTGCGTCGATTCCATGCCAGAAACGTGAAGAGTCGAGCCTTCCAAGAAGGAGATTTGGTTCTCCGAGTGGATCAGCAGAAGCCACACAAGCTTGCTCCTACTTGGGAAGGTCCCTTCATTGTCACCGAAGTCCTCCACAATGAGGTACCGTCTTTACAATGTCGATCGCCAGATTGACGAGCCACGAGCTTGGAACACGGAGCTGCTCCGCCCCTTTTATACTTAAGTGCTCACTCGGATGAGATCTAATAAAAAGTACCTCTGTAGTTTTTTTTTCAAAGACAAGAATGTTATAATTTTCCCAGTGTATTGTTACTTTTTGTTTACAGGAGAAACCCCCTAGTGGGTGGCTTAGCTGCGAATCCGTTTCACCTAAGTTTGTAAAAAAAAACTCCCTACCGAGTGGTGAGCCAACGTCCCACTCGGGGGCTTAGCTGCGAATCCGTTTTGCCTAAGTACTTGAAAATCCTACCGAGTGGTGAGCCAGCCTCCCACTCGGAGGCTTAGCTGCAGTCCAAGTACTCGCCTAAGTGTTTAAAATCCTACCGAGTGGTGAGCCAGCCTCCCACCCGGAGGCTTAGCTGCAGTCCAAGTACTCGCCTAAGTGTTTAAAATCCTACTGAGTGGTGAGCCAGCCTTCCACTCGGAGGCTTAGCTGCAGTCCAAGTACTCGCCTAAGTGTTTAAAATCCTACCGAGTGGTGAGCTAGCCTCCCACTCGGAGGCTTAGCTGCAGTCCAAGTACTCGCCTAAGTGTTTAAAATCCTACCGAGTGGTGAGCCAGCCTTCCACTCAGAGGCTTAGCTGCAGTCCAAGTACTCGCCTAACTGTTTAAAATCCTACCAAGTGGTGGGCCAGTCTCCCACTCGGAGGCTTAGCTGCAGTCCAGTACTCGCCTAAGTATTTAATACAATGTGCGCTCTGCAAGGACAACGAGGTGCAGGTCAACTGCTACCTTCTCCCTCCGAGCTACACCACAAATACAATGTGCGCTCTGCAAGGACGACAAGGTGCAGGTCGACTGCTACCTTCTCCTTCCGATCTATGCCACAAATACAACATGCGCTCTGCAAGAACGACGAGGTGCAGGTCGACTGCTACCTACTCCTTCGGAGGTACGCCACAAAAAATCCTACCGAGTGGAGACCAAACCTCCCACTCGGGGGCTTAGCTGAAGTCCAGTACTCGCCTAAGTATCTGAAAACCCTACCAAGTGGAGAGCAAACCTCCCACTCGGGGGCTTATCTATAATCCAGTACTCTCCTAAGTATCTGAAAACCCTACCGAGTGGAGAGCAAACCTCCCACTCGGGGGCTTAGCTGCAGTCCAGTACCCGCCTAAGTATCTGAAAATCCTACCGAGTGGAGAGCAAACCTTCCACTCGGGGGCTTAGCTGCAGTCCAGTACTCGCCTAAGTATCTGAAAACCCTGCCGAGTGGAGAGCAAACCTCCCACTCTGGGGCTTAGCTGCAGTCCAGTACTCGCTTAAGTATTTGAAAATCCCACCGAGTGGAGAGCAATCCTCCCACTCGGGGGCTTAGCTGTAGCCCAGTGCTTGCCTAAGTACTTAATCTATTCCGCTCTACAAGGATAACGAGGTGCATGTAGACTGCTACCTCCTCCTTCTGAGCTACGCCACAAATACAACATGCGCTCTGCAAGGATGACGAGGTGCAGGTCGACTGCTACCTCCTCCTTCTGAGCTATGCCACAAATACAACGTGCGCTCTGCAAGGATGACGAGGTGCAGGTCGACTGCTACCTCCTCCTTTAGACCTACGCCACAAATAGAATGTGCACTCCATCCCGATCCACAGGGACGCAGGTCGACTGTTCTTTCCATCTCAGAGTTGCATCTCAAGCGATGAAGTGCAGGTCGACTGGACTTTCCACCTCAGGGCTGCATCTCAAGCATTAAAGTATATTCCGAGTGGAGAACAAAGTTCACTCGAAGGCAAATGCAAGCATATTCAACGATAAGCAAAGTTCAGATAACGGATTCAGAAGTGCTCAGGCGTCAAGCCTGTAAAAGTTTATCGGTTACAAAAACCACTCGGCATACCGAGGCAAATTAAAGGTGAGGCATAAAAGTTTTTCTTACTCCTCAGGTGGAGGACTGGAGGGCGCGACAAACTGGTCCAGGTCGATTCCATCAACAATCCGAGTGGCAGCAACAATTAAGGTCTCCATGAAAGATTGGAAGTCATGCTTCTTGGTATTGGCCACTTTGATGGACGCCAGCTTGTCCTCTCGCGCGTCTTTGCAGTGAACACGGACCAGGGATAGAGCAATGTCAGCACCACACCTGGCAGAAGACTTTTTCCCATTCTTGCACTCGACGTGGAACATCGTTCAGTCAGTCATCAGAGACTCGAGGTCATTTTGAAGTGTCTCTCCTAGCCAGAGTGTCGTGTCGATCCGCGACACTGCAACCTTCAGTCGAGCAAGATAGTCAACAACTCCAGCAACGCAAGACTCCAGTCGGAACACGTTCATAGCGGCCTCGTCTTTCACATGAGAGTTAATGGGATCCAAGTTTGTCTCCAGTCGACTGGTCTCCTCCTCGAAGTTTTGACAGAATTCTGTAAACACAGTTCAAAGTTAAGCCAACAGTTCTACGATGAGTCGATGATATCCAGTCAGTCGGATAAAAGAGATTACCTTCAAGCATGAAGAATAACTTCTTGGCGAGACCTTCCAGATAAGCCTCGAGATCGTTCTTCTTTCCCACCAGTTCGCTAGCCTTGTCACTCAAAGCAATCTTGTCATTCTTCAGACGACTGACCTCCTTGTTGGCCACGTTGAGATCAGCTTTCAGATTGGTATTCTCCTCTTCAAGTTTTCCGACTGAAGCCAGCTTTTCTTCTGCAAGCTTCATTTTGTCCGAAGCTGTCTTCTGCGCCTCAGCAAGGTCTTGGTCCTTCTTCTTTAGAGCCTCCTTTAGTTTATCTTCAAAGTGACAATGAGATAAGAATCAGGAATCGACAAAAAGATAAAGGCAGTCGTCAAGATTCTAACCAAACATACCTTTTGCGTCCTCCTTCGCCTTCGTGAAGTTCTCCTGGACAAGCTTCAAGTCAAGTTCGAGCTGGATATGTTTGTTCTCCAATTTAGTATAGCGAGCCACAAGCTCGCAAGATTTCTGCGAAAGGTCAGTCGACAGACATCAAAGATAGGTTACTTCCGAGTGACTAAGAGAAAAAATCGTAGCATTTCTAAGACTACGGCCGAATCAAAATATTCAACAGTAGTCTCGGGGACTACACCAAGTGGGTGCACTCAGCGTGCCACCACTAGTTCTACCGACTCGGTTCGATCAGTCGACCGAAAGAGACAAAAAGGTTATGATCCTAAACCATAGCTAACTGCCAGTAGTCAGCCACAGTATCATCACAATCAAAAAAAAATAGAGATGTTCTTCAGACCTTAGTCGACTACCAGCAGTTGACCATGGTCTCGGTGACTACACCCAGTGGGTGCACTCAACGTGCCCCCACTGGTTCCAAGATTCCATTCGACCAGACCGGGTGGAGAAGTTAGAGTGAACAAATTCAAAGTATAAAGACTACAGTCGACTGCCGGCAGTTCACCGTAGTCTCGGGGACTACACCCAGTGGGTGCACTCAGCGTGCCCCCACCTATCCAAAAATTCAATCGACACACCCAGTGGGTGTACAGATACAAAAATATTCAGAAAGAAGAGTTTTCAGGTACCATATCCTAACATAACAAGCGGTGACCAACTAACCAGGACGTTGCTATGAAGAGATGAGCTTGCATCATAAGCTGCTTGGCTGGCGTCCCAGATCGCCTTCACCTGCTCCATCATGACCCCCGCCTGTCATATAGCCTCCTTAGCAGCACCCGCTTGGTCCTCTGGGACGTGGTGTGTGGCGAAAAGGGAAGGCGGATCAGCAGTCGACGACGAAGGTCAAGCACTCGTCAGCGGCACAGCAAAGGACATGGAAGTCCGAGTGACGTTGCCTCCCTCCTGAACCAGCATCTCAGGTGCTGACACAACCTGAGTAGTCTTGCCAGCAGGCACCTTTTTTTCCCTCCTCGGCCTCAGCGGCGCCTCATTGTCATCATCAGGGAGATCAATGACATGAGGTGGGGCTACAGGAAAGATTCAAAGTTAAAAATGAAGATCCAATCGACCAAAAGCGAAACTACAGAGATCATACAAAGGTTGGAGGTGGCGGCATCTTCCATTTCTTGGTCTTCGTTCCTGGCTGAGGTCTCGGAGGTAGCCGCGCTGCAGATTTCATAAATCAGTCGGTTAACCAACGAGTCGACCAAGAGTTTATCCATGCCAAACAAGAAAACACAAGTTCTGTTATTACCCGGAAATGGTGGGAATCACCATCCTCATCTTGGGCAGGGCCTTCGTCGGCTTTGATGATGTCTCTCGGGGTTGCTTTGGCGCTTTTTCAGTCGGCGCCGGGGAGAGGTCATCCGAGGGTGTTTCGTCGACTGCCCGACAGGCACAGTAGCCTTGGCCCGCTCAACCGCGGGGTCATGGGCAAGCTTGGATCGCCTTTCCGTGCAAGGAGGGTCGACTTCTTCCTCCTCTTCACCAGAGCCATCATCATCTTCATCCCCTTCACCATCAGATTGCCACTCCTCTTGACTTTCACCTCCGCTCGCCTCCTCTTCCTCGACCTGTTCTTGCGCCCCGTTGGGCATCGAGTACATCTCAGTCGTGACCTAGAAGACAACAAACAAGACAAAAGTCAGTCGACTAATTTTAAGCAAAGCAGAATGAAGAAAACAGGATCATAGTCAGAGATGCAGAATTGGACCTTGTCTACTTCGTATGATTGGTCGAGTGGAGGGATCCTCCTGTCTCCTCGGGGGTTGTCCTTGTTCCCTGTGATAGCAGTCATCCACCTCTGCAACGTGGCACCCTCGACCTCCTCCAAGTGGATCCGAGTGGTTTCTTCAGTACCCGAATACATCCACATCGGATGGTCTCATATTGAAGCGGCTGGATGCGTCGTCAGAGGAAGACCTCCAAGAGATCCATGCCGGTCACCCCGTCACGGATAAGCTGGACTACACGCTCGACCAGCACCTTAACCTGCGCCTTCTCCTCCGGGACCACCTTCAAAGAAGATGTCTTCCTCACACGGTCCATGGAAAAAGGAGGGAGTCCAGTCGACTGCCCTGGCATCGGCTGGTCTTGGCAATAGAACCAGGTCGACTGCCACCCACGGACCGACTCGGGAAGGACCATGGCTGGAAAGGCACCTTTTCCCCTCATTTGAACCCCAAGACCCCCACACATATGAATCACTTGGGTTTTCTCATCACTCGGACTGGCCTTTTTCACCGTCTGGGAGCAATAGGTGAAAATGTGTTTGAAAAGGCCCCAATGAGGCCGACAACCCAAGAAATTCTCACATAAGGACACGAAAGCAGCAAGATACACGATGGAGTTGGGTGTGAAGTGATGGAGTTGTGCCCCAAAGAAGTTCAGAAATCCCCGAAAGAAAGGGTGAGGAGGCAAAGAAAACCCGCGGTCAACATGGATGGCCAAGAGGACACACTCACCCTCCTGAGGCTGCGGCTCCGACTCCTTCCCCAGGAGCCACGCTGATCCATGGGGTATCAGCCCTTCATTGGCCAGGTCGTCAAGATCTTTCTGACGGATCGTTGAGCGGATCCAGTCGCCCTGGATCCAGCCCTGCGGCAGGCCGGCCCTTGATGAGGATCCGACCCGACTGGTCGCCCTTCCCTTTGCTTTCGCCGTCGCCTTCTTCGCCCGCTCCAAAGCCGCTGTCTTCTCCTTCACCATCATCGTCGGTGAAGTGCGCACGGAGCAGCAGCACTGAGATGGAGGCAAATGAAGTGGATGAGTCTGAGGAAGAGGGAGAGGGAAATGAGGGTGCACTATTCAAAAACCCCCGTCCGGCTCCTTATATGAGGTTGCTTCCGAGTGACTGACTTGTAGGCCCGGACGATCCTGTCAAATCCCGCAACAGTCGCGCGCGTGATACATGGCGAAAAAGGTGGCGCGGAGATCGAGGTGTTCTTGCCTTATCCCATATGAGTACCGCGGCCTCCTCCGCCTCCGCGCTTCCCGAAATTCGGATCCCGTTAAATCCGCGAACCACAGAGCAACTTGTCAGACGGGAGATTTCCTCCGCTCTGTCATTCGGAGATCTCCAAGTACAAAAAATTCACTCGATGGATATGAAGAATGGATCAAGGTGACTGAAAAAGAAGTTGGTGCCATCACCTAAGTTCATTGATCCAGAACAAGACATACTCATAGCACGAAAAATGGGTTGGAAGAGTTCTCAAGTCCTTCCCCACTCAAACCTCGATCCATTCAGTGGCTAATGATGAAGCCATCTACCTAGGGTAGGTTCATGGACCTGTCCAACATACCCTCCCCAAGGACATCTCTAGAAGAAACCACTTGTCAGTCGACCTGGAAGGATTCCACTCGACGGACTTGGAGACCCTCGACCATGAAGCCAACCACTCGACCGCCAGGAGATCTAAAGTCAGTCTGCACACAAACGGTCGGTCATTAAGTAGCTTTTATGATCATCATAGCACTTTATGCGGGACATTACCAGTAACTCTCGATCTTAATGTACTTTAAACCCTACATAACTGAGGGCCGGAGGGGTCTGGCGAACTCTATATAAGCCACCCTCCTCCTCAGTGTCAAGGGTTCGCATCCCTGTAACTCATACGCATATAATCCAGTCGACCGCCTCCGGTCTTCGAGACGTAGGGCTGTTTCTTCCTCCGAGAAGGGCCTGAACTCGTAAATCTCTTGCGTATACAACTACTCCATAGCTAGGATCTTGCCTCTCCATTCCTACCCCCCTATTCTACTGTCAGACTTAGAACCACGACAAATCCCTCATGCTTGCGCGACACGGAGGGCACAATAGGACAGCAACATAACCACAAGCAAAATAAACTAATCATAGCAATTCATCAATCACCGGCAGGACAACGAAAATCTACTTAGACATCGTAGGATGGCAAAACATCATTGGATAATAATATGAAGCATAAAGCACCATGTTCAAGTGGAGGGTACAGCGGGTTGCGGGAGAGTGGACCACTGTATATGGATGGGGGAAGGTGATGGAGATGTTGGTGTAGATCACGGTGATGATGATGGCCCCCGGCGGCGTTCCAGCGCCACCGGAAGCAAGTGGGAGAGAGCCCCCCTTCTTCTTCTTCTTCCTTGACCTTCTTCCTAGATGGGAGAAGGGTTTCCCCTCTGGTCCTTGGCTCCCATGGCATGGGAGGGGCGAGAGCCCCTCCGAGATTGGATCTATCTCTCTGTCTCTCTCTGTTTCTGTGTTCCCAGATTCTGCCCTTTCACCATTTCTTTTATATCCAAAGATCCGTAACTCCGATTGGGTTGAAACCTTCACCCAGAATTTTCTCCAAAAAATAGCTTTCTTGAGGCAAAAGAAGAGCGTCAACCGCCTTACGGGGTGCCCATGAGGGTTCAGGGTGCGCCTGCCCCCTAGGGTGCCCCCCTGCCTCGTGGCCCCCTCGGGCTCCATCTCGCGTTGATTTTTCTTCCCAAAAATCATAAATATTCCAAAAATAATCTCTGTTCGTTTTTATCCCGTTTGGACTCCGTTTGATATGGGGTTTCTGCGAAACATAAAACATGCAACAAACAGGAACTGGTACTGGGCACTCGATCAATATGTTAGTCCCAAAAATAGTATAAAAAGTTGCCAAAAGTATATGAAAGTTGAATAATATTGGCATGGAACAATCAAAAATTATAGATACGACGGAGATGTATCTGCATCCCCAAGCTTAATTCCTGCTCGTCCTCGAGTAGGTAAATGATAAAAAAGATAATTTTTGATGTGGAATGCTACCTAGCATAATCTTGATCATGTAATCTAATCATGGCATGAATATTAAGACACGAGTGATTCAAGGCAATAGTCTATCATTTTACATTAAGACGATAATGCTTCAAGCGTACTAATAAAGCAATCATGTCTTTTCAAAACAACATGGCCAAAGAAAGTTATCCCTACAAAATCATATAGTCTGGCTATGCTCCATCTTCACCACACAAAGTATCTAAATCATGCACAACCCCGGTTTTAGCCAAGCAATTGTTTCATACTTTAGTATTCTCAAACTTTTTTAACTTTCACACAACACATGAGCGTGAGCCATGGATATAGCACTATAGGTGGAATAGAATATGATGGTAGAGGTTGTGTGGAGAAGACAAAAAAAGGAGAAAGTCTCACATCGACGCAGCTAATCAACGGGCTATGGAGATGCTCATCAATTGATGTCAATGTGAGGAGTAGGGATTGCCATGCAACGGATGCACTAAGAGCTATAAGTGAATGAGTGCTCAAACTGAAACTAAGTGGGTGTGCATCCAACTTGTTTTCTCATAAAGACCTTGGGCATTTGAGGAAGCCCATCATCGGAATATACAAGCCAAGTTATATAATGAAAATTCCCACTAGTATATGGAAGTGACAATATAGGAGACTCTCTATATGAACAACATGGTGCTACTCTGAAGCACAAGTGTGGTAAAAGGATAGTAACATTTCCCCTTCTCTCTTTTTCTATCATTTTTTTGTTTTCTCTTTTTTTTTGCAGGCTTCTTTGGCCCCCCTTTTTTATTTAGGCTTCTTTGGCCTCTCTTTTTTAAAGTCCGTAGACTCATCCCGCCTTGTGGGGGAATCATAGTCTCCATCATCCTTTCCTGACTGGGGCAATGCTCTAATAATGATGTTCATCACACTTTTATTTACTTACAACTCGATACTAGAACAAAGATATGACTCTATATGAATGCCTCCGGTGGTGTACCGGGATGTGCAATGATCTAGCGTAGCAATGACATCAAAAAAGGACAAGCCATGAAAACAACATGCTAGCTATCTTATGATCATGCAAAGCAATATGACAATGAATGCTCAAGTCATGTATATGATGATGATGGAAGTTGCATGACAATATACCTCGGAATGGCTATGGAAATGCCATGATAGGTAGGTATGGTGGCTATTTTGAGGAAGATATAAGGAGGCTTATGTGTGATAGAGCGTATCGTATCACGGGATTTGGATGCACCGACGAAGTTTGCACCAACTCTCAAGGTGAGAAAGGGCAATGCACGGTACCGAAGAGGCTAGCAATGATGTAAGGGTGAGAGTGCGTATAATCCATGGACTCAACATTAGTCATAAAGAACTCACATACTTATCGCAAAAATTTATTAGCCGTCAAAACAAAGTACTACGCGCATGCTTCTAGGGGAAGGGTTGGTAGGAGTTAACCATCGCACGATCCCGACCTCCACACAAAGGATGACAATCAAAAAATAAATCATGCTCCGACTTCATCACATAACGGTTCATCATACGTGCATGCTTCGGGAATCACAAACCTCAACACAAGTATTTCTACTAATCCACAGTCACCCAGTAGCATGACTCTAATATCACCACCTTTATATTGCAAAACTATTGCAAGGAATCAAACATATCATATTTAGCGATCTAAAAGTTTATGTAGGATTTTATGACTAACCATGTGAATGACCGATACCTGCCATCTCTCTAAACAGATATAAGTGAAGCAAGAGAGTTTACTTCTTTCTACAAAAGATATGCCCACGCTCTAAAAAATATAAGTGAAGCAAAAGAGCATTCTCCAAATGGCGGTTTTCTATGTGAAGAGAAACAGGCAATCCAAACTTCAAATGATATAAGTGAAGCACATGAAGCATTCTATAAAAAAGCCATACTCAAAAGATTTAAGTGAGGTGCAATGAGCACTCTATAAATAAACCATGGACTATCTCATACTAGCATGGTGCATAAAAGAAAAGTCAAAACTAAATGCAGAAGACGCTCCAAGATTTGCACATATCGCATGAACGAAACAAATCCAAAAACATACTCATACTTGTTGAAGAAAAAGGGGATGCCTTCCGGGGCATCCCCAAGCTTAGACGCTTGAGTCTCCTTGAATATTTATTTGGGGTGCCTTGGGCAACCACAAGTTTGAGCTCTTGCCTCTCCTCCTTTTCCTTATATCGAGACCTTCTCGATCATCGAACACTTCATCCACACAAAACTTCAACAGAAAACTCGGTAAGATCCGTTAGTATAATAAAGCAAATCACTACTATAAGTAATGTTGAAAACCAATTCATATTTTGTTTTTGCATTATAGCTACTGTAATATAACTTTTTCATGGCTTAATCCACTGATAGGAATTGATAGTTTCATCAAAACAAGCAAACTATGCATCAAAAATAGAATCTGTCAAAAACAGAAAAGTCTGTAGCAATCTGAACATTCACCATACTTCTGGTACCCCAACAATTCTACAAAAATTAGAAAAACAACAATTTGTACAGCAAGACATTTCAAAAAGAATCAAAACCATTTGACGTTCCAGTAAAACATGTAAAATCACGCACTATAGCCAAAGTTTCTATCCTGCACCGTACAAAGCAACAAGCATTGTAAACATCCTAAAGGAAAACCTTGGCACATTATTTTTATAATAAAATGGAATTGTACAAGGGGATAATTATTTTTGATGAAAAGATTTTGTAATTAAGATTCACAAAGTTTCCGTGAGCATGAACAAAGTTCAAGGAGCTCTCCCACTTCAACAATGCTTGTCTCTCTCACTTTCACTTTCCTTTTTGAAAAGTTTTGGGTTCCCCTCTTTATTGTTTTGTTTTTAAACTATATAAAAGCACTCAAGGGAAATAAATGACTCTCTAAAAATTCCGGGTTGTCTCCCTGGCAGCGCTTTCTTTAAAGCCATTAAGCTAGGCATAAACTGCTCAAGTAATGGATCCACCCGGATCCCAAGGTATATCAAAGCCAATTTTAATTAACAATGATTTTTGATTTAGTAGTGAGCACAAAGTAACATATATCATGCAACAACGAAGTCTAATTCTCTTCCTATACATTGGCATGTCATAAAAGAACAATTCAAGCACACATAGTAAAGGCCAATGCATAGTATAAGCAGTTTCTTGCAACTTTATCATATTGGTAACATAGAGCGATGGAGATATAGTTCCTCTCTCATAATAATTGCAAGTAGGAGCAGCAAGCACATGCATATCACATTCATCAAAATTATCATGTGCAATGGTAAAAGGCAACCCATCAATATAATCATTAATAAGCACAAACTTCTCCGATATAGTGTAGTTGGGAGAATTCAAAAAGATAATAGGACTATCATGTGTGGGTGCAATAGCAACAATTTCAAGTTTAACATAAGGAGCTATAGCAAGTTCATCTCCATAAGCATAATTCATATTGGCATCTTGGCCACAAGCATAGCAAGAATCATCAAAAAAGGGGTATTTCAAGAGAATCAACGAGATCATAACAATTATCATAGCAATCATCCTTCGGTAAGCACGAAGGGAAATTAAACAATGTATGAGTTGAAGACTCACTCTCATTAGAAGGTGGGAACGGGTAGCTAATCCGCTCTTCCTCCTTTTGTTCTTCGCTCTCCTCATCATCTTTTTCATCCAATGAGCTCACAGTTTCATCAATTTCTTCTTCCATAGACTCCTGCAAAATATTAGTCTCTTCTTGGACAACGGAGACTGTCTCAATAAATGCATCAATATAGGAATTGTATTCATAATTCTCATAAAAACATTTAAGTATAGCAAAATTTTCAGGTCTGTAAACAACATCATCAAGATTTTCACACTCTTTAAACAAAGATTCAATTTCATAAGCACCTATAAAAGCAACGAATTCTTCTATTTGTTCCACATCATAGTAATCATATATACCATTAGCATAAGAAGCTAAGGTTTCATTATCATTAAATTTGCATGAAAAGGGAAGGTGTGGAGCCTTCATCCTAGAGCAACAAGTATAATCATATCTCAAGCATAGTTGACGAGCATACCAATGCAACATATGAATCTGATCACATAATAGTTTCCCTTTTTGTGTCAAGCGATAATCCCTAAAGTATGCATGTTGATCCAATGTGTTTCCCATAACATAATTGAATGGGGTTTTCTCAGGATTATCAAAGTAGTACATAATATCTTTCACATAATGAGCATCGAGGGTTTTAGGAGGTTCCTCATCTCCATGAGTAGCAAGTAAACCTAATTTTTTTGGTATTTCGTGTTCCATATCCATAACTAAAGATAGAGAACAACTTAGAACAGCAAATAAAATATACTTAGTGATAAAGCAAACAAGCACACATGAGAATATTCACCCCACGCTATGACTCCCCGGCAATGGCGCCCGAAAAAGGTCTTGATAACCCACAAGTATAGGGGATCAATTGTAGCCTCTTTCGATAAGTAAGAGTGTCGAACCCAACAAGGAGCTAAAGGTAGAACAAATATTCCCTCAAGTTCTATCGACCACCGATACAACTCTACGCACGCTTAGCGTTCGCTTTACCTAAAACCAGTGTGAAACTAGAAGTACTTTGTAGGTGTTGTAGGATAGGTTTGCAAGAATATAAAGAGCACATAAATATAAACTAGGGGCTGTTTAGATAAAGAAGCAATAAAGTAAATATAGCGAGTGTGGAAAAGTGGTGGTAGGAGTTGTGAAATTGTCCCTAAGCAATTGACTACTTTACTAGACAGATATCAAGTTTTATGTGGGAGAGGCATACGCTAACATACTTTCTCTTCTTGGATCATATGCACTTATGATTGGAACGCTAGCAAGCATCCGCAACTACTAAAGATCATTAAGGTAAAACCCAACCATAGCATTAAAGCGTCAAGTCCCCTTTATCCCATACGCCACAACCCCCTTACTCGGGTTTATGCTTCTGTCACTCAAGCAACCCACTATAAGCGAATCATGAACGTATTGCAACACCCTACATCAGGAATCCCTCACTCTTGCGCGACACGGAGGGCACAATAGGACAGCAACATAACCACAAGCAAATTAAACCAATCATAGCAATTCATCAATCACCAGTAGGACAACGAAAATCTACTCAGACATCATAGGATGGCAACACATCATTGGATAATAATATGAAGCATAAATCACCATGTTCAAGTAGAGGGTACAGCGGGTCGCGGGAGAGTGGACCGCTGAATATAGATGGGGGAAGGTGATGGAGATGTTGGTGAAGATGACGACGGTGTTGGTGTAGATCGCGGTGATGATGATGGCCCCAGCGGCGTTCCGGCGCCACCGGAAGAAAGGGGGAGAGAGCCCCCCTTCTTCTTCTTCTTCTTATTCCTTGACCTTCTCCCTAGATGGGAGAAGGGTTTCCTCTCTGGTCCTTGGCTCCCATGGCATGGGAGGGTCGAGAGTCCCTCCGAGATTGGATCTATCTCTATGTCTCTCTCTGTTTCTGTGTTCCGAGATTCTGCCCTTTCACTGTTTCTTTTATATCCGGAGATCCATAACTCCGATTGGGTTGAAACCTTCGCCCAGATTTTTCTCCGAAAATTAGCTTTCTTGCCGCAAAATAAGAGCGTCAACCGCCTTACGGGGTGCCCACGAGGGTCCAGGGCGCGCCCCCTGCCTCGTGGCCCCCTCGGGCACCATCTCGCGTTGATTTTTCTTCCCAAAAATCATAAATATTCCGGAAATAATCTTCGTCCATTTTTATCCCGTTTGGACTCCGTTTGATATGGGGTTTCTGTGAAACATAAAACATGCAACAAACAGGAACTGGCACTGGGCACTCGATCAATATGTTAGTCCCAAAAATAGTATAAGAAGTTGCCAAAAGTATATGAAAGTTGAATAATATTGGCATGGAACTATCGAAAATTATAGATACGACGAAGACGTATCAATCTCCAAGATGGTTGAGGAGAACTTTGTATTGAGATGCAAAGAAAGAGAAGAAGCCATCTAGCTAATAACTATGGACCCGAAGGTCTGCGGTAAACTACTCACACTTCATCGGAGAGGCTATGGTGTAGATGTAGAAGCCCTCCATGATCGATTCCCCCTCCGGCGGAGCGCCAGAAAAGGCCCCAAGATGGGATCTCATGGGTACAAAAGGTTGCGGTGGTGGAATAGGGTTTCGTGGTGCTCCTGGATGTTTTCAGGGTATATGAGTATATATAAGCGAAGGAAGTCGTTCAGGGGAGCCACGAGGGCCCCATGAGGGTGGGGGGCGCGCCTACCCCCCTGGGCGTGCCTCCCTGCCTCGTGGCCGCCTCATTTCTTTCTTGACGTCCACTCTAAGTCTCCCGAATTGCGTTTGTTCCAAAAATAACTCTCCCGAAGGTTTCATTCCATTTGGACTCCGTTTGATATTCCTTTTCTACGAAACACTGAAATAGGCAAAAAACAACAATTTGGGCTGGGCCTCCGGTTAATAGGTTGGTCCCAAAAATAATATAAAAGTGCTTAGTAAAGCCCATTAAACATCCAAAACAGGTAATATAATAGCATGGAACAATCAAAAATTATAGATACGTTGGAGACGTGTCAAGCATCCCCAAGCTTAATTCCTGCTCGTCCTCGAGTAGGTAAATGAGAAAAACATAATTTTTGATGTGGAATGCTACCTAGCATACTTCTTAATGTAATTTTCTTTATTGTGGCATGAATGTTCAGATCCAAAAGATTCATGATAAAAGTTTAGTATTGAGATAAACATAGTAATACTTCAAGCATACTAACAAAGTAATCATGTCTTATCAAAATAACATAGCCAAAGAAAGCCTATCCCTACAAAATCATATAATTAGGCCATGCTTCATTTCCTTCACACAAAATACTCCCATCATGCACAACCCCGGTTTCAGCCAAGCAATTGGTTCATACTTTTTAACGCGCTTCAGCTTTTTCAACCCTCACACAATACATGAGCGTAAACCATGGATATAGCACTATGGGTGCAGTAGAGTATGATGATGGAGGTTGTGTGGAGAATATCAAAAGGATAAAGTTTCACATTGACGCGGCTAATCAACGGGCTCTGGAGATGCGCATCAATTGATGCCAATGCAAGGAGTAGGGATTGCCATGCAACGGATGCACTAGAGCTATAAATGTATGAAAGCTCAACAAAAGAAACTAAGTAGGTGTGCATCCAACTTGCTTGCTCACGAAGACCTAGGGCATTTTGAGGAAGCCCATCATTGGAATATACAAGACAAGTTCTATAATGAAAAATTCCCACTAGTATATGAAAGTGACAACATAGGAGACTCTCTATCATGAAGATCATGGTGCTACTTTGAAGCACGAGTGTGGAAAAACGATAGTAACATTGTCCCTTCTCTATTTTTTCTCATTTTTTTCTCTTTTTTTATTTTGGTGGGCTTCTTTGGCCTCTTTTATTTTTCATAAAGTCCGGAGTCTCATCCCGACTTGTGGGGGAATCATAGTCTCCATCATCCTTTCCTCACTTGGGACAATGCTCTAATAATGAAGATCATCACACTTTTATTTATTTACAACTCAAGAATTACAACTCAATGCTTAGAACAAAATATGACTCTATGGGAGTGCCTCCGGTGGTGTACCGGGATATGCAATGAATCACGAGTGACATGTATGAAAGAATTATAAAGGTGGCTTTGCCACAAATACGATGTCAACTACATGATCATGAAAGAGCAATATGACAATGATGGAGCGTGTCATGATAAAAAGAATGGTGACAAGTTGCATGGCAATATATCTCGGAATAGCTATGGAAATGCCATAATTGGTAGGCATGGTGGCTGTTTTGAGGAAGATATAAGGAGGTTTATGTGTGACAGATGATACGTCCATTTTGCCTCATGCTTTTATGTCAATATTTATTGCATTATGGGCTGTTATTACACATTATATCTCAATACTTATGGCTATTCTCCCTTATTTTACAAGGTTTCTGGCGGAGCTGTTCTGCCGGGGACACTTCCCTCTGGGAGGGGGAAATCATCACCAACGTCATCACCAACGATCCTCTCATCAGAGGGGATCAATCTCCATCAACATCTTCACTAGCACCATCTCATCTCAAAACCCTAGTTCATCTCTTGTATCCAATCTTGTATCAAAACCACAAATTGGTACCTGTGGGATGCTAGTAGTGTTGATTACTCCTTGTAGTTGATGCTATTTGGTTTGCTTGGTGGAAGATCATATGTTCAGATCCTTTATGCATATTATTACCCCTCTAATTATGAACATGAATATGCTTTGTGAGTAGTTACGTTTGTTCCTAAGGACATGGGTGAAGTCTTGCTATTAGTAGTCATGTGAATTTGGTATTCGTTCGATATTTTGATGAGATGTATGTTGTCTCTCCTCTAGTGGTGTTATGTGAACGTCGACTACATGACACTTCACCATTATTTGGGCCTGGAGGAAGGCATAGGGAAGTAATAAGTAGATGATGGGTTGCTAGAGTGACAGAAGCTTAAACCCTAGTATATGTGTTGCTTCATTAGGGGTTGATATGGACCCATATGTTTAATGATGTGGTTAGGTTTACCTTAATACTCCTTTTTGTAGTTGCGGATGCTTGCCATAGGGGTTAATCATAAGTGGGATGCTTGTCCATGTTAGGACAGTACCCAAGTGTCGTTCCACCCACATATCAAATTATCAAAGTACCGAACACGAATCTTATGAACATGATGAAAACTAGCTAACGATAATTCCCAATGTGTCCTCGGGAGCTCCTTCTTTGTAACATCCCAAATTTTCAATTTGGAATGTTATACATAGATCATCCATGCATATCATATTTTATTGCATTTCCGCTCTGAGATCCTCGAAATCCTAAGCAACTCAAGGACCCTCGGAGAGAGTTGGGGATTTCCCGATTTTCATATTTGATTTCCTATCAAATAGTGAAACGAGGATTTTTGATTTTAATTATTTTTCTCTCCGAAAAATATTTCTTATTAAAATATATGAGAGGAGATAATATTACTTATCCAAAACAATTGAAATATTGGAGGGAAATGTTAAAATCATTTAATTGTTTTTATTTGAGTTTAATTGGATTTTATTTGCATTAGAAAAAAATGCACACTTTTAAAAATTGCATTTAGGGGCCAAGAAAATGTTCATCTCGTTCTAAATATTTTATTTAGACGGTGAAAATTTGTTTTGCCATTTTTAGGTTTTTTATTTTATTTTCTAGGATTTTATTTTTGCCGGTGAAATTATTAAAAAAACTTCCCCGCGCCCGACCGAGCCTAAGGCCCAGCCGAGCCAGGCCGGCCCAGCCGCAACCGCCTCCCGCGTGCGAGCGCCGCCGCTGCCGCCGACTCGGACATGAGTCCGAGCCGGACTCCTCCGCTGTGCCTTGCCCCCTCCTCCAAGACGCCCCCCCTTTATAAGCCGCCACCGCGCCGCCCCAAACCGCCACCACCACCGCAGCCGCCGCCCGCCTCCCGAGCCGCAGCCGCCGCCCGCGCC
>NC_041391.1:113535054-113567852 GCF_002162155.2 Triticum dicoccoides | reverse complement strand
GCCCGCGCCAGCCATCGCCGCCCGCGCCCGCCGCCGCCACTTGCAGCCTGTGCCACCGCCGAGCCCGGCCGCCCAACCCCGCCTCGCCGGAGCCACCTCGCCGGAGGTACCGTGCCGGATCCGAGCCGCCGGTTTTTTAAAAACTGTTCGGTTTTTTAGAAACCCTAGTTCATTTTTTTAGATTCGCTTTGCCGGTTTTTTCTCGGTTCGTCTAATTAGCGGACGTTCGTCCGTACGTTCGTTTAAACGAACGGTTTTTTTCCGTTAGTTACAGATAACGAACGCTCGTTCATTGTTCTGTTCGTCAGTTTTCTTTTATCGGATTTATCTGCGATTATTTTCAGTCGCAATTTCTGATCCGATCTTAGATTCTGTTTTTCTTCGCGCTCTTTAGTCGGAATCAGGTGATTCAAACGCCTAGAGTTTCGTCTCAAGACCCTATTTTTGTTTAATCAACTTAAACATGATTTTGGTACTGTAAAATTTGACTTTGGTCCAGATTAGTAAACAGATCTTGTTTCTTTCGCCATTTGAGTTTCGTTGCTCCGTTTGGTTTGACTCTTTTGCAAACCGGAGTTCTTAAATTGAACTTTCTGGTCAATCTCTTTTATTTGAAGTTTTGCTTGTGCATCTTTGCTAGTTGCTTATGTATGTTATTGTTTGTTTGCGATAGAATTCCCGGAGTGTGAAGCGTGTTACTACGAGTCTCTAGGATTCACGGATCGTCAGCAAGGCAAGTAACACATTGATCATACTCTTTTCTACCCAGTTTTTATTGCATTAGTTCAATCCTCAAACATTGCATGATTAAGATGTCATTAATTTGTGGGTTGGGAAGTAGTTGATGAGGTAGAACCTATTGCCCCGTTTATTATCAAACCCTTGGGAGTTACTTCTATGCTTGCTTATATTGCCATGCTATGCTCGTAGACGTGGATTGGGTTTGAGTGTATCCATGACAGATGTGAGATTGTTAATTAATGGTTTACTTAAGGTGGCAACTTTAATACACATCTGGGTGGATTGAGGAACCTAGGGAACCCTGTGTTGTCTATATTTTTTGGAAATCCCGGGGTACTCGTATGATCTTCCTATGGACCGCCACCTAAGCTCAAAGGGAACTGAGATGATTCATGCTAGAAACTTCTATGTGCAGCCACAAGCTACTATGGGCTCTAGCAATGTTGAGTAAGTTACGTGAAGCTCTTGAAGAGGTAGATCAGCAGGTAGTGGGTTTTGTAGGTTTTGTATGGTCTACCCGGAGTAGGGAGTTAATGTTTCTGAAAGACTATGTATCGTTCATCCGTTTCTCAAACACCATGCAGTGCGAGAAACCCAACGAAAGCGATCAAGTCTTGTGGGGAAAAGTGCGCAAACCTCTGCAGAGTGTACAATCTAATCATGGTTAGCCGTGTCCCCGGTTATGGACAATCTTGAGTATCTAGTACTTGAGTTATCACATGTATCTCATCACTCTAAGTTAATATTGTTGGGTTGTTAATTACTTTAATTTGGGATTGAGTTGGGGTTATACCTTCTCAATGTTTCAACAACCATGATAGTTAAATAAAATTTATTCCTTTGTTGTAGGGAAAAATTTGCTTTTCGGAAAACTATAACCATAGAGATTTCCACCAGCCAAATATGCATGTAGTGATAGCATTATTTTGTTCTTGCTCTACTGTGTTATATTGCCAACATATTCCATGTGCTGACCTGTTTTTGGGCTGCAACGTATTATGTTGCAGACTTTTCAGACAAGGAGTAAGGTTCGTTAGGTCGTTGCCGTGGAGCTCAGCTATGCCATTGGAGTTGATGGACTCACTTTATCTTCCAAGCCTTCCGATGTTATCTCATTAGATGGCCTTAAGCCATATTATTGTAATAAGTTCTCTTTTGAGACATTCGATGTAATAAGTGTGTGATTGCTACTATGTTATAAATCCTTCGAGTACTGTGCGTGTCAGCATTACTGATCCAGGGATGACACTGAAGCGCAAAGACTTGACCGTTTGAGGTCGGGTCGCTACAAGATGGTATCAGAGCACACGCTGAGTGTAGGACACGACCACTAAGATAAACCATAGGTCACTCTTCTCTACTCATTTCTGACTCCTCTCCCTTTTCCACTCTTTAGGATGCCGGAGATGAAGAACAAGTTCGCACAACCGGATGAGGATACACATTTTGGACGACACTTGAAGGAAGTCACTAGGTACTTGAACATTGGAATACCAAGTTTCACCGGGACGTACAACGCCACCTTACCAGAAGAGGAGAGCTGGATGATTCAAGTACAAGTTCCAGGAAGGACGTTCTCGCCAACTTCTAAACCCATAGAATTTTCTTTCGATGCACCAACCTGGAGTCTAGGCAAGAGCGTGGCAGCCCACAATACCATGGGACGCATTGGAGAAGTCTACAACAGGGAACTCAAGGACTCTACCTATCAAATATGTGGGCGCCGAGATGAGCAATGTGAAATGATCAGCACCAGGAAGGATAGATCCATTGCAGCTTTTATCCAGGAGCTAAACCAGCACATTCGACGTCAGGAGAACCAGATGTGCGCAGACATGATGGAATTGAAGAAGGTGAAGACTGGGATCACCGAGCTGGAAGAAGAACTCAAGTTCACACACGTGATGGATATGAGGAGGAAATCAAGACACTACTGGAGAAGAACGACGACCTGGTTAAGAAGATCAGAATATTCATGGGAGGACTAGCACCGGGAGACGAAGACGACGACCCCACTTGCCCGGACAACTACATCATCATCGACGACACTGATTCTGATCCTAGTAATGATGACTTTGAAGACGAAGTTGGAGCGGACGTTATGGAGTCTTCCACCTATCAAAATTTCTAGATGACCGCCATATATTACTAGTATTCCCCCATGTATTTAGTAGTAGTTGAGCACTTTTGCGATAGTTCTAGACCATTGTATGCCCTTGCTTGATTGATTGAGTGAAATGATTGTGTTTGTCTCATGTGCATACGGGTAGTGCTTTCTCGCTAGACCTTTTTCTAATCTAATCTCTTCCATCTAAACCCATCAGATGCCTCCGAGACATGACACCGGTTTTGCTTTCCCACCAGAGCTCACCCAGTTGATCCAGCAGCAGAATGCTTTGATGCAATTGCTAGTTCAGAACCAGGGCAACAACAACAACAACCCGCCACCAGTGGACAACCTAGCCCATTTTCTAAGGTGACAGCCGCCAGTGTTTTCCGATAGCACTAAGCCAATAGTTGCTGATGATTGGCTACGGCGTATCGGAAGGGAGTTGACCACCGCAGGGTGCACAGATGCGGAGAAGGTGCGTTTTGCCGCACACCAATTGGATGGACCTACAGCAGCATGGTGGGAGAATTTCACAGCCACCTATCCTATCGACACTATCACATGGGCTCAGTTTCAGCAGGCTTTTCGTATTGCCCATGTTTTGACTGGAGCTATGTAGATGAAGAAGTGGCAGTTTCGCAATTTACGCCAGGGGAACCGTACTGTTGGCCAGTACGTGGATGATTTTAGCAAGTTATCACGCTATGCCCCTGATGATGTGGCCACAGATGCCGCGACGCAGGAGAAGTTTATGGAAGGGTTGAATAATGAGATGAGTATGTAGTTGATGGCGGCAACTTTCAAAAACTACCAGGAGTTGGTAGATAAGGCTCTTATGATTGAAGGGAAGCAACAGCAGATTGAGAGCCGTAAGAGGAAGTATGGACAAGGGAAGTATAACTCAGGAGCTCAGCAGAGGCCTCGTTTAACCCCGAATTCGGGAGGACTTGTTCATAACCATGGAGGTCACACCCACACTGGAGGAGGATCGCATAACCACAATGGTGGTAAGAATGGAAATGGGCATGGAGCTAACAAAAATGGTGATCTTAAAGTGTATTCATCATAATCAATATGGGTTTCTTCGCTGTCGATCCATACAAGATTGCTTGGCATGGTGTTTTGAATATATTCATCAGTGCAAGGCATCCAAAAGACCAATAATCCTTTTGAAACTTGACTTCACGAAGGCGTTTGATACCATTGAGCATGAGTTGATTCTACGGATCCTGAAAGGTAAGGGTTTTGATGATCGCTGGACAAATTGGATTGATAGCATCTTGTCCATTGGGTCTGCTTCGGTTCTTCTAAATGGCGTGCCTGGTAAACACTTTGTTTGTCGCTCAGGTGTGCGTCAAGGAGATCCTTTATCGCCTTTGTTATTTGTGATTGCTGTTGATTTATTACAATCGGTGGTAAATGAGATGTGCGCCAGGAACATTCTTACACTGCCAATACCAACCTCTTCGATGGATTATCTGATTGTGCAATATGCGTACGACACATTAATTGTCCTTCCTGCTGTGGACAGCCAGCTCACTGCTTTCAAGGAAATGCTTGAGGTCTTTGCCAAGTCTACGGGTCTGCGGGTCAACTTTAGTAAATCTTCGCTGATCCCATTAAATATGTCCGATGATGAGGGGAAATGTGTTGCTATTTTGCTTGGGTGTGACGTTGGTTCCATGCCGTTTACCTATCTTGGTCTGCCAATGGGTACCTCTCGACCCACAATTTATGACTTGCTACCCTTAGTGGATCGCATTGAGAGAAGATTATCCGCTTCCTCTTGCCTGTTGAACCAAGGGAGCCGGCTGCAGCTCTTGAAATCTGTTCTTTGTTCCATGCCAATATATTTTTTGTGTACTCTCTCATTACCGCAAGGCATTTTGAAGCAGATTGAACGTATCATGCGACAATATTTGTGGAGGGGGAACTCAGATGCACCGCGACAATCATTGGCGGCTTGGGATTTGGTCTGTCGGCCTAAGAATCGGGGCGGCCTGGGTGTGCTTGACTTAGGCATACAAAATGATGCCTTGTTGATCAAGCATCTCTTCAAATTTTTTAATAAGGCTGATGTGCCCTGGGTTTCTCTTATATGGGATACATATTATGCTGCTTCACCACCCCAAGTCACTCAAAGCTGTGGTTCCTTTTGGTGGCGCGATGTGTTGAAGTTATACGACAAATTTTGTAAGGTGGATGTCCCTCACGTACGATCGGGGGATACGGTAGTGTTTTGGTTGGATCGTTGGCAGCTGAATAACTCTGTGGTTATCATGCAACATCAATTCCCGAGGCTCCACTCATTCGTAATTGATGACACGCTTACCATCAAGGATGTGATGGCCTTGTCTGATCCAACAGACAACTTCCACCTGCCTTTATCAGTTGAGGCCTTCAAGGAATTCAATCAGCTTTAGGCTTTAATGTCCTTGATCAATCTTCATGAGGGGGAAAATGATGTCTGGAAATGGCCTTCAAAATCTGGTGCTTATCAATCAAGAACATATTATTTGTCTTGTTTTTCTGACATCGTGGTTAACCCCTTATTAGGCTGGATCTATAAATGTTCTTGCACCCTCAAAATCAAAGTGTTTGGTTGGCTTCTCTTGATGTACCATCTAAACACTAGGGACATGATGCAGCGAAGGCATTGGATTATTCAGGATGATAGTGCGTCATATGTCTATCAGCTTTACATGAAGATAGAGCCCACCTCTTCTTTGTTTGCAACTTCAGCCAACGTTTCTGGAATTACTTGGGCATCTCATGGAGTGTTCACCCAAACTAGACTACTTTTGAGATGGCTTGCAATGCTAGGAAGGACTTTGTCTACCCTTTCTTTTCTGAGGTAGTCTTCACGGCAACTTGGAATATTTGGACACAAAGGAACGGGAAGATTTTCAGAAATGAGTTGGCTACTTTCAGATCCTGGAGGAGGAATTTTATCCATGATATTTCTCTGTTAGCTCATAGAATCAAGTGTAAATATAGACATAGCCTAACTTCTTGGATAGCTTCTTTACCTTAACCCCTCATTGTAACTAGCCTTTATTCCCTAACCTTGCTTCTTTTGTTCTTTTGTAACTTTGTATTTCTTGTGTTACTTGGCTTTAATAAAGGAAGGAATGAAAATGGAAACGGGAGCGCCGGGAAGAAGCCTAATCCATTCAACAAAGGACAAGTGAACCACGTTAACGTGGAGGAGGTTGAAGAACAGCCGGACGCGATAATAGGTAAGTTTTTGGTTAAGTCATTTACCGCTCTTATTCTTTTCAATACTGGTGCATCACATTCATACATATCAATGGGATTCGTGGAGAAGTTTAACCTACCAACCCAAACCCTGAGGACCCCTCTTTTAGTGAGCTCGCCCGGAGCAGAGTATATGGCTAGCCGATGGTGCAACCAGATACCCCTAACCATTGGGATGCATGTTTTTCCGTCTGACCTAATTATTTTGGAGTCACAAGGATTGGGTGTGATATTAGGTATGGACTGGATGTCAAAGTATGGAGGAAGTACTGACTGTGCTAGTAAGTCAGTTTATCTCACCACCCCGGAGGGGAAAAGGATAAAGTACGTATCTAGGCATGTGCCTAGGAGGACCCAAGTGAATGTCCTCACAGGAGTTGTGCAGGAGGAAGTGCCTGTAGTAAAGGATTACCCAGATGTTTTTCCAGAAGAGTTACCAGGCATGCCACCGGATCGAGACATTGAGTTTTTGATAGAGCTATTGCCAGGTAAAGGGCCAATATCCAAGAGACCCTATCGAATGCCAGCAAATGATCTGGAGGAAATTAAGAAGCAGATCAAGGAGTTGTTGGAGAAAGGTTATATTTGAAGGAGTTCATCACCTTGGGGAGCTCCAGTACTTTTGGTTGAGAAGAAGGATAAATCCCTGAGGATGGTTGTTGATTATAGGGCTTTGAATGAAGTAACGATTAAGAACAAGTATCCACTACCAATGATCAATGATCTGTTTGATCAGCTGCAAGGAGCTAAGGTGTTTTCGAAGATTAATCTATGATCAGGATACCATCAGTTAAAGATCCGAGAGAAGGATATACCAAAGACAGCATTCACCACACGGTATGGTTTATACGAGTATACGGTCATGTCGTTTGGACTGACAAACGCCCCTGCCTATTTCATGAGTATGATGAACAGAGTGTTCATGGAGTATTTGGACAAATTTGTCGTGGTGTTTATCGATGATGTTATGGTATACTCAAAGAATGAAGAGGAGCACAAGGAGCATTTGCGATTAGTTCTCGAGAAACTCAGGGAACACCAGTTATACGCCAAGTTCAACAAGTGCGAATTTTGGTTGAAGGAAGTTGGATTTCTTGGGCATGTTATATCAGGAGAAGGTATAGCAGTAGACCCCAACAAGGTTCAGTCGGTCACGGAATGGTTGGAACCCACTTCAGTCGGCGAGATCCACAGTTTCCTTGGACTCGCGGGATAAGGAGTCCAGCACCTTGGAGTCACAAGCTTCACAAAGGACAGGGTTGGTGTTCGGCTCAATTGCCATAGAGATCGCAGCCCCCGAGGCGGTGTCCAGCCACCCGTCCTCGATCGGCACAGTCGGCTCTGAGCTAAGGGTCGGAGCGGACATTAGTGCGGCCTCCAGGGCACTGGTCGGCGGCAGAGCTAGATCATGCCCATCGTGACAGTGCGGCGCGCTTGGCTGTGGCTCGAACCCGTCGAAGATCAAGTCTCCGTGGACGTCAGCCGTGTAGTTCAAACTTCCAAATCTGACCTGATGGCCAAGGGTGTAGCTTTCAATCTGCTCCGGATGGCCAAGCGAATTGGCCTGCAGTGCAAAGCCGCCGAATACAAAGATCTGTCCGGGGAGAAAAGTCTCACCCAGGACCGCATCGTTGTGGATGATCGAAGGAGCCATCGGGCCTAAAGATGACGACACATAGGAACTCTCAATAAAAGCACCAATGTCGGTGTCAAAACCGGCGGATCTCGGGTAGGGGGTCCCGAACTGTGCGTCTAGGCGGATGGTAACAGGCGACAAGGGTCACGATGTTTTTACCCAGGTTTGGGCCCTATCGATGGAGGTAAAACCCTACTCCTGCTTGATTGATACTGATGATATGGGTAGTACAAGAGTAGATCTACCACGAGATCAGAGAGGCTAAACCCTAGAAGCTAGCCTATGGTATGATTGTTGTTCGTCCTCCGGACTAAAACCCTCCGGTTTATATAGGCACCGAAGAGGATTAGGGTTACACAGAGTCGTTTACAATGGTAGGAGATCTACATATCCGTATTTCCAAGCTTGCCTTCCACGCCAAGGAACGTCCCATCCGGACACGGGACGAATTCTTCAATCTTGTATCTTCATAGTCCAGGAGTCCGGCAAATGGTGATAGTTCGGCTATCCGGACACCCCCTAATCCAGGACTCCCTCGGGCTTGTTTGGGGTATCTTCATCCCAACCAGAAGAGCAAAGAGATGCTCCTCAACCTACTGAACCTTATGAAAATATTCACTTTGAGATTCCTTCGGGTATGATAGAAAAACTGCTAGCTAATCCTTTTGCAGGAGACGGAACATTGCATCCGACTTACACCTCATCTTTGTGGATGAAGTTTGTGGATTATTTAAGCTTGCAGGTATTCCCGATGATGTTGTTAAAAGGAAGGTCTTCCCTTTACCTTTGAAGGGAGATGCAATAACATGGTACAGGCTATGTGATGATACGAGATATTGGAATTATAAGCGATTGAAGTTGGAATTTCACCAGAAGTTCTATCCTATGCATCTTGTTCATTGTGATCGTAATTACATATATAATTTCTGGCCTCGTGAAGGATAAAGCATCGCTAAAGCTTGGGGGAGGCTTAAGTCAATGTTGTATTCATGGCCCAATCATGAGCTCTCTCGGGAAATGATTATTCAGAATTTTTATGCTCGGCTTTCTCTTGATAATCGCAACCTGCTTGATACTTCCTGTGCTGGTTCCTATATGCTGAAGACTATTGATTTCAAATGGGACTTGTTGGAAAGAATTAAACGCAACTCTGAAGATTGGGGTTCCGACAATGGTAAGGAGTCAGGTATGACACCGAAGTTTGATTGTGTTAAATCTTTTATGGATACCGATGCTTTCCGTGGATTTAGCTCTAAGTATGGACTTGACTCTGAGATAGTAGCTTCTTTTTGTGAAACATTTGCTACTCACATTGATCTCCCTAAAGAGAAGTGGTTTAAATATAATCCTCCTGTTGAAGTTAAAGTAGTTGCACCTATTACAATCGAAGAGAAGACTATTACATATAGTGATCCTATTATTCCTACTGCTTATGTTAAAAAACTTCCTTTTCCTGTTAGGATAAAAGATCATGCTAAAGCTTCGACTGTTGTTCGTAAGAGCAATGTTAGAACTTATACACCTTCTGAGCAAATCAAAGTTTAACCTAATGTTGCTATTGTTAAAGATCTCTTGTCTGATAATATTGATGGGCATGTTATTTATTACTGTGATGAAACTGCTAGAATTGCCAAACCATGTGCTAAAGATAAACATAGACCTGCGGTAGGCATGCCTGTTATTTCTGTTAAATAGGAGATCATTTTTATCATGGCTTATGTGATATGAGTGGTAGTGCTAGTGCAATACCTATTGACTTATACAAAGAAATTAAGCATGATATTGCACCTGCTGAGTTAGAAGATATTGATGTCACAATTAAACTTGCCAATAGAGATACTATTTCACCAATGGGAATTTTTAGAGATGTTGAAGTCTTGTGTGGGAAAACTAAATATCCAGTTGATTTTCTTGTTCTTGGCTCCCCAAAAGATAGCTTTTGTGCCATTATATTTGGTAGACCCTTCTTGAACACCGTTAATGCTAGGATAGATTGCGAAAAGGATGTAGTTACTATTGGTCTAGGTGATATGTCTCATGAGTTCAACTTTTCTAAATTTCGTAGACAACACCGTGAAGAGGAACCATCTAGTAAGGATGAAATTATTGGTCTTGCTTCCATTGCTGTTCCTCCAACTGATCCGTTAGAACAATATTTGCTAGACCATGAAAATGATATGTTTATGAAGGAAATGGAAGAAATAGATGAAGTGTTCCTTAAACAAGAACCTATGCTGAAACATAATCTTCCCGTTGAAATTCTTGGGGATCCCCCTCCACCTAAGGGTGATCCCGTGTTTGAACTCAAACCATTACCTGATAATCTTAAGTATGCTTATCTTGATGAAAAAGAAATATATCCTGTTATTATTAGTGCTAACCTTTCAGAGGAAGAAGAAGAAAGATTATTGAAAACTCCGAAGAAGTAACGAGCTGCTATTGGATATACTCTGGATGATCTTAAGGGCATTAGTCCCACATTATGTCAACACAAAATCTCAGTGGAAAAAGACGCCAAACCAGTTAGAGATCCTCAAAGATGCTTAAATCCCAAAATGATGGAAGTGGTAAGAAAGGAGATACTAAAACTCCTTGAGGCAGGTATTATTTATCCCGTTGCAGATAGTGAATGGGTAAGCCCTATCCATTGTGTCCCTAAAAAGGGAGGTATTACCGTAGTTCCTAATGATAAAGATGAATTGACCCCGCAAAGAATTATTACAGGCTATAGGATGGTAATTGATTTCCGTAAGTTAAATAAAGCCACTAAGAAAGATCATTACCCTTTACCTTTTATTGATCAAATGCTAGAAAGGCTATCCGAACACACACATTTTTTCTTTCTAGGTGGTTATTCTGGCTTATCTCAGATACCTGTTTCAGCGGGGGATCAATCTAAAACTACTTTTACTTGCCCTTTTGGTACCTTTGCTTATAAACGTATGCCTTTTGGTTTATGTAATGCACCTGCTACCTTTCAAAGATGCATGATGGCTATATTTTCTGATTTTTGTGAAAAGATTTGTGAGGTATTCATGGATGACTTCTCCGTCTATGGATCCTCTTTTGATGATTGTTTGAGCAACCTTGATCGAGTTTTACAGAGATGCGAGGACACTAGTCTCGTCCTGATTTGGGAAAAGTGTCACTTTATGGTTAATGAAGGCATTGTCTTGGGGCACAAGATCTCCGAGAGAGGTATTGAAGTTGATAAAGCCAAAGTTGATGCTATTGAAGAGATGCCATGTCCCGAGGACATAAAAGGTATAAGAAGTTTCCTTGGTCATGCCGGTCTTTATAGGAGGTTCATTAAGGACTTTTCTAAAATCTCTAGGCCTCTGACTAATTTATTGCAAAAAGATATTCCTTTTGTCTTTGATGATGATTGTGTAGAAGTATTTGAAACACTTAAGATGGCTTTGATCACTACACCTATTGTTCAGCCACCTGATTGGAATTTACCTTTTGAAATTATGTGCGATGCTAGTGACTATGCTGTAGGGGCTGTTTTAGGGCAAAGAATCGATAAGAAATTGAATGTTATCCAGTATGCTAGTAAGACTCTTGATACTGCCCAGAGAAATTATGCCACCACTGAAAAACAATTCTTAGCAGTTGTGTTTGCATGTGATAAGTTTAGACCTTATATTGTTGATTCCAAAGTTACTATTCACACTGATCATGCTGCTATTAAATATCTTATGGAAAAGAAAGATGCTAAGCCTAGACTCATTAGATGGGTTCTCTTGCTCCAAGAATTTGACTTGCATATTATTGATAGAAAGGGAGCTGAGAACCCCGTTGAAGACAACTTGTCTATGCTAGAGAATGTTCTTGATGACCCACTGCCTTAATGATAGTTTTCCTGATGAACAATTAGCGGTTATCAATGCTTCTCGTACTGCTCCTTGGTATGCTGATTATGCTAATTACGTTGTTGCTAAATATATACCTCCTAGTTTCACATACCAGCAAAAGAAAAAGTTCTTTCATGATTTAAGACATTATTTCTGGGATGATCGACACCTTTATAAAGAAGGAGTAGATGGTATTATTAGACGTTGTGTGCCTGAGCATGAACAGGAACAAATCCTACACAAGTGTCACTCCGAATCCTATGGAGGACACCACGCTGGAGACAGAACTGCACACAAGGTACTACAATCTGGTTTTTATTGGTCTACTCTTTTCAAAGATGCTCGTAAGTTTGTCTTATCTTGTGATGAATGTCAAAGAATAGGTAACATTAGTAGACGTCAAGAAATGCCTATGAATTATTCTCTTGTTATTGAACCGTTTGATGTATGGGGCTTTGAATATATGGGACCTTTTCCTGCCTCCAATGGTTATACACATATTTTAGTTGTTGTTGATTACATTACTAAGTGGGTAGAAGCTATTCGAACTAGTAGTGCTGATCATAACACCTCTATTAAAATGCTTAAAGAAGTTATTTTTCCGAGGTTTGGAGTCCCTAGATATCTTATGACTGATGGTGGTTCACACTTTATTCATGGTGCTTTCCGTAAGATGCTTGCTAAGTATGATGTCAATCATAGAATCACATCTCCTTATCACCACTAGTAGAAAAACACCTAATAGTCCCGGTTCGTAAGGGCCTTTAGTTCTGGTTCACGAACCGGGACTAATGGGTCATTACTAATACCTCCACCCATTAGTCCCGGTTCAAACACGAACCGGGACCAATGTGCCTCCACGTGGCCCTGTGCGCTGAGCCCAGTCAGGGGCCTTTGGTCCCGGTTGGTGGCTCCAACCGGGACCAAAAGGCATCCATGCGTCAGCATTCCAGTGGCTGGGGTTTTTGTTTTTTTTGAAAGGAGGGGGGTTGGGGGTTTTGGGGGGTTAATTTAGGTGTTTCATATATTGTGTTAGCTAGCTAATTAATAGAGAGAAGTGTCCTCTCTTATGTCCGTGCTTGGTCGACGCTACGTACTATATATACATAAGTGATCGAGAGAACCATTCAGTACAGAAGTTTGTCATGCATACTGAGAGAAGTGATCGATCGACCTCTCCTTTTCCGAGAGATTGGTCGAACAACAAGTTTTCGTATCATGTATCCGACGCTACTGGCTACATACATGTACAATATGTATAAGATCTCTTAATTACAAACCCCTAGCATTTGAAATCAGTTTCCACATGGTATTCTCCGGCTTTACTGATGACGTGGTCAAGAAAGAATCCCGCAAATTCCTCTTGAATTGCTTTCATGCGATCTGGTTCTAGGAGTTCATTCCGCATCTGCCACGTCTAATTTGAAGAAGGGGGTTAATTAATACATATATATGAATGAAACTCAACAGAAATGATGGTGTAATAAAATGAAATTGTGAATATTATTGCTTACGCACTTCATATTGTCTTTTAGAGTAGCCCCGCTTGTTTTTCAAAGTCGCGGTGTGGATGAACTCGCACACGTAGTATCCACAGAAATCATTCCCTTCCTCCTGCCACAAGCACTTTACGAGAAATAGAGGTCAATCAAACTGATAATGAAGCATTATAAATGGCATTGATGAAAGTATAGCTATAGAATCAACGGGAGATGCGCGCAACTAGCTAGCCCAGTAGTACTTACTTTCGGGTATGTATATCGCAGCTCCTTCGGCAGTTCCGGAGCTTCTGCGGTGAACTGTTTCCAAACCCTGCAAGACAAAGAAAATAATTATTATTACTTGAGATATGAGGAAATGAACAAAAAGTTGCCGATATGATGCGATAATGATCGATTGAACTTACTTGCTGAGCATTTCAGTCATGTCCGCATAGGTTTCGGGATCTTTCCGTCTCGAGTCTAAGACAGTTACTAGTCCCCGCTCAAGCTTAATCTCCAGAAGAATATAGTGGTACCTGCACGCATGCATAACTCATCAATTACATTACTATAACCTCGCTCAAGTAATAAGGGAAACCGAATATGCACACGACAGTAACACTCACTTGTCGGTGTAAGGAAAGTGTATGGTATCTTTGTTTTGATTTTTGATCAACGATCGTAGCAAGTTGTCCTCGGCCTCTTTGACATTCTTTTCAACCAGAAATACATCTATGATATTTGTGTTAATGAACCCAATATCATAAAGTTCTTGTTTTTTGCACTCGACGATCTTCAATCTGCATAATATATTGAGGATAATTAATTATAAATACATGCAATGAAAGAGTCGAGCTATATATAGACACTTAATGACAAAAATAGTACATACATGTAGTAGCAAAAGACCATTAATTTATCTAGGGCCTTTTGATTGAAGAACGCGAAAAACTCATCAAATGGAACACACAACAGATCACTTGAAACGAGGTCGTGCTCCTCTTTAATGTTCAGATACAAACTGTTCATCCCCTCAGACTCTCTGCAGGTTTTCATGTACCAACTATGGAATCTTTGCATCATTGTTGTCAGAGATTTTTCATCTTTGACGAGAGGCTTCCCGTACTCGTATTTGTGTTCGTCCACCGCCATGAAATCAGGAAGTGCATCGTCAGGCAGGTAATCTTCAAGATTGCCATAACCGGCCACCGTCCCCGGAGCATTAGACACATTGAGCGGGGGGCACGATTGCTGTGCTTGTTCCCCGATCTGGGCAATTTTTTCCCCTTTGCTCGTTCTTTTAACCTTTTATCACTGACAGTAGTTCCCGACCGCTGGGCTTGGAGATATGTCTGTTTAGTAATGCGCTCATAGTTGGTTCTCGGCGGAGACTTTGGTGGTTTCCTCAGGGCATCGATAGTGCGCTTTGCTTTCACCGGATCTACCTTCTCCTCCGGAGGTGGATGTCTCTTTGCTTTCACCCCTTCAAAGAACTCCTTCACGTGGGTCCGCACAATCGTATCGTTTTCCTCCTCGGACCTCTCCTACGGTAACTTCTCTACAGGCTTGAGAGATGGACTGTATTTGTATTGCCTCCCGCCTCTGGTTGTGCTGCTAGACACCGAAGCAGACAGAGCGGCTGCGGTGTCTGTCTTCTTTCGCGCATGCTGACGAGGCGGAGGAGAAGGAGTACGACGCGCCGGAGCAGCCGGGGCGGCGGCGGGTCTCTTCCACCCTTGCTGGCTCCTCGGGAGCGTCGGCGCAGGCGGAGAAGGAGGCGGAGTGCCGCCACGCATGCCCTAATCTTCACTTGCCGAAGGAGGAGGCGGTGGAGGAGGCGTAGTGCCCTGACTCGCCAGAGGAGGAGGAGGAGGTGGAGTGCCCTGACTCGCCAGAGGAGGAGGAGGAGGCGGAGGCGTCCAGTTCGGAAGGTTGATGAGCTCCTTCCGCCATAGGCATGGAGTCTTCAGAGCAGAACCCAGCCTAGTCTCGCCTTCACCGGTAGGGTGCTCAAGCGGGAGGTCCTCAAATCCCTCTGTTATTTCATCCACCATCACCTTATCACATCCTTCTGGAATCATCTGGCAGTGATAAGTTGTGCCGGGTCCACTAGGATAAACTTGGCCAACAGCCGCCTTGACCTTCAAATTCATCCATCGCGCCATAATGTGGTAATGTTGAGACTCCGTGATACCATCCACGGGATAGCTGGCAGGAGCCGTCAAGACATGCTCCGGCTGAAGAAGCTCGGTGGAAGCCACGCTGCTTCTCCGCTGAGATGGCGGGGTAGCTTCGAGGGAAGCTTCGGCATGTCGTTTGCTGCGATCTGCTGCTTCTCGTTCCTCTTCTCGTTCCTCTAGCCCCATTACCCTTTCGTGCAGCGCCTGCAGTTGGTCCTGCTCCAGTTTCTTCCTCCTCTCGTGGGTTTTGTAACCCCCTACGTCTGGAAAACCAACCTTCCACGGAATGGAGCCTGGCGTGCCTCGTGTCCGTCCAGGGTGCTCAGGATTCCCAAGGGCCATTATGAGCTCGTCCTTCTCCCTGTTTGGAAGGAACGTCCCTCGCTGCACTGCATCGATATAGTGTCGAAGGTTCTTGACTGGTATTTGCAGTTGCTCGTCCGTCCACTAGCACTTCCCTGTTACAGGGTCCAAGGTTCCGCCAGCCCCGAAGAACCATGTCCGGCAACGGTCTGGCCAGTACATTGTCTCTGGTTCGATCCCTTTTTCAAGCAGATCATGCTCAGCCTTGGACCACTTAGGCTAGGCTTTGAGGTAGCCACCTGACCCCGTGCGATGGTGAAGCTTCTTCTTCGCAGCATTTTTCTTGTTTGTCGCCGACATCTTCTTACTCTTTTCCGATGTCTTGTGGGCCACAAATGCGGGCCAGTGATCTTTGATCTTCTCATATTGCCGATGAATTCTGGTGTCTTTTTTTTCCGACAAACTGGTTCAGCTCTTTCCTCCACCTCCTCATTAGGGTTGCCATCTTCTTAAGAGCACAAGACTTGATTAATTGCTCTTTAACTGGCTTCTCCGGATCCTCCTCTGGCTGTAGGGTGAAATTTGCCTTCAGCTCAGTCCAAAGATCTTCTTTCTGCATATCATTGACATAAGACACCTCAGGGTCTTCCTCCTTAGGCTTATACCATTGCTGGATGCTGATCGGGACCTTGTCCCTAACAAGAACCCCGCACTGAGCAGAAAATGCCTTGCTTGTCCGGATGGGTTCAATCGGTTCACCGTCGGGCGCGATTTCTATGATCTCAAACTTTTCATCCGAGCTCAACTTTTTCTTCGGGCCTTGTCTCCTTACCGAAGTTGTGCTTGATCCGGAGGGCTAGAAATTATAAGGAAGAAAGACGAGAGTAATTAATATGTGTACATATACCAAAACAATGGAAGCATCAATTAACTAGTCAGCACGGGCTTAACTAATATATATATACCTGGCCGGACTCGGTTCGGTCACCGGAGCAGTCAGCACGGTCTCCTTCTTGTACCTCCATTGTGTCACCGGAGCCATCATGAACATAGTCCTCTTCTTGTACCGGCATTAATGGGCCGAAGCCATCATGAACATAGCCCTCTTCTTCACCCAGTTCTTCCAGCGAACCATCGGTGTCAAGGAGAAATGACGCAACTTCATCACTTCCATTTGCGATTATGTCCCCCAACATCGCTTCTGTTTCTTCGTCTCGGGAGTGCTCCATAGTTTCTGCAAATATTTACAACATGTCAATTATTATTCAAACATGGTACAGATGGATATATATATATATATATATATATTAGTGGAAAACGTAGAACTAGCTAGCTAATCACAATAAGGAATCATGTTAGTGACCATAGCAAGTACGTGATCACCGGTACGCATGGCGGGCTTCTTCCGGTGATCTGCCTCGCCTTTGAAATGCTTGCCTTTCTTTCGACATTGATGGTTGGTCGGAAGAAATCGATGATGGCCCAGGTACACATTCTTCCTGCAGCTTGCCAGGTATATACTATCGGTGTCAAGTAAACAGTGCGTGCATGCGCGGTATCCCTTGTTTGTCTGTCCGGAAAGGTTACTGAGAGCGGGCCAATCGTTGATGGTCACGAATAGCAACGCCTTTATGTTAAATTCCTCCTGTTTGTGCTCATCCCACATACGTACACCATTTCCATTCCACAGCTGTAAAAGTTCTTCAACTAATGGCCTTAGGTACACATCAATGTCGTTGCCGGGTTGCTTAGGGCCTTGGATGAGAACTGGCATCATAATGAGCTTCCGCTTCATGCACATCCAAGGAGGAAGGTTATACATACATATAGTCACGGTCCAGGTGCTGTGATTGCTGCTCTGCTCCCCGAAAGGATTAATGCCATCCGCTCTTAAAGCAAACAACACATTCCTTGGGTCACTTGCAAACTCATCCCAGTACTTTCTCTCGATTTTTCTCCACTGTGACCCGTCAGCGGGTGCTCTCAACTTCCCGTCTTTCTTACGGTCCTCACTGTGCCATCGCATCAACTTGGCATGCTCTCCATTTTTGAATAGATGTTTCAACCGTGGTATTATAGGAGCATACCACATCACCTTCGCAGGAACCCTCTTCCTGGGGGGCTCGCTGTCAACATCACCAGGGTCATCTCGTCTGATCTTATACCGTAATGCACTGCATACCAGGCATGCGTTCAGATCCTTGTACGCACCACGGAAGAGGATGCAGTCATTAGGGCATGCATGTATCTTCGTCACCTCCAATCCTAGAGGGCATACGATCTTCTTTGCTGTGTATGTACTGTCGGGCAATTCGTTATCCTTTGGAAGCTTCTTCTTCAATATTTTCAGTAGCTTCTCAAATCCTTTGTCAGGCACAACATTCTCTGCCTTCCACTGGAGCAATTCCAGTACGGTACCGAGCTTTGTGTTGCCATCTTCGCAATTGGGGTACAACCCTTTTTTGTGGTCCTCTAACATGCGATCGAACTTCAACTTCTCCTTTTGACTTTCGCATTGCGTCCTTGCATCGACAATGACCCGGCGGAGATCATCATCATCGGGCACATCGTCTGGTTCCTCTTGATCTTTAGTAGCTTCGCCCGTCGCAGCATCATCGTGCACATCGTCTTGTTCCTCTTGATGTTCAGTAGCATCACCGTATTCAGGGGGCACATAGTTGTCATCATACTCTTCTTCTTCGCCGTCTTCCATCATAACCCCTATTTCTCTGTGCCTCGTCCAAACATTATAGTGTGGCATGAAACCCTTGTAAAGCAGGTGGGTGTGGAGGATTTTCCGGTCAGAGTAAGACTTCGTATTCCCACATATAGGGCATGGACAACACATAAAACCATTCTGCTTGTTTGCCTCAGCCACTTCTAGAAAATCATGCACGCCCTTAATGTACTCGGAGGTGTGTCTTGAACCGTACATCCATTGCCGGTTCATCTGCGTGCATTATATATAATTAAGTGTGTCAAAAATCATTACAGAACATCATGAATAGAGAATTAAGTGACCAAATTAATAGAAGTTCATCATCACATTAAAACCAAAGTACATACATAGTTCTGATCTAACAACATAATGCTCTGCAGAGCATCTAAATTAATTAAACCATACACTGAAACTATGTAAAACATTTCAATGCGAAAACAAATGCGATCATAATCGCAACCAATGTAACAACTGATCCAATGACATAATGATACCAAGCCTCGGTATGAATGGCATATTTTCTAATCTTTCTAATCTTCAAGCGCATTGCATCCATCTTGATCTTGTGATCATCGACGACATTCGCAACATGCAACTCCAATATCATCTTCTCCTCCTCAATTTTTCTAATTTTTTCCTTCAACAAATTGTTTTCTTCTTCAACTAAATTTAACCTCTCGACAATAGGGTCGGTTGGAATTTCCGGTTCAACAACCTCCTAGATAAATAAAATCTATGTCACATTGGTCGGCATAATTGTCATAAACAATAAATGAACCAATAGTTATGAAAAGATAATATAAACCACATCCGAATCATAGACAGGACGAGGGCCGACGGGGGCGGATACCAAAACCATTGCACTATATAAGATGCAATAATAAAAGTAAGAAAATTATACAAGTATCTATATAAACATACAAGTAAGAATTTTTTTCCTTTCAGAAAGAAGATAAGAGCAAGAGGCTCACCATGGTGGTGCCGGCGACGAGATCGGCGCGGGCGACCGACGGCGGTGAAGATGGGGAAAGGACGTGACGGACCGCTAAACCTAGACAAATATTGAGGAAAATGGAGCTTGGAGGTCGAGCTTGGAGAGGAGAAAGTTTAAGTAGTGTGCCTCGGGCATTCCATCGAACACCTCGTGTGCATAGGAGGTGAGCTAGAGCACCACAAAGCTCTCCCCTCGCCGGCCACGAAAAACAGAGCACTGGGAGTGCTTTGTTTGCAGGCGAGGGGTATATATAGGCAACTAATTGGTCCCGGTTCATGCCACGAACCGGGACTAAAGGGCAGCCTTTGGTCCCGGTTCATGCCTCCAACCGGGACCAATAGTGGTGGGCCAGGAGCGAGGCCCATTGGTCTCGTCCCACCAACCGGGACCAATAGGTCCAGTCGAACCGGGACCAATAGGTCCAGTCGAACCGGGACCAATGGCCCACGTGGCCCGGCCGGCCCCCAGGGCTCATGAACCGGGTCCAATGCCCCCATTGGTCCCGGTTCTGGATTGAACCGGGACTAATGGGCTGACCCGACCTGGACCATTGCCCTCGTTTCTACTAGTGCACCCGTAGTCTAGTGGTCAAGTAAAGTTGAGCAATAGAGAGCTCAAATTAATTTTACAAAAGACTGTGAATAGATCTAGAAAGAATTGGTCCAAAAAACATGATGATGCATTATGGGCCTATAGAACTGCATACAAAAATCCTATGGGTATGTCTCCATATAAGATGGTTTATGGAAAAGCATGTCATTTACCTCTTGAACTTGAACATAAAGCATATTGGGCTATTAAACAGCTCAATTATGACTTCAAACTTGCCGGTGAGAAGAGGTTGTTTGATATTAGCTCACTTGATGAATGGAGAACCCAAGCATATGAGAATGCTAAGCTTTTGAAAGAAAAAGTCAAACGCTGGCATGATAAGAGGATACAGAAGCGTGAGTTTAACGTAGGAGATTATGTGTTATTGTTCAACTCTCATTTAAGATTTTTTGTAGGAAAACTTCTCTGAAAATGGGAAGGTCTCTACGTTATCGAGGAGGTCTATCATTCTGGTGTTATAAAAATCAACAACTTCGAAGGCACAAACCCGAGGGTGGTAAATGGTCAAAGAATTAAACATTACATTTCAGGTAATCCTATCAATGTTGAAACTAATATTATTGAAACCATAACCTCTGAGGAATACATAAGAGACACTTTCTAGAACATTCCAGACTCCGAAAAGGCATAGGTACGTGGTACGATAAGTAAACCGACTCCAAAACAACTCTAATGGCAATTTTTATTAGTTTTGGATTATTTAAAGATTTTAGGAAGAAAGAAGTAGTCCGGAAGGGACACGAGGCTCCCACGAGAGAGGAGGGCGCGCTCCCTGTCTCGTGGGCATCTCGTGTGCCTCCCAGACTCCGTTTTCTTGTATGTTACATATTTTGGTCGGTAAAAAATCATTATATATTCTCCTGAAGGTTTTGGCCACTGTATCACACAAATATCCTCTGTTTTCGTTTCAAGTTGTTCCTGTTGCAGATTTGGAACAAGATGTCGTCCCAAGATTCAGAGGGAGAGAGCTACATGGCTGACTATATTGCAAACCCAAAAGTATATGGGGATGTGGAACATTATGGCTGGACCACAGAGGAAGAAGAAGACTATGATCCAAAGAGGAAGGAGGAGACAAGCTCTGATGAAGAGGATGATCCAGTGCCTCAACCTGGTGATATGCATGTGGAGTTCAAGAAGTCAAGCCTCCCTAAGGTCCAATCTATCCCACCATGTTTTTTGCAGGACAACAAGGCGACACTATGCAAAAAGATAATGAAACTTGGGCTCGAAAATGAGGATCTGAGGGAGGAAAATTTTAGCCTCAGACGTAAGCTAGGGAAGAAAAGTGCAACAACTCCTACTCCATCACCCCCGAAGAAATAATCACATTGGTATGGGCACTCCCCTTGGCAGCTGCCAAGCTTGGGGGAGGTGCCCCGCTATCGTATCACCATCACACTCCTATCTTTACCGCTTTATTTAGTTTGATCCTTTTAGTAGTACCTTGATCTATTAGTAGTTGAAGTTTTGATTTCAAGTAGTTTTGAGTTTTGCTTTGTGATCTCTTTTTGTAATCGAGTCCGTGTGCTATCTATAATAAAGATTAGTGTTGAGTCAAGGGCTTTTCTATGTTGCTATGATCTTGAAAAAGAGTTCATATTGATCGTATGGATAGTGATAAATTCACACATAGAAAGTATGATGCATAAAAATTGTTGAGAGTTGATGAACGTAGCCTTGGTCAACGTTGCAATTAATAGGAAGTGATAAGGGAAGAGGGGTGCACATATAAATATATTATCTTGGACATCTTTTATGATTGTGAAGCACTCATTAAGTATGACATGCTAAAAGAGTTGACATTGGACAAGGAAGACAACATAATGGTTTATGTTTTCCAACATCTCAGTTAAAGTATATTGTCATTGACCTTCCAAACATGTTGATCTTGCCTTTCCCCATCATGCTAGCCAAATTCCTTGCACCAAGTAGAGATACTACTTGTGCTTCCAAATACCCTTAAACCCAGTTTTGCCATGAGAGTCCACCATACCTACCTATGGATTGAGTAAGATCCTTCAAGTAAGTTGTCATCGGTGCAAGCAATAAAAATTGCTCTCTAAATATGTATGACTTATTAGTGCAGAGAAAATAAGCTTTGTACGAACTTGTTGTGGAAGTAATAAAAGCGAAGGATTGCATAATAAAGGTCCACATACAAGGGGCAATATAAAGTGACGTTCTTTTGCATTAAGATTTCATGCATCAACCCTAAACACACATGACAACCTCTGCTTCCCTCTGCGAAGGGCCTATCTTTTACTTTATGTTTCACTTTATGCTTGAGTCAAGGTGATCTCCACCTTTCCCTTTTTCATTTTGTCCTTTGGCAAGCTCCTCGTGTTTGAAAGATCATGATGCATATATCCAATTGGATGTAAGTTGGCATAGGCTAAAGGTGAATATGTTTGGAGGCAACACAATAAGCCCCTATCTTTTTCAGTGCCCGGCTGAAACTCTATAACAACAAGTATTGCGTGAGTGTTAACAATTATAGGGGACTACGAGATAGTTGAGTATGTGAGCTTGCTGAAAAGCTCTATTATTGACTCTTTCTGATGTTACGATAAATTGCAATTGCTTCAATGACTGAGATTATTGTTTGTTAGTTCCCAATGAAGTTTTTGAACCATACTTGACATTGTGAGTTGCTTATTACTTGAACATAGGAAATCATATGACAAAATCCATATATGTTGCTGTTATTAGAATGATCATGATGCCCTCATGTCCGTATTTTATTTTTTTATCGACACCTCTATCTCTAAACATGTGGACATATTTTTCGATTTCGGCTTCCGCTTGAGGACAAGCGAGGTCTAAGCTTGGGGGAGTTGATACGTCCATTTTGCATCATGCTTTTATGTCAATATTTATTGCATTATGGGCTGTTATTACACATTATATCTCATATTCTCCCTTATTTTGCATGGTTTACCATGAAGAGGGGGAATGCCGGTAGCTGGAATTCTGGCTGGAAAAGGAGCAAACGTTGGAAACCTATTCTGCACAACTCCAAAAGACCTGAGACTCCACGAAACAACTTCTCAGATTTAATAAGAATTTTTGGGCAAAAGAAATAGGCCAAGGGGCCCACACCCTAACCAGGAGACAGGGGGGCGCGCCCCCCCTATAGGGCACGCCCCCCTATCTCCTGGGCTCCCAGGTGGGCCTCCGACGTCCATCTTTTGCTATATGAAGGATTTTCACCTGGAAAAAATCGTGGGCAAGATTACGGGATGAAACTCCGCCGCCACGAGGCAGAACCTTGGCGGAATCAATCTAGGGCTCCGGCGAAGCTGTTCTGTCGGGGACACTTCCCTCTGAGAGGGGGAAATCATCACCAACATCATCACCAACGATCCTCTCATAAGGAGGGGGTCAATCTCCATCAACATCTTCACCAGCACCATCTCATCTCAAAACCCTAGTTCATCTCTTGTATCAAATCTTGTATCAAAACCACAAATTGGTACCTATGGGTTGCTAGTAGTGTTGATTACTCCTTGTAGTTGATGCTATTTGGTTTACTTGGTGGAAGATCATATGTTCAGATCCTTTATGCATATTATTACCCCTCTGATTATGAACATGAATATGCTTTGTGAGTAGTTACGTTTGTTCCTGAGGACATGGGTGAAGTCTTGCTATTAGTAGTCATGTGAATTTGGTATTCGTTCGATATTTTGATGAGATGTATGTTGTCTCTCCTATAGTGGTGTTATGTGAACGTCGACTACATGACACTTCACCATTATTTGGGCCTAGAGGAAGGCATAGGGAAGTAATAAGTAGATTATGGGTTGCTAGAGTGACAGAAGCTTAAACCCTAGTTTATGCGTTGCTTCGTTAGGGGTTGATATGGACCCATATGTTTAATGCTGTGGTTAGGTTTACCTTAATACTCCTTTTTGTAGTTGCGGATGCTTGCAATAGGGGTTAATCATAAGTGGGATGCTTGTCCATGTTAGGGCAGTACCCAAGTGCCGGTCCACCCACATATCAAATTATCAATGTACGGAACGCGAATCTTATGAACGTGATGAAAAACTAGCTTGACGATAATTCCCAATGTGTCCTCGGGAGATCCTTCTTCAGTATTAGAATTTGTCCAGGGTTATCCTTTGCTACATAAAGGATTGGGCCACCTTGCTGCACTTTATTTACTTTAGTTACTTTTTGCTCGTTACTATTTATCTTATCACAAAACTATCTATCACCTACTATTTCAATGCTTGCAGAGAAAACCTTATTGAAAACCGCTTATCATTTCCTTCTGCTCCTCGTTGGGTTCGACACTCTTACTTATCGAAAGGACTATGATAGATCCCCTATTCTTGTGGGTCATCAACAGAGCGTATCGTATCACGGGGTTTGGATGCACCGGCAAAGTTTGCACCAACTCTCAAGGTGAGAAAAGGGCAATGCATGGTACTGTAGAGGCTAGCAAATTGTGGAAGGGTAAGAGTGCGTATAATCCATGGACTCATATTAGTCATAAAGAACTCATATACTTATTGCAAAAGTTTATTAGCCCTCGAAGCAAAGTACTACTATGCATGCTCCCAGGGGAAGGGTTGGTAGGAGTTAACCATGGCACGATCCCGACCTCCACTCATAAGGAAGGCAATCAAAGAACATCCCATGCTACAAATTTGTCACACAATGTTTACCATACGTGCATGCTACGGGACTTGCCAACTTTAACACAAGTATTTCTCAATTTCAAAATTACCAAACTAGCATGACTCTAACATTACCAGCTTTATATCTCAAAACAATTATCAAGTATCAAATTGACCATACACTACAGGAATCAGCTACTTTGCCATCCTCCACGGCGGACGGCAAAGGCATGAATGGCAGACGGCAAAGGTCTTTGCCGTCCGCCACGGACGACAAAAGTGGACGGCAAAGAAAGGTCCAGTAAAGAGCTACTTTGCCGTCTGCTTTCTGAAGCAGACGGCAAAGGGGCCTTTGCCATCAGCGGCTGACGACAAAGGGCATGGCTCTTTGCCATCTGCTGGCAGACGGCAAAGACTGCAGGCTCTTTGCCATCTGCTGGTAGATGGCAAAGAGACCAAATTGGCATTAATTTTGTTTGTTCTTATATCCATTCATTTCATAGAAAATCAAACACACACACATACATATATATATGACAAAAATAGGATATCCAACACATGTTACCAATAGTAGCAAGTTTCATCCATACATATACATAGTTTCATCAATATTACATAGTTTCATCCATAGGTAGCAAGTTTCACAAATTAAAAATCAAAAACTAAAGACAAGCACTCCATATCTGAAATTACAAGAAATGACCTAAAACTAAATATCTATTTTCCTAGGCAGCACACACTTGACCACCATAGCAGCTTGCCGGACCGTTGTATCTGTGGAGCACAAAACAACAGTCAGCCTGATTAGAAATTTTAAGGAGAGCAGTGCTAGTTTAAGAGTTATGAACAGATATAAATCATGCATAAATTCCTATTATTCAACAAACATAAGTTATTTCCAAGTGAAACACGGGGCAATGTTATTCACTTCAAAACGGAACAGAACACATAGGTACATATGAGTTAAGTTTTTTCCACAAATCGTCAAGTTTTTTCCACAAATCGTCAAGTTTTTTCCACAAATGAGTTACTGATTGAGTTGAAGAAATGAACAAGGGCCTAATTGGTTCACAGGACCTAAAAACTCATAAATTGGGAAATCACTGGGTTGCAATGTCATGCCCTCTCTTGATACAATATGTTCGACAGGATGTTTGAGTGCATCATAGAATACCATAGGAGTTTTTCAAGGCCGCATATTACAATCATATGGAATAATTTGAAGAAGAGAGGCCCCATAAGGGGAAATCATGTTGTGTGGGAAAAGAGAATACCATTCACCGTAATGAAAAATATAGCATGCCAGAATCACTATTCTAGAGCTCATATCCGTACCAAAACATTTATAGTGTTTCCAACTCTCCTAAGAATGCTAGAACACTATGAGGACAATCAAATTGAGTTATCTAAGCAATTTGACAATCAAATGGAGTTAACACGGGCCCCAGGGTTAGGGATTTAGTGACGGCAACAGTCTGCCAGCCGGCTTCCTCAATAGAAGGGACAGACCCAGTGCTAGAAGCAGAACAAGAACGTTGATACACAAGATAAGCACAAGCCCTTGAGAGCAGTCTGCTTGACAGAACAATTAATTAACCTCTAGAAGCAGAAGAAGCACGTTGATAGACAAGTTATTATGAAGAACCAACTTTGAGAGCGGTCTGCTTGCGCAAGATATCATTGGACTTGAACATGACTGTGGCAATCCAGATCATGACGAATAAACCTACACAATATAAACTCAATTGGAATGAGGAACTCGCCATCATGTTCTGACCAAGAGGCATCAAGTACCTAGACAAAAAAGTACGAGCACAATAAGATACAATGTATGCCGGTGGACATGTTTAACAGCAAGAAAACTACCCTATGAATAGCATAGTTAAATGTGATTCCTCCTAGTAGTATGTGTTCTATTATTCATAGTGATGAGAGCCCGAGACTATGCCAATAATGTCCAGAAAGAAAAGGCGTCTAAAATGTAGCATTATTTCAGTAGCAAGATTTTCTTTTTGGAAATAGGTTTATTCGAGGAGCGTTGACCTACGTCACATAATGTAATACAAGCACTTCATTTGTTTTTAAGAAACTTGAGATTACTGTTGGTGCTAAAACAAAGCCCACCAAAATCCTCTTTCAGCTAAAATACCAATTCACGTACTAGCCAGCATCACTAGTTAAGCAAACAGATTTATCACTTGTAGCAGCACTGACCAAATTGCCACGGCAGCAGAACCCCAGCCATATGAGTACCCTGTCTTAAATCTAGACTATACCAATTGTGCAACTGACATTGAGATTTCAGAGGGCGGGCGCAGCAGAACGGGAAGTGCTATAACTTCACATTGTGGTCCCTGAGGTTGGCGTGCAGCCACTCGGCGGACACAACAGGCTCGGTCCGCGGCACCGCGTGGACAACGCCCGACGAGGCGTTGGTGGCGGCGGCCTTCGAGACGTCCGACGACATGGCGTTGAAGCACGCGGTGATCCCGAACCGCGTCATCGACGGTGACAGCGATGCCCCGCACCCGACCTCCGCCGCGCGCGCCCATCCGACCCTGCCCTACAAGTTTCCAAGAAAATTATGACAGCCTCAACAAGTACTGAACGAAAAGAAGATCTGACAACTACTCCCTCAGTCTCATAATACAGAAGCATCAGAAACTTGTGTACCTTCCAAATGGACCAAACATTTTGTTGATCACTTGGAGAAAATATATGCTTTGAGGAAGAAGAATTGTTGTCGCGCTACCTATGTAAGAAGGTTGCCGCATAAGTAATCAGGTTGATCATGAGCTTAACAGTAAGCAGTTATAGAAAATAGTAGAGATGAAGCAAGCAACAATATTTACTTCCGGGATATTATCAGCGGATCCATGAGACGGTCAGGCTTTGAACCCTCTGCTGCCCACAAGTATCAGTATCAAAATGACCTTGCCCAGGTAGTGTACCAACCACATATTAGCATGAGCTCGTCCAAATACAAGACACGGTGGGGATTGAAGAACAACGAGACTGCAAACAGAATTAGCATTGCAGGAACCATGGAGCACAGGGAACGCAATCGACAGTACTGAGCCACAGACAGAGCAAGAGAGTAGGCACGGAAAAAACAGGTCAGAGGAGCGGGACTCACGCGCGTTCGAGCTCGTCGAGATCGGGATCTTCGGCTACGGCCGCGGCGAGCCAGAGTAGCGCCACCGCGCAAATCCCCGGGGCCCACCGGCGCCCCATCCCCGCCTCCCGGCGGCCTCAGATCTCCCATGGCGGGCGGGGCAACCGACGACGAGGCTTCCGCAGCGTGGAGGCGAGCTTGTGGGGAGGTGGCGGTGCGCCACGAGGCGCAGGCGGCAGCGTGAGGCGGCGGGGCTCCTGGGGTCCGGTGAGGTGGCAGCACGCACCGGCGGGCAGAGGCGAGGTGGCGCAGCGGCACGGGGTCGAGGAAGGCGGGGTCGGGAGGCTCTCGGCTGTGGGGCGGGCGTCGTCGTATCCCGCCGGAGCTCGTCGGAATCGGCCGGCGTAGCTTCTCGCGGGAGGGAGAGGGAGAGACGAGCGGGAGAGAGAGAGAGGGGTGGGGCAGAGAGATAGGGGCGGAGAGAGAGGGGATAGAGATAGAGGAGGTGGGGCAACGGTTTTTTTACCCACAAAAAAAAAGATAGCCCCCTCTTTGCCGTCCGCCAACATATGGCAAAGAATCTTTGCCGTCCGCCAGCAGATGGCAAAGAGTGGGGTTGGACCGTTGCAGTATATTGGCATCCGGTGGCACCTCTTTGCCGTCCGCTGACAGATGGCAAAGATTCTTTGCCATTTGCCAGCAGATGGCAAAGACCTTCTTTGCCGTCTGCTAGTTCTTTTCCGTCTGTTGTTTGGTTGCTGATGGCAAGGACCTTCTAAGCAGACGGCAAAGAACTGGCAGACGGCAAAATCCCTGATTCCAGTAGTGATAGTGTTTAATGCACTCCATATGATAGTTTTTATTATACCCAACTTGGATGCCCATCATATTAGGACTACTTTTATAACCAAAGCAAATATCATGCTGTTCTAAAAGACTCAAAATAATATAAGTGCAGCATGATAGATCAATAATTTTTATAAAATAAAACCACCGCCGTGCTCTCAAAAGATATAAGTGAAGCACTAGAGCAAAATTATCTAGCTCAAAAGATATAAGTAAATCACAGAGTATTCTAATAAATTATGATTCATGTGTGTCTCTCCCAAAAGGTGTGTATAGCAAGGATGATTGTGGTAACTAAAAAGCAAAGACTCAAATCATACAAGACGCTCCAAGCAAAACACATATCATGTGGTGAATAAAAATATAGCCTCAAGTAAAGTTACCGATAGACGAAGACGGAAGAGGGGATGCCTTCCGGGGCATACCCAAGCTTAGGCTTTTGGTTGTCCTTGAATTTTACCTTGGGGTGCCTTGGGAATCTGCAAGCCTAGGCTCTTGCCACTCCTTATTCCATAATCCATCAAATCTTTACCCAAAACTTGAAAACTTCACACACAAAACTCAACAGAAAATCTCATGAGCTCCGTTAGTGCAAGAAAGCAAACCACCACTTTAAGGTACTGTAATGAACTCATTCTTTATTTATATTGGTATTAAACCTACTGTATTACAACTTCTCTATGATTCATACCCCCGATACTAGCCATAGATTCATCAAAATAAGCAAACAACACACGAAAAACAGAATCTGTCAAAAACAGAACAGTTTATAGTAATCTGTAACTTTTGGATACTTCTGGAACCCTAAAAATTCTACAAAAATAGGAAGTCCTATAAAATTTGTCTATTAATCTACTGCAAAAAGAATCAACTGAAAATCACGTTTCTGTGATTTAATAAAATTATTCTCGTGAACACAAAAGTTTCTGTCTTTCAGCAAGATCAAATTAACTATCACCCAAGATGATCCTATAGGTTCTACTTGGAACAAACACTAATTAAAACATAAAATCACATCTACACAGAATCTAGATGAATTATTTATTACTAAACAGGAACAAAAAGCAAGGAACAAAACTAAAATTGGGTTGCCTCCCAACAAGCACTACTAGGGAAAAGCCTATCAGCAACGCGGGTTTTAGGCCTATCAGTAGCGCAGGACGATGCGCTACTGATAAGGCACTACAGCTAACGTGTAGCAGTAGCGCCTGTTGTCCCACGCTACTGCTATACATGGATAGATGTAGCGCGCTTCAGTAAAGAGCGCTCCTAATATTATCTGCAGCGCTTTTTACAGGAAAGCGCTACTGGTAAGGTGGTGCTACTGCTAACTTTCTTCCCCTCGCTACTACTAGTTTAATTTATTTTTTTCTGCATATTTGTTTTGTATTTGAATAGGCTTTATACAATAATCTTTAGTATATCATACACATACAAATGTAATCATAGCATATACATACAACTAGTCTCATCAAATCATGTCATCATCATAATCATCATCCAACACAAAGTGGTCTCTCGTCATCATCTCGAAAATAGCGATACAAGTCTCGATTACTTGCAAATAGATCGTCATCCATCTAAACAATGATATACACGAGAAGAGCTATCACTTTGAGTGAGAGCAGAACTATGCAGTACATGAGTTCGTATCCCTCTCTCGCATTAGCGCGAACCAAACTACTGCTTGTCGCTCGGAAACGGGAAACCGGTACACCTGGGCCTGACACGCCGGCCACTCGTCATATATATACTCCTGGCATAGCACTTCTTCGCCATCGATGATCTATGCACCTTCACCGTCACATGAGTCGATCATATGCAACATAAATAGTTGAGCAACACAAAGAGACATACTTGGCAAAAATAGAAACAACATATCATAAGCATAAATAACAAAGTTCATCGTACCCAAAATGCCCTAACTAGAGTGATCTTCGCTAGTCGAGGAGGATGACGGTTTAATTACATCACAAATAAAGTTTCGCCATGCATAACTCAAAGTTTTGTCAAACAGAAAGTATGGACTAAACGGACACATTTTCATATATCGACAATCACTCCAACATGTCGTGCCATCCATCCATATTAGGGAGATAGTCCCCGAGCTTAGTGAAAGGCTCCATGTCGAGACGCTGAGAGGCTACCCATGTTCGTACGTCTTCCCACGACATTTGTCCTTCTTCATAGAACATCCATGTTTGTCCGATGACCTCCTTCATGATGATTTGGGCAAGTTCGCGCTGGATGTTATAGAACTCAGCTCAAAGTCGATGATCCTCGATATCTCCTGCGTCCTTTGCCCATTACATAATATGGGCATCGCCTTCTGTACTCCAGCATGTGGTGTTGGACATAGAATCCATCATTAAGAGAATTGCTCAGTTGCTGGATGCAACAAAAGTCGGTCTTATGGCCGAAGGCGAGCCTGCCGCCCCTTCTCTTCTTGTCCTTGACCTCTCCACCCCGTGCTTGGTAGTAAAACATAGCATTGTCGAGAACATCCTTGATGTGGGTGTGATCCTTTTTGTGAATGTTCTTCGACGAGTCCAAGTAAAGAGCGTGGGAGTATCTGGGGTAGAGGATGATGAGGACGGCGCGCCCGCCGCTGCGCAAAATAATTACACCTCAAATTAATTAGCCTCCACCGTGCAAATGAATGATTGAAGTCGAAGGAAGGGTATCCGCACGGATGACTTACACGGGATGATAAGGCACGAGAATCGCCTCCTTGTCCTTATTGGCGATCATGAAACTAACGATGTATTCCCTCGCGTATTCATAGTGCTTTGCGCAGACTCCCAAGAAGCCCTCGTGCATGTAGTATGGGTCAGAGACACGGATATGAGGTATCTGCTCAACCCCGATGATGTAGTTCATGTGCAAGGCATAAAGGCGGACAAATGTAAAATCCAGCTTCTTCACGTGAAACATGTCAAATATGTAATCGAATCAAAGGAAGAACTTATCCGCGGGGAAGCAGTCGACGTACGACAGTTGCCGCGGAACGTTAACCATGTAGAGTGGGTATCCTGGATCTTTCGAGGTGATGAGGCCTTTCTCTATCCGCAGCACATCGTCATGAAGTCTCCTTAGATCGCCGAATCTGGCCCCTAGCGCTCCTGTAGGTAGGATTGGTTGACCGAGGATATGCCATTTATCCGCATCGAGGATATCTATACGGACCTGAAGCCGAGGCTGGTGAGGTAGCTAGATCATAGAATCAGCTTTTTTGCTTTTCCTCGCTCTCTTCCTAGACTTATTTACTACCGGAAGGTCGTCCATAATAAGTTCAGCCTCTGGAGACGTCAATTCAGGCACCGACTCATGACGCTCAAACCCTGAGTAGGCACCAGTATAGACATACTGTTGAGTGCCATCGTCATCCTCATCCTCATCCATGGCAACGTCATCAGCGACTAATGGAGCCTCTTCCTTACCCCACCCGCTATCACCCACCCCGACACCCGACGCTAATAGGGTAGGTGGGGTGTTGATGTTCATACCTTGCTGAGGCTACGTGTCACACCCTAGCTAGTCATGCATTAGAGTGTGTGCATCATGTTTAAAATTCCATTTAACTTGAAATGGGGATTTGTGAAACCCTCAGAATCATTTTGAAAATGACCCAAATAAAAATTTCTCCAAAAAGGTCCAAGAAAATGCTCATGTTGCTCTCTGAAAATATTGGACAGAGATAAAAATCAAACCAATATTTTTAGTGGCTCATGGACATTTATTTTGGGCATTTGGAATTAATGCATAAATATTTGCATTGGAAATATATTTCTATATATATGAAATATGGTCCAAATATTATGCCATTTATAAAGGAGCTCTGGAATAATATATCTAGCCCCTGCAAAATTGGCATAAGTTAAATAAATGATTTAATATATTATTTAAATCAAAACAAATGTCAGAAATTAGAAAACAGAAAAAAATGAAAGGGAGAAGCTTACCTGGGCTCCTCCCTGTGCAGCCAGCCAGCAGCCGGCCCAGCCCACCTCCCTCCTCTGTCGTCTTCGTCCTCGACAGAGGGAGGGGAGTGTGGCCGGCGCGCGCGCGCCACCGCGCCACGCCACCTCTCTCCCTGCTTGCCTGCCCTCCCCTCCTCGCTCGATGCCCCGGACGACGCCACGCCTCCCCCCCTGCTCTCTCTCACTCTCCCTCGGCTCTCCCCTCCTCTCCCTCGCTCTCTCTCTCACACGGCCGAACACTACCGTCGCCGCCGTTCACCATAGCAGCCGTCTCCGGCCACCCCTCGCTCCCCCGACTAGCTCAGAAGCTCCGCCACAACCCCCTCTTCCTCCCCACC
>NC_041391.1:113530392-113534740 GCF_002162155.2 Triticum dicoccoides | reverse complement strand
CCCTCCTCTCCCTCGCTCTCTCTCTCACACGGCCGAACACCACCGTCGCCGCCGTTCACCATAGCAGCCGTCTCCGGCCACCCCTCGCTCCCCCGACTAGCTCAGAAGCTCCGCCACAACCCCCTCTTCCTCCCCACCGCTCCACGGGCCTCCGGAAGCCCTGCATCGCCGCCACGTCGCCGTTCCCCTCTTCGGGCTCCGACCATCATCGCCGTCGAATTCGCCGTCTCCAGCGCGTCTCCGAGCCCGCTTCGACGCCCACTGCACCCGCGGTGAGCCCCCGAGTCGTTTCCCTCTTCTTCCCGGGTCTCTTTCGACCTCTAGGCCTTAGCCCCACCTTGGCCGAGAGCTCCACGCCGCCGGCGATGTCGCCGTCGTGGCCACGGTCACCGTAGCGCCCAACCGAGCACACTATCGTGCTCCACGCCTCACTAGGAGCACGCAGCACGCACCAACGCCTCCCCAAACACCCTGCAACGCCGACTCCGACCGCACCCGAACTCCGGCCGCCGCTCACGAGCTCGCCGTCGACGGTACCGGCCACCCCAGGCTCGGCCACCACCACCGTTCGACGCGCGGGAGCAAGAGCTCTCCAACGAGCCCAAGAACGGCCTCGCCCGTGCCCTGTAGCGCGATCCCGCATCGCGCCGCCGTCTCGGGCCTCGCCGGCGTCACGTCGCCGGTGGGTTTGACCCACCTTGACCACGGCAGGACCCCCCTGAGTCCCTGACAGGTGGGCCCAGCCCTGTAGCTAATTAGGATTAGCACTAACCACTGTAGTTAACCCCCTGACACTGACCAGTGGGCCCCAGCGCCACTAATTAGTAATTAGGATTAATTTAACCCTGTTTAACCCCCCTGTCACTGACGTGTGGACCCCACACGTCAGGTTTGACCTCAGCCAGCCGCAGTTGACCACTGACATCATGATGACGTCATGCTGGCGCAATAACTATAATTTCTGGATTTAATTTAAATCAGGAAATTCCAGAATATAATTTAAACTTCAAAAATTCATAACTTTTATTCTGTAACTCCAAATTGGACAAATTATATATGAAAAATGATCAGAAAAATCCAATCTATCCATCTGTACTATTTTCATGCATGATCAAACAAGTTAAATTGATGTTTTAAGCAGAACAAGGAAAAGCACTTTAAAAGTCCATATTTGAATTTGAAATTTGAATCCTTGATTCAAATTTGCTCAAACCCTTCTGGTTTTAGTTGCATTAGCCCAACACACTCATATTGCCATGTTTCATGCATGCATCATATTGTTGCACATTGTTTGGTGATGGTTGTGTATCGGTGTCCTTTGCGACAGGTTCTGCCTCCGAGGAGTACCGTGATTACCCTAACGAAGAACCGTATCAGTGCATCGAACCATCAGGCAAGCAACCAACCATTTGATCATATCGATACAATCCCATGTTCTCGCTCCTGCTCTCTTTTACTGCATTAAGACAACGCGATTCAAACTGCTGTGTGCTACGGTAGTTGAACCCATTTCCTCTGCATGACCTGTCATTGCCACAGTAACTAGATGAAACCCACTAGCATGTGTAGGAGTTGATTGAGCCATATGTATGTGTTGTTCCTACCTTGCTATGCCTGCTATGCTTAGAGTCGTGTCAGGTCTGGTTCATCTGGGTGATGGGCTAGAGTGAAATGATTATGTCGGTAATGAGAGTGGTGTGGTGAACACGTTTTGGTAAAGGTATCGATGAGAGGCCATGTAGGAGTACATGGTGGGTTGTTTCATTGAAGCCGACCTTAAGCACTGAGATCTGTATGCGTGATTTAAGATACAGCTACTACCATGCATTGGGCCCTGAAATATGACCCGCTCGACTTCTTATTCACCCTAGCTCTCTGTCCAGGAGTTGCAAGTAGTTTCTGGTGTTTGTAGCCTACTGGAGGCCGTGGACAGCGCTGACCGTAGGGGTGGGCTGTGATGCGGTAGGTACGTGGCCGGGTGTACCGAATACCCGTTAGGTATCTCGGGAACCCTGTTCACATCGTTCGGGGCCGTATGGGAAACCTCGGCCGGACTCCCTGCGGATGGAACCTGAATAGGCGATAAACCTGGACTAGAGGCTTAAGTGTTTAGGTAGGTCATGGTCTACACCCACGTCGGCTTTCGCTTGAAGTCTGCCGAGCACATGTCGTGTGCAGACGCTAAGTGGTGGAAACATGTATGAAGAAGTACACCCCTGCAGGGTTATCATGATCTATTCGAATAGCCGCGTCCGCGGTAAAGGACTACTTGGTTGCCTATACAGTTCATAGACAAGTAAATGGAAACTGTTAAAAGCCTCAAGATAAGTGTGAGTGCCGAGGATGGCTCTTCCGTAGGAAGACGGAGGTGGATCCTCGGTAGTGTATTGAATTGGTGAGTAGTGGACTCGTGTGCGCAAAACCATTTCAAGTTGGAGTATCGTAGGATAGTCTAGCCAAGAGTCAAAGCTGGCTTGCTGCAATAACTCCACCAACCCTTCTTGATACTAAGCATGTATGTAGGATCTGATGTAAGTCTTGCTGAGTACCTTTGTACTCATGTTGCTATAATTTACATTTTTACAGAAGACGCTGCAACCCCTTCTGATGGGTTCTATGTAGACGTTGACATCAACGAGTAGGCTAAAGACCCAGGTGGTGACCCTGAGCTTGTGAAGGACCACGTAGTATAGCTAGGCTTTCCAAGCCTCTTATATTTTACTAGTTGTCTGTACTCAGACAAGTTACTTCCGCTGCTGGTTTGTATGACTGTATGACTTGTATGTTGGGTCGTGAGACCCGTACCTTTGTGTATGTTATGTATGGCTCCCTGAGCCTTAAATAAAGTACTTGTGTCGTAGAGTCATGTTGTGATGCTTCGTTGTATTTGCACATATCGAGCATATTGTGTGTATGATTGAAATGCTTGGTATGTGTGGGATCTGACTATCTAGTTGTTTATCTTTAGTAGCCTCTCTTACCGGGAAATGTCTCCTAGTGTTACCGCTGAGCCATGGTAGCTTGCTACTGCTCTGGAACACTTAGGCTGGCCGGCATGTGTCCTTCTTCGTTCTTGTGTCTGTCCCTTCGGGGAAATGTCACGCTTTGAGTACCGGAGTCCTGTTAGCCCGCTACAGCCCGGTTTACCGGAGTCCTGCTAGCCCAGTGCTACAGCCCGGACCCACTTGCTGATGACCGACACGTTCGAAGCTGGGTCATGGATGCCTGTTCCTGTAAGTCTATGCCACTTTGAGTTTACGACTAGTCATGTCAGCCCGGGCTCTTTATCATATGGATGCTAGCGACACTATCATATACGTGAGCCAAAAGGCGCAAACGGTCCCGGGCAAAGGTAAGGCGACACCCGTGGGGATACCGTGCGTGAGGCCGCAAAGTGATATGAGGTGTTACCGGCTAGATCGATGTGACATCGAGTCGGGGTCCTGACACTACGTGCTCGTGGGTGTGCTCCCGGCCGCCTCCAGACAAAGCAGACTCTTTGGCCACAACAGGACCCACCCATTGCAACAATCACCAAGCCGCCGCGGGGTCTCGTCGTCATCCCCCACTAGTATCAGAGGAGGCAAATTCTCGTGGCCCGGTTTGACACTGGCCACGGAAATCTTGAAGACTTTCAGGGGGATCGGCCGGCTATGGCACAATGGTTCCTTCGGCTCCATTATCGTCGCAATCGATATGTCCTAGTTTGTAGCACAAGTCATGCCGAAATTGACGGAAAATTTTGGCATGAACTTTGCTAAAAAGTGGACAAATCGAGAACCTGAAATTTGCCGAAACGGAAATGAATCAACATTCTGGCAAATCATAGGCCACTCGGCTTCATTCGGTGGAAACAACAAAAGGCCACTTGGGCACAATCGAAACATGCATGTGCAAACACAATTGAGGAATTTGCATATATCCTGACCACTTCAAATTTGCACGTCCTAGCGTTTGACACTACAAGAAAATCTTCACAAATCTCATGCTCTCTCAAACCCATTCAAAAACCAAATATAGATTATATTTAGTTAACTACTGAATTAAATTACTTTACTCTAAACTAAACCCTACTAACCTAATTAACATCTAGTTAAACAAACTCAATTCAAAACCTAAACCATAATGAACTAATTAACATCAACATTATCTACTACTTAACATCTATTATTACCCTAACTAAAAAACATCTACTATTAACCATACTGACCTAGTTAACTAGTACCATCACTACTACTAATTAACATCTACTACTACTACAAATCATTATGTATGAACCCTAGAACTAATTAACATCTACTACTATTGCTAATTAACATGGCAGAGGAAGAAAAAGCTTTGAGAGTGG
>NC_041391.1:113347854-113530212 GCF_002162155.2 Triticum dicoccoides | reverse complement strand
GGCGGAGGTAGGGGCGGAGAGGGCGGGCTCAGGATCGAGAGGCGGCGCTCCTGGGCGGGCTCGGGGGTGGTGAGGTCGAGTGCGGCGGCGGAGAGGTCGAGGGCGGCGACTGTGAGGTCAAGGGCGGCCCGAGAGGCGGCAGTGGTGAGGCCGGGCGGCCTCGGGCAGCGGCGGTGAGGATGAGCACGGCGTCGACGCCGGCAGGAGACGGCGGCGAAGTGGGGTTGACGGTGACGAAGAGTGGGGCAAGGGATTTGGGGGAGAAGTGGTGGCTGGGGGGAAACCGTTTTTTGGGTGAAGTCAAATATAACGGTTGCGCGTTAGGGAAAACGCGCTATAGCTAAGTTAGCTATAGCACGTTTCCGCAAACGCGCTACTGCTATTCCTTCATCCTTTTTTCCCTTTTTCGTTTATTTTTCTTTACATTTTATATTTTTTTCTTTCTCCTTTTTCTATTTCTTTCATTTTCATTTACTTTTCAATTTGTTTTTCATTTTATTTTATTTTCGTTAGCAGTAGCGCTTTACAGGTAAACGCGCTGCTATAAGAATAGTAGCGGTAGCGCAGTTTCTGAAAGATCGCTACTACTATGTGTAGCCCATTGGCTTAGTGGTCGAAATTTTAATAGTAGCGAGTTTTCAATGAGACGCGCTACTGCTATATATGCATCTGTAGTGCGCTTATTTGGCAGGCGCTACTACTGTCTAGCAGTAGTGAGCTTTTTTAACAAGCGCTACTGCTAAAGTTTTATGTATAACGTTTTCCCTAGTAGTGAAGCGCTATCGTTTAACGCCCCTAGCTAGGCATAAAGCGAGAATAGATCTAAGTATTGCCATCTTTGGTATTCAATTCATAGGTGGGTCTCATAATAGATTCATAAGGTAATTTAATTTTCTTCCTAGGAAAGTGCTCCATGCCTTTCCTTAATGTAAATTGGAATCTAATATTTCCTTCTTTCATATCAATAATTGCACCAATCGTTCTAAGGAAAGTTCTACCAAGAATAATAGGGCATGAAAGATTGCAATCTATATCAAGAACAATAAAATCTATGGGCACATAATTCCTATTGGTAACAATAAGACCATAATTAATCCTTCCCATAAGTTTCTTAATGGTGGAATCCACGAGGTGCAAGTTTAAAGAGCAATCATCAAATTCACGAATACCTAACACATCACACAAAGTTTTTGGAATCGTGGAAACACTACCAACCAAATCACACAAAGCATAGCATTCATGATCTTTAATTTTAATTTTAATAGTAGGTTCCCACTCATCATAAAGTTTTCTAGGGATAGAAACTTCTAATTCAAGTTTTCTTCATAAGATTGCATTAAAGCATCAACGATATGTTTAGTAAAAGCTTTATTTTGACTATAAGCATGAGGAGAATTCAACGCGGATTGCAACAAGGAAATACAATCTATTAAAGAACTGTTGGGGAACGTAGTAATTTCAAAAAAAAAATCCTACACACACGCAAGATCATCGTGATGCATAGCAACGAGAGGGAAGAGTGTGTCCACGTACCCTCGTAGACCGAAAGCGGAAGCGTTAGAACAACGCGGTTGATGTAGTCGTACGTCTTCACGGCCCGACCGATCAAGCACCGAAACTATGACACCTCCGAGTTCTAGCACATGTTCAGCTCGATGACGTCCCTCGAACTCCGATCCAGCCGAGTGTCGAGGGAGAGTTCCGTCAGCACGACGGCATGGTCACGATCTTGATGTTCTACCGCCGCAGGGCTTTGCTACGTCTTGAGCTTGCGTTGGTTTTCCTCGAAGAGGAGAGGGTGATGCAGCAAAGTGTAGCGTAAGTATTTCCCTCAGTTTTGAGAACCAACGTATCAATCGAGTAGGAGGCTCCTCAAAAGTCCCACGCACCTACACAAACAAAGTGAGAACTCGCAACCAACGCAATAAAGGGGTTGTCAATCCCTTCACGGCCACTTGCGAAAGTGAGATCCAATAAAGATAGTACGATAAGATAGATATATTTTTGGTATTTTATAAGATAGATGCAAAAAGTAAAGATGCAAATAAAGTAGATGGAGAAAAATATGATAAGAGATAGACTCGGGGGCCATAGGTTTCACTAGAGGCTTCTCTCGAGATAGCATAAGTATTACGGTGGGTGAACAAATTACTGTCGAGCAATTGATACAAAATCGCATAGTTATCCAGCATGCATCTACTACTATTACTCCACACATCGACTACTATTACTCCACACATCGACCGCTATCCAGCATGCATCTAGAGTATTAAGTTCATAAGAATGGAGTAACGCATTAAGCAAGATGACATGATGTAGAGGGATAAACACATGCAATATTATATAAACCCCATCTTGTTATCCTCGATGGCAATAATACAATACGTGTCTTGCAACCCTTTCTGTCACCGGGTAAGAACACCGCAAGATTGAACACAAAGCTAAGAACTTCTCCCATGGCAAGAAAGATCAATCTAGTAGGTCAAACCAAACTGATAATTCGAAGAGACTTGCAAAGATAACTCAATCATACATAAAAGAATTCAGAGAAGATTCAAATATTATTCATAGATAAACTTGATCATAAACCGACAATTCATCGGATCTCGACAACCACACCACAAAAAGAGTTTACATCGAATAGATCTCCACAAGAGAGGGGGAGAACATTGTATTGAGATCCAAAAAGAGAGAAGAAGCCATCTAGCTAATAACTACCACTACTAGGGAAAAGCCTAGCAGCAGCCCGGGTTTTGGGCCTATTAGTAGCGCGGGGGCCGGCGCTACTAATAAGGCGCTACAGCTAACGTATAGCAGTAGCGCGGGTGCCACCCACGCTACTACTACGTCCTTTAGTAGTAGCGTGGGTAAAAACCCGCGCTACTACTACCAGCACGGTTTTTTTTATTTTTTCGAAAAAATATTTCGATTTTTCCCCTAATTTTCAAATTTCTGAATTATTTTAACCTCAAATCTCTAATCACCCCTCATTGCTGCTCAATTTAATCTCTAATCACCCCTCATCATTCCAAATCATCTAACTTCCCGAACGGTCACCCATCATGTCACTACTCCAGCCTGAGCACGCTTAACTTTTGGGTTCTATTCTCCCTCGTTTCCAAGTCTGCACTTGTTGTTTTCCTGACAATAGTAAGATGTCAATCCTATTAACCTCAGGAATTTAGCTTGAGCATGAAGTCACACATTTCACTATTTGAGTTTGAAACAATTGTTCTAAAAAATTAGTAACACTAATATTTCTTGAATAATTAGTTTGACCACAGTTTGGCCATAGTTTGACCAGATTTGAGCAAAATTCAAAAAAACCAAAATAATTATTTCGTAACACTAATATTCTAGAATAATTAGTTTGACCATTGTTTGACCACAATTTGACCACACAGTTTGATTTTTTTTTTGATTTTTTCCACTCTAGATCTTAAAAGCCCCGTAACTTTTTTTCTGTTTGTTTTTTGAGGATTTTGAAAATGTTTAACGAGGTTCCCTCGATTAAATTTGGATGTAAGTTTTCGAGTAGATGATTTTTCATATAAAAAAGTTTTTCATCCGAGTTAGTATGCAAAAGTTATGCCCATTTTTACAAATTCTCGAGAGATTTTGCAAATAAAGTCAAAATTCATATTTGCAAATTTTCCCAACAACTAGACCACATATCACATGGGAAACTTATTTTCTTTTATTTTTTGGACATTTTCATCATTTTCTTTTATTTTTTTAAAAACTAAAAAGGCGATCCACAGGGGGGGAGGGGGAGTTTGAAAATGGGACCTTTAGTAGTAGCGCGGTTTTTTACCCCCTCGCTACTACTATGGCACCACTTAGTTGTAGCGAGGGTTAAAAAACCGCGCTACTGCTATAAACTTAGTAGTAGTGAGGTTTAAAAACTTGCGCTACTGGTAAGTAGCAGTAGCGAGGGTTTTTAAACCTCGCTACTACTAAGTTTATAGCAGTAACGAGGGTTTTTAACCCTCGCTACTAGTAACTTTCTATGTATAGGCTTTTCCCTAGTAGTGTACGAACCCGTAGGTCTGTGGTAAACTACTCAGAACTCATCGGAGGGGCAAGGATGTTGATGTAGAGGCCCTCCGTGGTTGCTTCCCCCTCTGGCAGAGTGCCGGCAAGGGCTCCAAGATGGGATCTCATGGATACAGAAGGTTACGGCGGTGGAAATTGTGTTTCGTGGTTCTCCTGGATGTTTACGGGGTACATAGGTATATATAGGAGGAAGAAGTACGTCGGTGGCCGCCCGAGGGGCCCACGAGATAGGGGTGCGCGCCCTACAGGGGGGGCGCCCTCCTATCTCGTGGGGCCCTCGGAGGCTTCTTGACTTGCACTCCAAGCTCTTCGGATCAGATTTGTTCCAAAAACAACGCTCCTGAAGGTTTCATTCCGTTTGGACTCCGTTTGATATTCCTTTTCTTCGAAATACTGAAATAGGCAAAAAACAGCAAAATGGGCTGGGCCTCTGGTTAGTAGGTTAGTCCCAAATATGATATAAATGTGTAAGATAAAGCCCATAAACATCCAAAAGGGGTAATATAATAGCATGGAACAATCAAAAATTATAGATACGTTGGAGACGTATCAAGCATCCCCATGCTTAATTCCTGCTCGTCCTCGAGTAGGTAAATGATAAAAAAGAAATTTTTGATGGGGAATGCTACCTAGCATAATTCAAAATGTAATTTTATTTATTGTGGCATGAATGTTCAGATCCAAATGAATACAAAATAAAAGTTCATATTGACATAAGAAATAGTAATACTTCAAGCATACTAATCAAAGTAATCATGTCTTCTAAAAATAACATGGCTAAAGAAAGTTATCCCTACAAAATCATATAGTCTGGCTATGCTCTATCTTCATCACACAAAGTATTTAATCATGCACAACCCCGATGACAAGCCAAGCAGTTGTTTCATACTTTAATAATCTCAAACTTTTTCAACTTTCACGCAATACATGAGCGTGAGCCATGGACATAGCACTATATGTGGAATAGAATGGTGGTTGTGGAGAAGACAAAAAAGGAGAAGATAGTCTCACATCAACTAGGCGTATCAACGGGCTATGGAGATGCCCATTAGTAAATATCAATGTGAGTGAGTAGGGATTGCCATGCAACGGATGCACTAGAGCTGTAAATATATGAAATATCAATAAAATAAACTAATTGGGGTGCATCCAAGTTGGTCGCTCAGGAAGACCTAGGGCACTTTTGAGGAAGCCCATCACTGGAATATACAAGCCAAGTTCTATAATGAAAATTTCCCACTAGTATATGAAAGTGACAACATATAAGACTCTCTAACATGAAGATCATGGTGCTATTCTGAAGCACAAGTGTGGAAAAAGAGATAGTAGCATTGTCCCTTCTCTCTTTTTCTCTCATTTTATTTTTTTCTTTCTTTTCTTTGGCCTTCTTTTTTTCTTTTTTGGCCTTTCTCTTTTTTCTTTTCTTTTTTTTATATTTTTTTTCTTTTTGTAAAGTCCGAAGTCTCATCCCGACTTCTGGGGGAATCATAGTCTTCATCATCCTTTCCTCACTAGGACAATGATCTAATAATGAAGATCATCACACTTTATGGATTCACATCTCAAAGCTAGAACAAGATATGACTCTATATGAATGCCTCCGGCGGTGTACCGGGATATGCAATGAATCAAGAGAGACATGTATGAAAATTATGAAGGTGGCCTTGCCACAAATACAATGTCAACTACATGATCATGCAAAAAGCAATATGACAAAAGTAATGTGTGTCATATGAACGGAACGGTGGAAAGTTGCATGGCAATATATCTCGGAATGGCTATGGAAATGCCATAATAGGTAGGTATGGTGGCTGTTTTGAGGAAGGTAAATGGTGGGTGTTTGGTACCGTCGAAAATTGCGCGGTACAAGAGAGGCTAGCAATGGTGGAAGGGTGAAAGAGTGCGTATAATCCATGGACTCAACATTAATCAAAAGAACTCATATACTTGTTGCAAAAATTTAGAAGTCATCAAAAACCAAAGTACTACGCGCATGCTCCTAGGGGGGATAGATTGGTAGGAAAAGACCATCGCTCGTCCCCGACCCCCACTCATAAGGAAGACAATCAATAAATAAAATTGTGCTCCAACTTCATCACAAAGCGGTTCACCATACGTGCATGCTACGGGAAACACAAGCTTCAACACAAGCATTCTTTAAATTCATAATCACCCAACTAACATGACTTTAATATCACTACCCCATATCTCAAAACAATTATCAAGCATCAAATTCATCATAGCATCCAATTCACTTTCTATGATATTTTTTATTATACCCAACTTGGATGCTCATCATTCTAGGACCAACTTTATGATAATAGCAAATACCATGCTGTTCTAAAATACTCTCAAAATGATATAAGTGAAGCATGAGAGACTAGCAATTTCTTCAAAATTAAGACACCACCGTGCTCTAAAAGATATAAGTGAAGCACTAGAGCAAAAACTATCAAGCTCAAAAGATATAAGTGAAGCACATAGAGTATTCTAGCAAATTCTAATCAAATAGGCTTCTCCCAAAAGGTGTGTACAGCAAGGATGATTGTGGTAAACTAAAAAGCAAAGACTAATATAATACATGACGCTCCAAGCAAAACACATATCATGTGGCGAATAAAAATATAGCTCCAAGTAAAGTTACCAATGAACAAAGACGAAAGAGGGGATGCCTTCCCGGGGCATCCTCAAGCTTAGGCTTTTGGCTATTCTTGAATATCTCGGGGTGCCATGGGCATCCCCAATCTTAGGCTCTTGCCACCCTTTATTCCATAGTCCATAAAAGCTTTACCCAAAACTTGAAAACTTCACAACACAAAACTCAACAGGAAATCTTATAAGCTCCGTTAGTGAAAGAAAACAAAACCACCACATAAGGTACTGCAATGAACTCATTCTTTATTTATATTGGTGTTAAACCTACTGTATTCCAACTTCTTTATGGTTTATAAACTAATTTACTAGCCATAGATGCATTGAAATAAGCAAACAACACACAAAAAACAGAATCTGTCAAAAACAGAACAGTCTGTAGCAATCTGTAACTAACGCAAACTTCTGGAACTCTAAAAATCCTACCAAAATAGGAAGTCCTGGATAATTTGTCTATTGAACAGAAGCAAAAATAACAAACGCAAAATCACCTTACTGTGATTTAACAAAATTATATTCGTGCGTGCAAAGTTTCTGTTTTTCAGCAGAATCAAATCAACTATCATCGTAGGTTATCTTATAGGTTCTACTTGGCACAAACACTAATTAAAATATAAAAACACATCTATCCAGAAGGTAGATGCAAGATTTATTACTAAACAGGAGCAAAAAAAAACATAAATAAAAATTGGGTTGCCTCCCAACTAGCGCTATCGTTTAACGCCCCTAGCTAGGCATAAAAACAAAGATAGATCTAACGAGTGCCATCTTTAGCACTAAATTCACAAGTAGCATGCATGATAGACTCATAAGGTAATTTTACTTTCTTTCTTGGAAAGTGCTCCATGCCTTTCTTTAATGGAAATTGGAATCTAGTGTTCCCTTCCTTCATATCAATAATGGCACCAATCATTCTAAGGAAAGGTCTACCTAGAATAATAGGGCAAGAAAGATTGCAATCTATATCAAGAATGATAAAATCTACGGGCACGAAATTTCTATTAGCAATGATAAGAACATCATTGATCCTTCCCATAGGCTTTTTAATGATGGAATATGCAAGGTGCAAATTTAAGGAGCAATCATCAAGATCATGGAAACCTAGAATATCCAATAAAGTTTTCGTAATTGTGGAAACACTAGCACTCAAATCACACAAAGCAAAACACTCATAATCTTTAATTCTAATCTTTATAGTAGGTTCCCACTCATCATTAAGTTTTCTAGGTATAGAAACTTCCAAATTAAGTTTTTCATCATAAGATTGCATCAAGGCATCAACAATATGTTTGGTAAAAGCTTTATTTTGACTATAAGCATGAGGAGAATTAACAACGGGTTGCAACAAGGAAATACAACCTTTCAAAGAGCAATTATCATAATCAAATTCCTTGAAATCCGAGATAGTAAGTTCTATATTATCAGAAGTAGAGGATTCTCCAATCTCACTTTTACCACTTTTTGCATCAAGATCAAAAGACTCCGAATTTTTGGGACGCCTTCTAGGCAAAGTTGATTCATCATCACTCCCATAATCATCAAAATTCATATTGCAAAACATAGATCTAATCATAGACACATCAATAACTTTAAGATTCTCATCATTATTTTCATGTAATTTTTCTGGTTTAGCGGCCATCTTATTGACTAAGGTGGCTTGCTTGTCAGAAATTTTGGCTATAGCATTTTCAAGACGGGTAATTTGAGCGTTGACTCCATAGAATTCTTTGTTCATATCATCAAGTTTTTTATTCATAAAACCCAAAAAACTCTTTTGTTCCTTAAGCTCATTTCTAAAGAAATTATTATGCTCAAATTGCAAATTCATAAAGCTTCTAATATTTGATTCAATCTCATCCATCCTTCTGAGAAGGTGGTCAGGACCCTTAGGCGCGGCCATAAGGTCAAACAAGCAAACAAGCACACAAAAGAAGGCAAGCAAAAAGAGAGGAGGATATTGGGAAAGAGAGGGTGAATAAAACGGCAAGGGTGAAGTGGGGGAGAGGAAAATGAGAGGCAAAAGGCAAATAATGTAAATGCGAGGGAGATGGGTTTGTGATGGGTACTTGGTATGTCTTGACTTGAGCGAAGACCTCCCCGGCAACGGCGCCATAAATCCTTCTTGCTACGTCTTGAGCTTGCATTGGTTTTCCTCGAAGAGGAGAGGGTGATGCAGCAAAGTGTAGCGTAAGTATTTCCCTTAGTTTTGAGAACCAAGGTATCAATCCAGTAGGAGGCTCCTCAAAAGTCACACGCACCTACACAAATAAACTGAGAACTCGCAACCAACGCAATAAAGGGGTTGTCAATCCCTTCACTGCCACTTGCAAAAGTGATATATAATAAATATAGTATGATTAGATAGATGCAAAAAGTAAAGATGCAAATAAAGTAGATGGAAAGCAAATATGATAAGAGATAGACCCGGGGGCCATAGGTTTCAATAGAGGCTTCTCTCGAGATAGCATAAGTATTACGGTGGGTGAAGAAATTACTGTCGAGCAATTGATAGAAAAGTGCATAGTTATGAGATTATCTAGGCATGATCATGTATATAGGCATCACGTCCATAACAAGTAGACCGACTCGTGCCTGCATCTACTACTATTACTCCACACATCGACCGCTATCCAGCATGCATCTAGAGTATTAAGTTCATAAGAACAGAGTAACGCGTTAAGCAAGATGACATGATGTCGAGGGATAAACACATGCAATATGATATAAACCCCATCTTGTTATCCTCGATGGCAATAATACAATACGTGTCTTGCAACCCTTTCTGTCACTAGGTAAGAACACCGCAAGATTGAACACAAAGCTAAGCACTTCTCCCATGGCAAGAAAGATCAATCTAGTAGGCCAAACCAAACTGATAATTCGAAGAGACTTGCAAAGATAACTCAATCATACATAAAAGAATTCAGAGAAAATTCAAATATTATTCATAGATAAACTTGATCATAAACCCACAATTCATCGGATCTCGACAAACACACCGCAAAAAGAGTTAACATCGAATAGATATCCACAAGAGAGGGGGAGAACATTGTATTGAGATCCAAAAAGAGAGAAGAAGCCATCTAGCTAATAACTATGGACCCGTAGGTCTGTGGTAAACTACTCACAACTCATCGGAGGGGCAAGGATGTTGATGTAGAGGCCCTCTGTGGTTCCTTCCCCCTCCGGCAGAGTGCCGGCAAGGGCTCCAAGATGGGATCTCGCGGATATAGAAGGTTACGGCGGTGGAAATTGTGTTTTGTGGTGTTCTTGGATGTTTTCGGGGTACGTAGGTATATATAGGAGGAAGAAGTACGTCGGTGGCCGCCCGAGGGGCCCATGAGACAGGGGGGCGCGCTCTACAGGGGGGGGGCCCTCGGAGGCTTCTTGACTTGCACTCCAAGCTCTCCGGACAAGATTTGTTCCAAAAATAACGCTCCCGAAGGTTTCATTATGTTTGGACTCCGTTTGATATTCCTTTTCTTCGAAATACTGAAATAGGCAAAAAAACAGCAATATGGGCTGGGCCTCCGGTTAGTAGGTTAGTCCCAAAAATGATATAAATGTGTAAGATAAAGCCCATAAATGTCCAAAAGGGGTAATATAATAGCATGGAACAATAGAAAATTATAGATACATTGGAGACGTATCAGGCTTCGCCTAAGCACCGCTACAATATTATCGAGGAGGACTATGGTGGAGGGGGCACCGCACACGGCTAAGAGATCAAGAGATCAATTGTTGTGTCTAGAGGTGCCCCCCTGCCCCCGTATATAAAGGAGCAAGGGGGGAGGGGGCAGCCGTCCTAGGAGGGGGCGCGCCATGGGGAGTCCTACTCCCACCGGGAGTAGGACTCCCTCCTTCCTTGTTGGACTAGGAGAGGGGGAAGGAAAGGGAGAGGAGGAGAAGGAAAGAGGGGGGTCGGGCCCCCTTGCCCTAAATAATTCGGTTTGGGCCTTGGGGGTGCGCCCCACACTCCCCTTGCTGCCCTCTATTTCCACTAAGGCCCATGTAGGCCCATTAAGCCCCCGGGGGGTTCCGGTAACCCTCGGTACTCCAGTAAAATCCCGATTTCACCCGGAACACTTCTGATATCCAAATATAGGCTTCCAATATATCAATCATCATGTATCGACCATTTCGAGACTCCTCGTCATGTCCGTAATCACATCCGGGACTCCGAACAACCTTCGGTACATCAAAACTCATAAACTCATAATATAACTGTCATCGAAACCTTAAGCGTGCGGACCTTATGGGTTCGGGAACTATGTAGACATGACGGAGACACGTTTCCGGTCAATAACCAATAGCGGAACCTGGATGCTCATATTAGCTCCTACATATTCTACGAAGATCTTTATTCTATGTTGTTCCCTTTGTCATCGGTATGTTACTTGCCAAAGATTCGAACGTCGGTATCTCAATACCTGGTTCAATCTCGTTACCGGCAAGTCTCTTTACTTGTTATGTAATGCATCATTCGGTAACTAACTCCTTAGTTACATTGCTTGCAAGGCTTATAGTGATGTGCATTACCGAGAGGGCCCAGAGATACCTCTCCGACAATCGGAGTGACAAAACCTAATTTCGAAATATGCCAACTCAACATGTACCTTTGGACACACCTGTAGAGCTCCTTTATAATCACCCAGTTATGTTGTGAGGTTTGGTAGCACACAAAGTGTTCCTCCGGTAAACGGGAGTTGCATATTCTCATAGTTGTAGGAACATGTATAAGTCATGAAGAAAGAAATAGCAACATACTAAACGATCAAGTGCTAAGCTAACGGAATGGGTCATGTCAATCACATCATTCTACTACTGATGTGATCCCGTTAATCAAATGACAAATGACGTCTATGGTTAGGAAACATAACCATGTTTGATTAATGAGCTAGTCTAGTAGAGGCATACTAGTGATAATATGTTTGTCTATGTATTCACACATGTATCATGTTTCCGGTTAATACAATTCTACCATGAATAATAAACATTTATCATGATATAAGGAAATAAATAATAACTTTATTTTTGCCTCTAGGGCATATTTCCTTCAGTCTCCCACTTGCACTAGAGTCAATAATCTAGATTACACAGTAATGATTCTAACACCCATGGAGCCTTGGTGTTGATCATGTTTTGCTCGTGGAAGAGGCTTAGTCAACGGGTCTGCAACATTCAAATCCGTATGTATCTTGCAAATCTCTATGTCTCCCACCTGGACTTGGTCCCGGATGGAATTGAAGCATCTCTTGATGTGCTTGGTCCTCTTGTGAAATCTGGATTCCTTTGCCAAGGCAATTGCAACAGTATTGTCACAGAAGATCTTCATTGGTCCCGATGCACTAGGTATGACACCTAGATCGGAAATGAACTCCTTCATCGAGACTCCTTCATTTGCTGCTTCCGAAGCATCTATGTACTCCGCTTCGCATGTAGATCCCGCCACGATGCTTTGTTTAGAACTACACCAACTGACAGCTCCACCGTTCAATATAAACACGTATCCAGTTTGCGATTTAGAATCGTCCGGATCTGTGTCAAAGCTTGCATCGACGTAACCATTTACGACTAGCTCTTTGTCACCTCCATAAACGAGAAACATATCCTTAGTCCTTTTCTGGTATTTCAGGATATTCTTGACCACTGTCCAGTGATCCACTCCTAGATTACTTTGGTACCTCCCTGCTAAACTTATTTCTAAGCATACATCAGGTCTGGTACACAGCATTGCATACATGATAAAGCCTATGGCTGAAGCATAGGGAACATCTTTCATTTTCTCTCTATCTTCTGCTGTGGTCGGGCATTGAGTCTAACTCAACTTCACACCTTGTAATACAGGCAAGAACCTTTTCTTTACCTGATCCATTTTGAACTTTTTCAAAACTTTATCATGGTATGTGCTTTGTGAAAGTCCAATTAAGCGTCTTGATCTATCTCTATAGATCTTGATGCCCAATATGTAAGTGGCTTCACCGAGGTCTTTCATCAAAAAACTTTTATTAAAGTATCCCTTTATGCTATCCAGAAATTATATATCATTTCCAATTAACAATATGTCGTCTACATATAATATCAGAAATGCTACACAGCTCACTCACTTTCTTGTAAATATAGGTGTCGGTGTCAAAACCGGCGAATCTCGGGTAGGGGGTCCCGAACTGTGCGTCTAGGTGGATGGTAACAGGAGACCAGGGACACGATGTTTTTACCCAGGTTCAGGCCCTCTCGGTGGAGGTAAAACCCTACTCCTACTTGATTAATATTGATGATATGGGTAGTACAAGAGTAGATCTACCACAAGACCAGAGAGGCTAAACCCTAGAAGCTAGCCTATGGTATGATTGTTGTTCATTCTACAGACTAAAACCCTCCGGTTTATATAGACAACGGAGAGGGCTAGGGTTACACAGAGTAGGTTACAATGGTAGGAGATCTACATATACGTATCGCCAAGCTTGCCTTCCACGCCAAGGAAAGTCCCATCCGGACACGGGACGAAGTCTTCAATCTTGTATCTTCATCGTCTTGGAGTCCGGCTAACGTTGATAGTTCGGCTATCCGGACACCCCCTAATCTAGGACTCCCTCAGTAGCCCCTGAACCAGGCTTCAATGACGATGAGTCCGGCGCGCATATTGTCTTCGGCATTGCAAGGCGGGTTCCTCCTCCGAATACTTCATAGAAGATTTTGATCACCAGGATAGTGTCCGGCTCCGCAAAGTAAGTTCCACATACCACCATAGAGAGAATAATCTTTACACAAATTTAATCTGCTGACGCATTTCGTGGCATGACGTCACACCACGGCCAAGCCTTTATGAGAATTGTTTTTATTGTTCCACCTCAGCGCGTTTAGCGAAGCTGTTTCCTCGGCAGTTCTTGTCGAAGCAGAGATCATGTCCCCTTATTCCGGGATTCTCATCAATACGAGCATGGGTAACCCAAGCGCGCCACTGATTACGGAGCATGGGAGATAAGCGAGTTTTATCAGGCTGGTGGGGACGCATAGTTTTGTCCGTCCATATAAGGGGATAAGGATCCACCTTGTTACCTACGCCTTCTTCCTCCTTTGCCTATCCATCTCCACGCACTTGAGATCCAGTGCCCAAGCCCGCACATCTCACCTCGACCTTCTCCAACCAAATCCAGAGCGGGAGGCAAGTGGATGGCCTCCTCCATCACGGAGGGGCACATCAAAAGGTTGCGGAAAGCCGGATACTTGCACAGCGACATTGCGCACCGGCTTCCAGACGAGGGGCAACTCATCCCCACCCCCAGGCCCCATGAGAGGGTGGTGTTCCTTCCCCATTTCCTCCGTGGACTGGGCTTCCCACTCCACCCATTTGTCCGAGGGCTCATGTTCTACTACAGCCTGGATTTCCATGATCTGGCCCCGAATTTTATCCTCAACATCTCGGCGTTCATCGTCATGTGCGAGGCCTTCCTCTGCATCCAGCCCCACTTCGGCTTATGGATGAAGACTTTTAATGTCAAGCCAAAGGTAGTGGGCGGCTGCCAAGCGGAGTGCGGAGGCGCCATGGTGGGCAAGATGCCCAACGTCACATGGCTCGAAGGCGCCTTCGTGGAAACCATCAAAGGGTGGCAATCGGGGTGGTTCTACATCACCGAGCCGCGTGACCCTGAATGGGCAGCGGCCCCCGAATTCAGATCTGGCATCCCCACACGGCTCACCTCCTGGAAAGAGAAGGGCCTGACATGGGGCGATTCGTAGGAGCTGACCGGACTCCAAGCCTGCGTCCAAAAGCTAGTGAACAAGAATCTCAAGCTTGTCAATGTAGTCCAGGTCATGCTCATACGCCAGATCCTCTCTTGCCAATAGCGGGCTTTCAACTTGTGGGAGTTTGATCCGGCACAACACCAGACCTTGAGCAGGCTCTTCGACACTACGTACGAAGACGCCTGGAGGGTGTTGTTCAAGGGCGCCGAGGCTCCCGCATCCGCTACTGAAGATCGCGGATTCAGGTCGCGGCGTAAAGCCGACGAGGTAAGCTATTTTACCCTTTACAGGACACTTTTTCATAGTTGGACACTATGCGGGATCTAAACCCCCTCACCTTTGACAGGACTGGCTGAGGAAGTCCGGGCAGGTTAAATGTCCGGCTCCCTTACCAGAAGACCCAGCGGGCGCCCGATTGACGGGGCTGCTAGTTCCGGCACCTTATGTGGTGCCGGAGAAGAAGGCCAAGCAGAAGGCCGCGGGAACTCGGAGGAGTTCCCGGCTCCAGTTGTTATCGGACTCATCGTCCGATGACTCCGAGGCGACTCCTCCCACGAAGACGAGGAGGAGAAAAAAGAGGCTTCTCCCCCAGCGGGGGAAGAGAAGAAAAGGAAGGCCTCCCCAATTGGGGAGGCCGAAGGGTCCAAGAAGGGAAGGACCCTTCCTCCGGACTGTTCTACCAACGCCGACGACGGCGAAGAGGAGTGGCCCTCGAGGGCCAAGCCCCTAGCGAGATCGTAAGTGTCCGGATTCCAGAATAACTCATGATTTTTTTATTTGTCGCATGATGTCTTCTAACACCGAATACAACCCTGTAGCCTACCCAAGGACGATCTCCCTGCTTCATCGAGCGGGTCCCTAGGTTCGTCGGATGTGAATAGCACTTCACTTCCGACCGCCTCCTCCCCTCGTGACGCAGACGACACCAAGATGGGGTCCCAGTAGGGGCCCAGTCAGGAGGAGGTGGTCCTGGAGGCACCGCAAGGTGACCTTCCAGACTCTGGGCGAAAAGAGGGCAGAACCCCCGAGGGTTCCAAGTCCGGGCCTGTGCCGGACTTCGTACCGGAACCTGCAGTGGTTCCGAAGTCCGGCGGGCGGCTCCTTCGTGAGAAGGGCGAGACTGCGACGTCGGTGGCCTCCGTCCAACCGAAGGCACCGGATAATTTGCTGGACGAGCTTAATGGCACCTCCATCAACGAGGAGCACCGCACTATTATGAGTGCGGTGATCCAGAAAGTTTAGTCCGCCGAGAGCCGGCTGACTGAAGCCTGTACCAGCCTTCTAACAGGCTTTGAGGTAAGTAATTTAAGATATGTAAAAATAGTACCGCATAGACAGTAGTCCCTGATGCTCAGTTTGGTGTTCGAAAAGAAAAGCCAAGCTGAGGATCTAAAAAGATATACGCAGGAGTCTAACAGAAATATGTCAATATGGGAATGCAGGTTGCGCTGTTGACCTCTGCCGCACTGATTGCAGAGGTCAATGCATTGAAGCAGAGCCTCGAGCAGTCCGAGAACGATCTCGACCTTGCCAAGAAGCAGCTCGATGACAAGGAAGGTATGTAATACCTTATTAAAGTAGTACCTTATAGAAAAGGATTTGGTTGCAAAAAATGACAGGAATAACGTGGGTATTGCAGGGGCCACGAACGAGGTGGCGACCCTGAAGGAAGCGGTGTCCAAGGCTGAAAGCAGTGCGGCCTTGGAGCGCACCGAGCGAGAGAGGCAGGAGGCGCGGGTGGGGGAGGTGCGGCAAGAGCTCCAGGCTCTCGTGGAAAAACACGAGAGTTTGGAGCATGACTCGAAGACTCGAGAGTCCGAGCTCGCCTCGACTCTTGAGAGTGCCAGAGCCACAAGGCCGAAGCCCAAAAAGCCCTCCAGGAAATTGAGGCGATAAAGAAGATAGCGGCGGGTAAGGCCTTCTTCATGCAAAGCAAGCACATGAAAGTGAATTACTTGTTACTTACCCGAATCCGGAGCTCTCCACGAGCATTCGCAGATCTGCCCCGCAGTGTGTCCGATGCTGGTGCATTCTACCGGGCCGAGGAAGGAAGCTCGACGGAGAAGGTATTCTGGTCTCAGTATGCTGAGGCCGGACATCCGGTGCCCCTTAGCGACCAGCTGAAGCAGCTAGTCGAGCTCCACAAGGTGGCCGAACAGGCCATGAAGGGCCTCATAGTTCAGCTGTGGCCTAAGGAAGCCATGCCTGGGAGCTACTTCGGTCTCGTGCGGCGGCTGGTGGACGCCTGTCCATGGATTGAAGTCATCAAGCACTCCTCCTGCATTGAGGGTGCCCGTCGGGCCCTTGCCCGTGCTAAAGTGCAGTGGGGCAAGATGGACGCCGAGAAGCTTGTGACGGACCCGCCATCGCCGGGCAAGGAGTATCGCACGCCCGAGATGTATTATAAGGGCGTCCTGAAGGGTGCCCCCATTATAGCGGGTGAATTCCCCAAGGATGTAATTTTTTAGTAGACTCGCATGTTGTTATCCTGTGCGCTGAAAACTTTGTTCATATGCGCTAAGCAAGGCTTGTTAATTTAAAATATTACCTTCTGTGCGGCCGTTTATCAAATTTGAGAGATGGCAAGTCGTTGGCTCCAGCCCCCATGCCACGAGTGCTGGGGTGTTCGGGATAAACTTGAGCGCTCTTTTTCCCATTTTTGGGTCCTTCGAGGGAGGCGCTCAACACAACAAACAAGGCAACCGGACTTATAATGCTTGAACACTCCCACTTAGCCATAGAATTCTATAATTTTGAATTTCGACGAAGCCCCTAGTGTTCGGAAGACCGAATTCGGGGCGCTATCCAGGCCTGGGCCGGACAAAGCCGGCTCCTCGCTCTAAGCGGCATAAGTCTTTAGGGACTCAAAAAAACCTCTCGAACAGCGACCGGCTCTCGCCCCATCATGACGGTCAGTTTTAGCTTTCTCCAATGAGGTGCTCAACCCAGCTCAACTGGGGCACAATCGCAGTGGTTCTCCCAGCGCTACCTTAGCCGATATGGCGGAACGTAAGGTACCAAAACATGGGAGCCGGGCAAACCCAACTATTGACCCAAGACATGATTCGGAGCCGATGCATATAATGCTATAAGTTCGGGGTGCCGCACTTGTGAAAGTGTTCGGACGTATCACACCATATTTTGGGGAACTTAAGCCCCTGGTGTATTTGGCCGTACCAAAGCGTACGGGTGCAACATGTCATAAGTGAACATATATAGATAGAAAAAGGAATGCAATCATAGGCAAAAAGTGATGCATTGTTTATTCAAAAAATACTGCAATGAAAGCAGGACGATACAAATAGTGCGATAAGCGAGGGATGGGACTATTTAACATGTCCTCCTCCAGGGGTAGGCTGCGGAATGGTATGCAAAATAGGTATAATGCTCGTAATGGAGACCACCTGGGTACTCACCGTAGCTTTTCTGATTCCCTGGCTGTTGCATTGTGAGTTCGGCAAGTCTACTGCCGGACAGGGCTGCTGGAACGGAGTCCTGAAAATAAGAAGAAAGAAAAAATGACACAATTGGGAGCCCCTGGTGCGGTTGAGCCGCACTCTGGGCATTCCGTGGTCGTGCCCCTCCCCCCGTGCCCATGGTATCTCCAGTGCGTAGTTATGTACGCGTGGTACCAGTTTCGCTATTTCGCGAGGGCTGGGGTTGGGGCCGCATTGCTACGCGTGCTCGGAACGTGCCAGGTGGTCTTGTTGTAAGTTACTCCGGGCGCGCTTGATGGTGTCCGGCCGCTTAACAGCCGGACTCGAGAATTGCCTTAAGAGGCTGCTTTGTACTTCCGCCGCGAGAGCCGCTGTATGCTCCTCTGTTCGGAGAGAGCGTTCGGTGTTTCCGTTGACCGTAATGACTCCTCGAGGGCCTGGCATCTTGAGCTTGAGGTATGCGTACTGTGGCACCGCATTGAACTTTGCAAATGCGGTTCGTCGGAGCAGTGCATGATAGCCGCTGCGGACCGGGACTATGTCGAAGATTAACTCCTCGCTTCAGAAGCTATCCGGGGATCCGAAGACCACTTCAAGTGTAACTGAGCTTGTGCAGTTGGCCTCTACACCTGGTATGACGCCTTTGAAGGTCGTCTTTGTGGGTTTAATCCTTGAGGGGCCTATGCCCATCTTGTGCACTGTATCCTGATAAAGCAGGTTCAGGCTGCTGCCGCCGTCCATCAGGACTCTAGTGAGGTGAAATCCTTTGACGATTGGGTCTAAAACCAATGCGGCGAATCCGCCATGGCGGATGCTAGTGGGGTGGTCCCTTCGATCAAAAGTGATCGGGCAGGAGGACCACGGATTGAACTTTGGGGCGACTGGCTCCATCGCGTATACGTCCCTGAGTGCACGCTTCCGCTCCCTTTTGGGTATGTGGGTTGCATATATCATGTTCACCGTCTGCACTTGTGGGGGAAAACCCTTTTGTCCTCTATTGTTCGGAGGCCGGGTCTCCTCCTCATCATCGCTATGTAGCCCCTTGTCATTGTTTTTGGCAGTTAACTTGCCTGCCTGCTTGAACACCCAACAATCCATGTTGGTGTGATTGGCTGGCTTTTCGGGGGTGCCGTGTATCTGGCACGAGCGATCGAGTATTCGGTCCAAATTGGACGGGCCCGGAGTATTTCTTTTGAATGGATTTTTCTGCTGACCGGGTTTAGAGCCTCTGAATCCAGCATTGACTGCCGTATCTTTAGCATTATCGCCGTTAATGCGGCGCTTGTGCTTGTTGCGACATGACCTGTCATTGCTGTCCTTGGTATCCGAACTACCGGAGTTTTTGGTCAGGTTGTTACTTCGAGCTAGCTAGCTGTCCTCTCCCGCACAGAAGCGGGTCATGAGTGATGTGAGGGCTGCCATGGATTTCGGGTTTTCCTGTCCTAGGTGCCGGTCAAGCCACTCGTCGCGGATGTTATGTTTGAAGGCTGCAAGGGCCTCTGCATCCGGACAGTCAACAATTCGATTTTTCTTGGTTAAGAACCATGTCCAGAATTGTCTGGACGATTCGTCTGGCTGCTGAATTATGTGGCTTAGGTCATCGGCGTCTGGTAGTCGCACATATGTGCCCTGGAAGTTATCAAGGAAGGCGGCTTCCAGGTCTTCCCAACACCCAATTGATTCTGCTGGCAAGCTGTTGAGGCAATGCCGAGCTGGTCCTTTGAGCTTGAGTGGGAGGTATTTGATGGCGTGTAGATCATCACCGCGGGCCATGTGGATGTGAAGGAGATAGTCCTCGATCCAAACCACAGGATCTGTTGTGCCGTCGTATGATTCAATGTTTACGGGTTTGAAACCCTCTGGGATTTGATGATCCATTACTTCGTCTGTGAAGCATAGTGGGTGTGCGGCGCCTCTGTATTGGGCTATATCACAACGCAACTCAAACGAGCTTTGTCTACTGTGTTCGGCCTGGCCGGCATTGCTGTATCCGGCGCGACGGTTGTCGTCACGTATCGTGGGGCGCCCACGCGATCTGTAGATCGATCTTGTTTGTCTTGCCTTATCCTCCAATATGTCTTGTAAGTCCGACGCATTCCCCCGTGGCTTTGTACTTTTCGAGCGACGCCGGGGTGCGGCTTTAGTGGAGGGCCTAGAGGCCTCTCTGTCACGGCCATGAGGTGGTCGGTCAGCCGTATTGTGCGCTAGTGATGTAGGTTTATGCGCTTCCTCCTCTAATCTGGGTAGCAGCTTGCGTTTTGGGTAGCTTTTGGAGGGGCGTTCGAGTTCATGCTCTTCGGCGGCAAGGACTTCAGTCCATCTGTCGGCTAGCAAGTCTTGGTCAGCTCTAAGCTGTTGCTGCTTTTTCTTGAGGCTGCTTGCCGTGGCCATAAGCCTGCGTTTGAAACGCTCTTGATCGACGGGATCCTCAGGCACGACAAATTTGTCGTCGTCGAGGCTTGCCTCGTCTTCGGAGGGAGGCATGTAGTTATCGTCCTCTACCTCTCTGTGTGCCGTTCTCTCCTGAGGGCTGGTTTCTCCATCCTCCTATGCTGAATCTTGCTGGAGGGGGTTGTCTTCGGCACTGTCATGGGTGTTATTGTCTCCGGTGCCGGAATCTCCATTTTTGCTGTGGCGGGATTTAGAGTGGCGCTGCTGATGCCGGCGCTTGGGCTGTTTTCTGGAGGGGTCATCCTCCGTTGTTCCATCGCCATTCCCATCCTTTGGGATGTCCACCATGTATATGTCGTATGACGAGGTGGCCTTCCAGTGCCTTGTAGGTGTTGGTTCTTGGTCGTCTCCGGCATCGTCGTCCATACCGTCGATGTCTTCGGATTCGAAGTCTAGCATGTCAGTTAAGTCATCGACAGTGGCTATGAAGTGGGTGGTGGGTGGGCTTTGAATTTCTTCATCGTCCGCATCCCAACCGCCCTGACCATAATCCGGCCAGGGCTCTCCTGATAAAGAGAGACACTTTAGCGAATTCAGGATGTCGCCAAAAGGCAAGTGCTGAAAGATGTCCGCGGCGGTGAACTCCATGGTCGGCGCCAATCGGATTCGATTGGCAGGGGCGCGGAAGGTTCGGGGTCCGGAGAGGAGTCCGGCACCTTGGAGTAACGAGCTTCACAAGGGTCAGGATCGGTATTCGGCTCTATCGCCGTAGAGGTAGCAGCCCCCGAGGCGGTGTCCAGCCTCCAATCCTCGATCGGCACAGTCCGCTCCGAGCTGAGGGTCGGAGCGGACTCTTGTGCGGCCTCCACGGCACCGTCCGACAACAGAGCTAGATCATGCCCATCGTGACAGTGCGGCGCGCTCGGCTGTGGCTCGAATCCGTCGAAGATCAAGTCTCCGCGGATGTCAGCCGTATAGTGCAAACTTCCAAATCTGACCTGATGGCCAGGGGCGTAGCTTTCGATCTGCTCCTGATGGCCAAGCGAATTGGCCCGCAGTGCAAAGCCGCCGAATATGAAGATCTGTCCGGGGAGAAAAGTCTCACCCTGGACCACGTTGTTGTTGATGATCGAAGGAGCCATCGGGCCTATAGGTGATGACACAGAGGAACTCTCAATGAAAGCACCAATGTCGGTGTCAAAACCGGCGGATCTCGGGTAGGGGGTCCCGAACTGTGCGTCTAGGCAGATGGTAATAGGAGACAAGGGACACGATGTTTTTACCCAGGTTTGGGCCCTCTCGGTGGAGGTAAAACCCTACTCCTTTTTGATTAATATTGATGATATGGGTAGTACAAGAGTAGATCTACCATGAGATCAGAGAGGCTAAACCATAGAAGCTAGCCTATGGTATGATTGTTGTTCGTCCTATGGACTAAAACCCTCCAGTTTATATAGACACCGAAGAGGGCTAGGGTTACACTGAGTCGGTTACAATGGTAGGAGATCTACATATCCGTATCGCCAAGCTTGCCTTCCACGACAAGGAAAGTCCCATCTGGACACGGGACGAAGTCTTCAATGTTGTATCTTCATAGTCTTGGAGTCCGGCCAACGGTGATAGTTCGGCTATCCGGACACCCCCTCATCCAGGACTCCCTCAACAGGCTTCTCCAAAAGTCTATATAAAACCATATGCTTTGATCACACTATCAAAGTGTTTATTCCAACTCCGAGAGGCTTGCACCAGTCCATAAATGGATCCTTGGAGCTTGCACACTTTGTTAGCACCTTTTGGATCGACAAAACCTTCTGGTTGCATCATATACAACTCTTCTTCCAGAAATCCATCTAGGAATGCAGTTTTGACATCCATTTGCCATATTTCAGAATCATAAAATGCGGCAATTGCTAACATGATTCGAACAGACTTAAGCATCGCTACGGGTGAGAAAGTCTCATCGTAGTCAACCCCTTGAACTTGTCGAAAACCTTTTGCAACAACTCAAGCTTTGTAGACAGTTACATTACCATCAGCGTCAGTCTTCTTCTTGAAGATCCATTTATTCTCGATGGCTTGCCGATCATTGGGCAAGTCAACCAAAGTCCATACTTTGTTCTCATACATGGATCGCATCTCAGATTTCATGGCCTGAAGCCATTTTGCGGAATCTGGGCTCATCATCGCTTCCTCATAGTTCCTAGGTTCACCATGGTCAAGTAACATGACTTCCAGAATAGGATTACCGTACCACTCTGGTGCGGATCTTACTCTGGTTGACCTATGAGGTTTGGTAGTAACTTGATCTGAAGTTTCATGATCAATATCATTAGGTTCCTCACTAATTGGTGTAGTCATCACAGGAACCGGTTTCTGTGATGAACTATTTTCCAATAAGGGAGCAGGTACAGTTTCCTCATCAAGTTCTACTTTCCTCGCACTCACTTCTTTCGAGAGAAACTCCTTTTCTAGAAAGGATCCGAATTTAGCAACGAAACTCTTGCCTTCAGATCTGTGATAGAATGTGTACCCAATAGTCTCTTTTGGGTATCCTATGAAGACACATTTCTCCGATTTGGGTTCGAGCTTATCTGGTTGAAGTTTCTTCACATAAGCATCTCAGCCCCAAACTTTAAGAAATGACAACTTCGGTTTCTTACCAAACCATAGTTCATAAGGCGTCGTCTCAACGGATTTTGAAGGTGCCCTATTTAACGTGAATGTGGCTGTCTCTAAAGCATAACCCCAAAACGATAGCGGTAAATCAGTAAGAGACATCATAGATCGCACCATATCTATTAAAGTACGATTACGACGTTCGGACACACCATTTCGTTGTGGTGTTCCGGGTGGCGTGATTTGTGAAACTATTCCGCATTGTTTCAAATGTGAACCAAACTCGTAACTCCAATACTCTCCTCCACAATCAGATCGTAGAAACTTTATTTTCTTGTTATGATGATTTTCCACTTCACTCTGAAATTCTTTGAACTTTTCAAATGTTTCAGACTTGTGTTTCATTAAGTATATATATCCATATCTGCTCAAATCATCTGTGAAGTTGAGAAAGTAACGATATCCGCCACGAGCCTAAACATTCATTGGACCACATACATCAGTATGTATGATTTCCAACAAGTCTGTTGCTCGCTCCATAGTTCCGGAGAACAGCGTTTTAGTCATCTTGCCCATGAGACATGGTTCGCAAGTACCAAGTGATTCATAATCAAGTGATTCTAGAAGTCCTTCAGTATGGACTTCCTTCATGCGCTTTACACTAATATGACCCAAACGGCAGTGCCATAAATAAGTTGCACTATCATTACCAACTCTGCATCTTTTGGCTTCAACATTATGAATATGTGTATCACTACTATCGAGATTTAATAAAAATAGACCACTCTTCAAGGGTGCATGACCATAAAAGATATTACTCATATAAATAGAACAACCATTATTCTCTGATTTAAATGAATAACCGTCTCGCATCAAACAAGATCCAGATATAATGTTCATGCTCAACGCTGGCACCAAATAACAATTATTCAGGTCTAAAACTAATCCCGAAGGTAGATGTAGAGGTAGCGTGCCGACCGCGATCACATCGACTTTGGAACCATTTCCCACGCGCATCGTCACCTCGTCCTTAGCCAATCTTCGCTTAATCCGTAGTCCCTGTTTCGAGTTGCAAATATTAGCAACAGAACCAGTATCAAATACCCAAGTGCTACTGCGAGCATTAGTAAGGTACACATCAATAACATGTATATCACATATACCTTTGTTCACCTTGCCATCCTTCTTATCTGCCAAATACTTGGGGCAGTTCTGCTTCTAGTGACCAGTCTGCTTGCAGTAAAAGCACCCAGTTTCAGGCTTAGGTCCGGATTTGGGTTTCTTCTCTTGAGCAGCAACTTGTTTGATGTTCTTCTCGAAGTTCCCCTTCTTCTTCCCTTTACCCTTTTTCTTGAAACTGGTGGTCTTATTGACCATCAACACTTGATGCTCCTTCTTGATTTCTACCTCCGCAGCTTTTAGCATTGCGAAGAGCTCAGGAATAGTCTTGTCCATCCCTTGCATATTATAGTTCATCACGAAGATCTTGTAGCTTGGGGCAGTGATTGAAGAATTCTGTCAATGACACTATCATCAGGAAGATTAACACCCAGTTGAATCAAGTGATTATTATACCCAGACATTTTGAGTATATGTTCACTGACAGAAGTATTCTCCTCCATCTTGCAGCTATAGAACTTATTGGAGACTTCATATCTCTCAATCTGGGCATTTGCTTGAAATATTAACTTCAACTCCTAGAACATCTCATATGCTCCATGACGTTCAAAACGTCATTGAAGTCACGGTTCTAAGCCGTAAAGCATGGCACACTGAACTATCGAGTAGTCATCAGCTTTGCTCAGCTAGACGTTCTTAACGTCGTCAGTTGCATCTACAGCAGGCCTGGCACCCAGCGGTGCTTCCAGGACATAATTCTTCTGTGCAGCAATGAGTATAATCCTCAGGTTACGGACCCAGTCTGTGTAATTGCTACCATCATCTTTCAACTTATCTTTCTCAAGGAACGAATTAAAATTCAACGGAACAATAGCACGAGCCATCTATGTACAACAAACATAGACAAGCAAAATACTATCAGGTACTAAGTTCATGATAAATTTAAGTTATTAATCATATTACTAAAGAACTCCCACTTAGACAGACATCTCTCTAGTCATCTAAGTGATCACGTGATCCAAATCAACTAAACCATGTCCGATCATCACGTGAGATGGAGTAGTTTTCAATGGTGAACATCACTATGTTTATCATATCTGCTATATGATTCACGTTCGACCTTTCGGTCTCCGTGTTCCGAGGCCATATCTGTATATGCTAGGCTCCTCAAGTTTAACCTGAGTATTCCGCGTGTGCAACTGTTTTGCATCGTTGTATTTGAACGTCGAGCCTATCACACCCGATCATCACATGGTGTCTTAGCACGAAGAACTTTCACAATGGTGCATACTTAGGGAGAACACTTCTTGATAATTAGTAACATATCATCTTATAATGCTACCATCAATCAAAGAAAAATAAGATGCATAAATGATAAACATCACATGCAATCAATATAAGTGATATGATATGGCCATCATCATCTTGTGCTTGTGATCTCCATCTCCGAGGTACCATCATGAGCACCATCGTCACCGGCGCGACACCTTGATCTCCATCGTAGCATCGTTGTTGTTATGCCATCTATTGCTTCTACGACTATCGCTACCGCTTTGTGATAAAGTAAAGCAATTACAGGGCACCTGCATTTCATACAATAAAGCGAGAACCATATGGCTCCTGCCAGTTGCCGATAACTCGGTTACAAAACATGATCATCTCATACAATAAAACATAGCATCACGTCTTGAACATATCACATCACAACATGCCCTACAAAAACAAGTTAGACGTCCTCTACTTTGTTGTTGCAAATTTTACGTGGCTGCTACGGGCTGAGCAAGAACCGTTCTTACCTATGCATCAAAACCACAACGATAGTTCATCAAGTTAGTGTTGTTTTAACCTTCGCAAGGACCGGGCGTAGCCACACTCGGTTCAACTAAAGTTGGAGAAACTAACACCCGCCAGCCACCTGTGTGCAAAGCACGTCGGTAGAACCAATCTCGCGTAAGCGTACGCGTAATGTCGATCCGGGCCGCTTAATCCAACAATACCGCCGAACCAAAGTATGACATGCTGGTAAGCAGTATGACTTGTATTGCCCACAACTCATTTGTGTTCTACTCGTCCATATAACATCTACGCATAAAACCTGGCTCGAATGCCACTGTTGGGGGGGCGGCCCCCCTTGCCCTAAAACAATTCGGTTTGGGCCTTGCGGGGCGCGCCCCACACTCCCCTTGCTGCCCTCATTTCCACTAAGGCCCATGTAGGCCCATTAAGCCCCTGGGGGGGTCCGGTAACCTTCATGTCTCGACCATTTCGAGACTCCTCGTCATGTCCGTAATCACATCCGGGACTCCGAACAACCTTCGGTACATCAAAGCTCATAAACTCATAATATAACTATCATCAAAACCTTAAGCGTGCGGACCCTAAGGGTTTGAGAACTATGTGGACATGATTGAGACATGTTTCCGGTCAATAACCAATAGCGGAACCTGGATGCTCATATTGTCTCCTACATATTCTACAAAGATATTTATCGGTCAAACTGCATATCAACATACGTTGTTCCCTTTGTCATCGGTATGTTACTTGCCCGAGATTCGATCGTCGGTATCTCAATACCTAGTTCAATCTCGTTACCGGCAAGTCTCTTTACTCGTTATGTAATGCATCATTCTGTAACTAACTCATTAGTTACATTGCTTGCAAGGCTTATAGTGATGTGCATTACCGAGAGGGCCCAGAGATACCTCTCCAACAATCGGAGTGACAAAACCTAATCTCGAAATACGCCAACTCAACATGTACCTTTGGAGACAACTGTAGAGCTCCTTTATAATCACCCAGTTACGTTGTGACGTTTGGTAGCACACAAAGTGTTCCTCTGTTAAACGGGAGTTGCATAATCTCATAGTTGTAGGAACATGTATAAGTCATGAAGAAAGCAATAACAACATACTAAACGATCAAGTGCTAAGCTAACGGAATGGGTCATGTCAATCACATCATTCTACTAATGATGTGATCCCGTTAATCGAATGACAACTCATGTCTATGGCTAGGAAACATAACCATCTTTGATTAATGAGCTAGTCTAGTAGAGGAATACTCGTGACAATATGTTTGTCTATGTATTCACACATGTATCATGTTTCCGGTTAATATAATTCTAGCATGAATAATAAACATTTATCATGATATAAGGAAATAAATAATAACTTTATTATTTCCTCTAGGGCATATTTCCGTCAAGAACAATTATCATAATTAAATTCCTTGAAATCCAAAATAGTGGGTTCATTGCTATGCAAAGTTTTGACCCCTCCAATCCCACTTTTACCAATTTTTGCATCGATCTAAAAACTCTTAATCATTGGGACGCCTTTTAACTAAAGTTGACTCATCTCCAGTCCCATCATTATCAGGATTCATAGTTCAAAACAAAGATTTAATAGGAGACACATCAATTACTTTTAGATCTTCATCATTATTATCACGAAAACTAGAAGAACACGCTTTCACAAAGCAATCTTTCTTAGCACGCATCCTAGTGATTCTTTCTTTGCACCGATCAATGGAAATTGTCATGGCTTTGAGAGACTCATTGATATCATGCTTAGGTGGGATAGATCTAAGTTTCAAAGAATCAACATCCAGAGAAATTCTATCCATGTTCCTAGCCAATTCATCAATCTTAGGCAATTTTTCTTCAAGCAAAGGATTGAAATTCTTTTGAGAAATCATAAACTCTTTAACACTAATCTCAAAATCATAGGGCATCTTATTAAAATTTCCATAAGAGTTGTTGTAGGAATTATCATAATTATTAGAGGAATTACTAGGAAACGGCCTAGGATTAAAGTTTCCTCTATACGCGTTGTTACCAAAATTATTCCTACCAAAAAAATTCACACCCATAGATTCATTATTATTCTCAATCAATGTAGACAAAGGCATATCATTAGGATCAATAGGAGCACTATTATTAGCAAACAATTTCATAAGTTCATCCATCTTTCCACTCAAAACATTAATTTCTTCTATCGCATGAACCTTTTAACTAGTAAATCTTTCGGTGTGCCATTGAGAATAATTAACCATAATATTATCTAGGATTTTAGTAGCTTATCCTAAAGTGATTTCCATAAAAGTGCGTCCCGCGGCCGAATCTAAAATATTTCTAGAAGCAAAAATCAATCCGGCATAAAAAATTTGTATGATCATCCACAAATTTAAACCATGTGTAGGGCAATTGTGAATCATTAATTTCATCCTCTCCCAAGATTGTGCAACATGCTCATGATCAAGTTGCTTAAAATTCATAATATCGTTTCTAAAAGAGATGATCTTAGCGGGAGGAAAATACTTAGAGATAAAAGCATCTTTGCACTTATTCCATGAATCAATACTCTTTTCAGGCAAAGACGAAAACCAAGTTTTAGCACCATCTCTAAGTGAAAACGGAAATAGCTTCAATTCGACAATATCATTATCCACATCTTTCTTCTTTTGCATATCACACAAATCAACAAAGTTGTTTAGATGAATAGCGACATCTTCAGTAGGAAGGCCAGAGAATTGATCTTTCATGACAAGATTCAACAAAGCAACATTAATTTCACAAGACTCCGCATCGGTAATAGGAGCAATCGGAGTGCTAAGAAAATAATTGTTGTTGGTATTGGAGAAATCACACAATTTAGTATTATCTTGAGCCATCGTGACAAACAATCCAACACACAAGCACACAAGAGGCAAGCGAAAAATAGGCAAACGGGAAAGAGAGGGCCAATAAAACGGCAAGGGTGAAGTGGGGGAGAGGTAAACGAGAGGCAAATGGCAAATAATGTCATGCAAGGGATAAGAGTTTGTGATGGGTAATTGGTATGTCTTGACTTGAGCATAGACTCCTCGGCAACGACGCCATAAATTGTTCTTGCTACCTCTTGAGCATGCGTTGGTTTTCCCTTGAAGAGGAAAGGGTGATACAGCAAAGTAGCGTAACTATTTCCCTTAGTTTTTGAGAATCAAGGTATCAATCCAATAGGAGGCTACACGCAAGTCCCTCGTACCTACACAAACAAATAAGAACCTTGCAACCAACGCGATAAAGAGGTTGTCAATCCCTTCACAGCCACTTGCAAAAGTGAGATCTAATAGAGATAATAATAAGATAAATATTTTTGGTATTTTTATGATATAGATTGGAAAGTAAAGATTGCAAAATAAAATAGATCGGAAACTTATATGATGGAAAATAGACCTGGGGGCCATAGGTTTCACTAGTGGCTTCTCTCAAGATAGCATAAGTATTACGGTGGGTAAACAAATTACTGTTGAGCAATTGATAGAAAAGTGCATAGTTATGAGAATATCTAGGCATGATCATGTATATAGGCATCACGTCCGCGACAAGTAGATTGAAACGATTCTGCATCTACTACTATTACTCCACACGTCGACCGCTATCCAGCATGCATCTAGAGTATTAAGTTCATAAGAACAGAGTAACGCATTAGGCAAGATGACATGATGTAGAGGGATAAACTAAAGCAATATGATATAAACCCCATCTTTTTATCCTCGATGGCAACAATACAATATGTGCCTTGTTGCCCCTGCTGTCACTAGGAAAGGACACCACAAGATTGAACCCAAAGCTAAGCACTTCTCCCATTGCAAGAAAGATCAATCTAGTAGGCCAAACCAAACCGATAATTCAAAGAGACTTGCAAAGATAACCAATCATACATAAAAGAATTCGGAGGAGATTCAAATAGTGTTCATCGATAATCTTGATCATAAACCCACAATTCATCGGATCTTGACAAACACACCGTAAAAAATAATTACATCGAATAGATCTCCAAGAAGATTGAGGAGAACTTTTTATTGAGATCCAAAGAGAGAGAAGAATCCATCTAGCTAATAACTATGGACCCGAAGGTCTGTGGTAAACTACTCAGACTTCATCGGAGAGGCTATGGTGTTGATGTAGAAGCCCTCCGTGATCGATTCCCCCTCCGGCGGAGCGCTGGAAAAGGCCCCAAGATGAGATCTCATGGGTACAGAAGGTTGCGACGGTGGAAATTGGGTTTCGTGGTGCTCCTGGATGTTTTGAGGGTATATGAGTATATATAGGCAAAGGAAGTCGGTCAGGGGAGCCACGAGGGGCCCACGAGGGTGGGGGCGCGCCTACCCCGCTGGGCGCGCCTCCCTGCCTCGTGGTCGCCTCGTTTCTTTCGTGACGTCCACTCCAAGTCTCCTGGATTGCGTTTGTTCCAAAAGTAACTCTCCCATAGGTTTCATTCTATTTGGACTCCGTTTGATATTCCTTTTCCATTAAACACCTAAATAGGCAAAAAAACAGCAATTTGGGCTGGGCCTCCGGATAGTAGGTTAGTCCCAAAAATAATATAAAAGTTCTTAGTAAAGCCCATTAAACATCCAAAACAGGTAATATAATAGCATGGAATAATCAAAAATTGTAGATACATTTGAGACGTATCTGGTTCCCCCCTCCATAGTTACACACCTCGATCATACCATCGTAGAGTTTAGGTGAAGCCGTGCACTGGTAACATCATCATCATCATCACGGCACCGTCGTGCTGACGTAACTCACCATCGTCCTCAACTGGATCAAGAGCATGAGGGACGTCATCGAGCTGAACGTGTGCTGAACGCGGAGGTGCCGTATGTTCGGTACTTGGATCGGTTGGATTGCGAAGAAGGTCAACTACATCAACTGCGTTATTGAAACGCTTCCGCTTCCATTCTACGAGGGTACATGGACACACTGTTCCCTCTTGTTGCTATGCATCACCTAGATAGACGATCTTGCGTGATCGTAGGAATTTTTTTGAAATTACTGCGTTCCCGAACAAGACTATCAACTCACTTTTAATAATACAGATATATTATAATGGTGTAGTACAGAGGATTAATAATTTGGTATTAAGAAATATCTGATTTTGCTTTGGTAGGTTATGAGGAAGAATCTTATGCATATATCGTTACTTTCTCTCCTTATAATTAACGAAATTGCGGAAAGGCTTTTGCTCGACCCTAAAAAAGGGAAAAAAGAAACCGCGATAGTCCACATTTGCTGCAAATCATGATCCACTCTACTTTACTAGAAGGAGATGACATATCTCAAGTCACCTTTTCCTTTTTCTTACAGTGACTAGCTATTTTTAACTGAGTACCACTCAGTTCATTGGTCATGTGAGAGAAAGACGCGTTATGCAAAGCCATCCGCAATTACTGCAACTCAGTAGCCAGTCCCCGGCCATCCGGCGGCAGCACCACTGCAAGTGTGCAATTCGATTTAAGGTACAAAAAACCCCTAATTCTTTATTTAGGGTTTGTTTTGTTGCACTATGCGATCATGAATTGATGAATGCATACATAATTTCCATGTGATATTCTTTTTAAACTTCTCAAGGTATGTATTATGGTCCATAAAGTAGTTACTGTGTATGCTTCTTTATGCAAAACTAGACTTAATTGAGAATTTTAGTGTGTTTGTAACACCATGTTGGTCTATTTCCATGTGCTATTGGTAAATAGTTAGAACGTACACATGTGATATTTCTTGTAAAAAGAAATTTGGGGCGGGGTCGGACCACCCTGATGTCAAATGCTAGCTCCGCCACTAGACGCGTGTTTGTACGTGAATCACTATTTCCACCACCGGCCGAAACTCCGCTCAGAAAGAGTTAGCAAAGATCGGTTCAGTCTTCATGGGTATCACTAGTAGAAAACAGGGCTTTGGTTCAGGCCGGGCCAGCCCATTAGTCCTGGTTCAGCCTAGAACCGGGACCCATGGGGGCATTGGTCCCGGTTCGTGAGGCCAGGGGGCCTGCCGGGCCTCGTGGGGGCATTGGTCCCGGTTGGTGGGACGAACCGGGACCAATGGGCCTCGCTCCTTGCCCACCACCATTGGTCCCGGTTGGTGGCTTGATCCGGGACCAAAGGTTGTCCTTTACTCCAGGTTCCAGCCACAAACTGGGACCAATGTGATGCCTATATATACCCCCTCGCCGGCGAGCAGAGCTCTCCACACTGCACTATTTTGTCTGACCGGCAAGGGGAGGGCTTTGTGGTGCTATAGCTCACCTCCTATGCACATGAGTTGTTCGATGGAATACCCGAGCCACAATACTTAATGTTTCTCCTCTCCAAGCTAGACCTCCAAGCTCAATTTTCCTTAATATTTGTCTAGGTTTAGCAGTCCATCATGTCCCATCCCTGTCTTCACCGCCGTTGATCGCCCATGTCGATCTCGTCGCCGGCACCACCGTGGTGAGCCTCTTGTTCTTATCTTCTTTCTTAAAGGAAAAAAAATCTTACTTGTATGTTTAGATAGATACTTGTGGATGCCGTCGATGATCACTGATGTCTACTACACAACCTTCTTCTTGTAGACGTTGTTGGGCCTCCAAGTGCACAGGTTTGTAGGACAGTAGCAAATTTCCCTCAAGTGGATGACCTAAGGTTTATCAATCCGTGGGAGGCGTAGGATGAAGATGGTCTCTCTCAAACAACCCTGCAACCAAATAACAAAAAGTCTCTTCTGTCCCCAACACACCCAATACAATGGTAAATTGTATAGGTGCACTAGTTCGGCAAAGAGATGGTGATACAAGTGCAAAATAGATAGTAGATATAGGTTTTTATAATCTGAAAATATAAAAACAGCAAGGTAACAAGTGGTAGAAGTGAGCGTAAACGGTATTGCAATGATAGGAAACAAGGCCTAGGGTTCATACTTTCACTAGTGCAAGTTCTCTCAACAATAATAACATAGATAGATAATATAACAAGCCCTCAACATGCAACAAAGAGTCACTCCAAAGCCACTAATAGCAGAGAACAAACGTAGAGATTATGGTAGGGTACGAAACCACCTCAAAGTTATTCTTTCGGATCAATCTATAAAAGAGTTCGTACTAGAATAACACCTTAAGACACAAATCAACCAAAACCCTAATGTCACCTAGATACTCCATTCTCACCTCAAGTATCCGTGGGCATGATTATACGATAAGCATCACACAATCTCAGATTCATCCAAGCAACATATAAGTACTTCAAAGAGTGCCCCAAAGTTTCTACCGGAGAGTCAAGAACGTGTGCCAAGCCCTATGCATAGGTTCCCAATGTCACAAAACCCGCAAGTTGATCACCAAAACATACATCAAGTGGCACATGATATCCCATTGTCACCACAGATAAACACGGCAAGACATACATCAAGTGTTCTCATAAAAGACTCAATCCGATAAGATAACTTCAAAGGGGAAACTCAATTCATCACAAGAGAGTAGAGGGGGAGAAACATCATAAGATCCAACTACAATAGCAAATCTCGGGATACATCGAGATCATGCCATAGAGGGAACACGAGAGAGAACACGAGAGAGAGAGAGAGAGAGAGAGATCAAGCACATAGCTACTGGTACATACCCTCAACCCCAAAAGTGAACTACTCCCTCCTCGTCATGGATAGCGCCGGGATGATGAAGATGGCCACCGGTGATGGGTTCCCCCTCCGGCAGGGCGCCGGAACAGGCTCCCAAGAGGTTATTGGTGGCTACAGAGGCTTGCGGCGGCGGAACTCCTGATCTATCTTCTGTTCTGGAAGTTTTAGCACACAAGAGTATATATGGGTGCAGGGGGTACGTCAGAGGAGCTACGGGGGCCCCATGAGGCAGGGGGCGTGCCCGGGGGGGGGGGGCACACCCCCCACCCTCGTGGGCAGCCTGTATCTCCCCTGACGTGCACTCCAAGTTCCCTGGGTTGCTTTACTTCCAAAAATAACTTCTCCAGTTGATTTCGTTCCGTTTTGACTCCGTCTGATATTCCTTTTCCTCGAAACACTGAAATAGGCATAAAACAGCACATCTGGGCTGGGCCTCCGGTTAATTGGTTAGTCCCAAAAATAATATAAAAGTGGACAATAAAGCCCAATACTGCCTAAAACAATAGATAAAGTAGCATGGAGCAATAAAAAATTATAGATACGTTGGAGACGTATCAAGCATCCCCAAGCTTAATTCCTGCTCATCCTCGAGTAGGTAAATGATAAAAAGGAATTTTTGATGCGGAGTGATACTTTGGCATAATTTCAATGTAAATCTCCTTAATTGTGATATGAATATTCAGATACGAAAGATTCAAGACAAAAGTTCATATTGACACAAAAATAATAATACTTCCAGCATACTAATCAAAGCAATCATGTCTTCTCAAAATAGCATGGCAAAAGAAAGTTCATCCCTACAAAATCATATAGTTAGGCTATGCTTCATTTTCGTCACATAAATATGTTCCCAACTTCTATACCCCCGATGACAAGGCAAGCAATTGTTTCATACTTAAATAATCTCAAACTTTTTCAACCTTCACGCAATACATGAGCGTGAGCCATGGATATAGCACTATGGGTGGAATAGAATATGATGATGGGGATTGTGTGGAGAAGACAAAAAAAGAGAGAGTCTCACATTGACGAGGCTAATCAACGGGCTATGGAGATGCCCATTAATTGATGTCAACATGAGGAGTAGGCATTGCCATGTAACGGATGCACTAGAGCTATGAATGCTCAACAAAGGAAAACTAGTGGGTGTGCATCCAACTTGCTTGCTCATGAAGACCTATGGCATTTGAGGAAGCCCATCGTAGGAATATACAAGCCAAGTTCTATAATGAAAAATTCCCACTAGTATAAAAAAGACAACTTATGATTCTCACTACATGAAGAACAAGGTGCTACTTTCAAGCACAATATATGAGACTCACTACATGAAGAACAAGGTGCTACTTTGGAGCACAAGTGTGGAAAAAGAGATACTAGCATTGCCCTTTTCTTTTCTTTTTTTATTTTTTTGGGCCTTTTTTTTGGCCTTTCTCTTCTCTTTTTTTTGGCAATGCTCTAATAATGATGATCATCACACTTCTATTGATTACAACATAAGGATTACAACTCAAAACTTAGAATAAGATATGACTCTATATGAAAGCCTCCGGCGGTGTACCGGGATGGTGCATTGAATCAAGAGTGACTTGTATGAAAAATAATGCATGGTGGATTTGCCACAAATACGATGTCAACTACATGATCATGCAATGGCAATATGACAAAAGTAATGTATGTCATGATGATGATGATGGAAGTTGCATGGCAATATATCTCGGAATGGCTATGGAAATGCCATGATAGGTAGGTATGGTGCCTGTTTTGAGGAAGATATAAGGAGGTTTATGTGTGATACAGCGTATTGTATCACGGGGTTTGGATGCACCGGTGAAGTTTGCACCAACTCTCAAGGTGAGAAAGGGCAATGCACAGTACCGAAGAGGCTAGCAAAGGCGGAAGGGTGAGAGTGCGTATAATCCATGGACTCAACATTAGTCAAAAGAACTCATATACTTATTGCAAAAATTTAGAAGTCATCAAAAATCAAGTACTACGCGCATGCTCCTAGGGGGATAGATTGGTAGGAAAAGACCATCGCCCGTCCCCGACCACCACTCATAAGGATGCACAAGACAGGTACACTTCATGTTTCAAATTTGTTACACAACTTTAACCATACATGCATGCTATGGGACTTGCAAACTTCAACACAAGCATTCTTTAAATTCATAATCACACAAACTAGCAAGACTTTGATATTATCACTTCCATATCTCAAAACAATTATCAAGCATCAAACTTATCTTAGTATTCAATTCACTCAAAAGAAAGTTTCACATATCTTGAACACTAAGTATATTAATCATTAAGAAAATTACCATGCTATTAATGACTCTCAAAATAATCTAAGTGAAGCATGAGAGATTAATAGTTTCTTTAAAACAAATCCACCACCATGCTCTCAAAGATATAAGTGAAGCACTAGAGCAAATGACAAACTACTCCGAAAGATATAAGTGAAGATCAATGAGTAGCTAAATAATTATGCAACTATGCGAAGACTCTCTCTCATTTAATAATTTCAGATCTTGATACCTTATTCAAACAGCAAGCAAAGCTAAAGAAAACTACACTGCAAGGATAGCACAACTCATGTGAAGAAGCAAAAACTTAGGCTAGACCGATACTAACCGATAGTTGTTGAAGAAGAAAGGTGGGATGCCTACCGGGGCATCCCCAAGCTTAGATGCTTGAGACTTCTTGAAATATTATCTTGGGGTGCCTTGGGCATCCCCAAGCTTGAACTTTTGTGTCTCCTTAATTCCTCTCATATCATGATTTCTCTTTTTATCAAAAGCTTCATTCGCAACAAACTCAACAAGAACTCGTGAGATAGGTTAGTATAAACCAATGCAAAACCTTATCATTTTCTACTGTAACAAATCTTTAAAATTATTATTCAACATTTAATACTAAATGCCTCTGCATATTTAATACTCCTATCCTCAAATAGAATCATTAAACAAACAAACATATGCAAACAATGCAACCATAACAGCAATCTGTCAAAACAGTACAGTCTGTAAAGAATGCAAGAGTATCAATACTTCCCTAACTCCAAAAATTATGAAATAAAATTCCCACTGTAATAAATTTATCAGATCTCAATATTAAAAAATATTCAACGTTATACCATTCTCTGACTTTTCTAGGCAATTTTTGCAACAGTGGTAAACTTTGTGTTTTCAAACAGCAACATGTATACTAGCAAAATAAGCATGGCAAAGGCTATCCTTGACTTCTTTATTGAAACTAAAAATGTAAAACATTATTCTAACTAACAGCAAGCAAAAAGTAACAAAATAAAATGACGCTCCAACCAAAACACATATCATGTGGTGAATAAAAATATAGCTCCAAGTAAAGTTACTGATGAATGAAGACGAAAGATGGGATGCCTTCCGGGGCATCCCCAAGCTTAGTTGCTTGGTTGTCCTTGAATATTACCTTGGGGTGCCTTGGGCATTCCCAAGCTTAGGCTCTTGCCACTCCTTATTCCATATTCCATCGAATCCTTACCCAAAACTTGAAAACTCCACAACACAAAACTCAACAGAAAACTCGTAAGCTCTGTTAGTATAGGAAAATAAAACCACTACATAGGTACTGTAATGAACTCATTCTAAATTCATATTGGTATAATATCTACGGTATTCCAACTTATCTATGGTTCATACCACTTAATACTAGCCATAGATGCATCAAAATAAGCAAACAACACATAGAAAACAGAATCTGTCAAAAACATAACAGTCTGTAGTAATCTGTATCAAACGTATACTTCTGGAACCCCAAAAATCCTAACAAATTAGGAAGTCCTAAGCAATTTGTATACCAATCCAGAGCAAAAAGAATCAGATCAGAGACACGTTTCTGTGAATTAACAAAACTAATTTTCTGGGTGCAAAAGTTTCTGATTTTCAGCAGGATCAACACAACTATCACTGCAAGCCATCCTAAAGGTCTTACTGGGCACTTTATTGAAACAAAAGCTATAAAACATGATTACTACAGTAGAATAATCATGTGGACACACGAAAACAGTAAGGATAAATATTGGGTTGTCTCCCAACAAGCGCTTTTCTTTAATGCCTTTCTAGCTAGGCATGATGATGACAATGATGCTCACATAAAAGATAAGAATTGAAACATAACGGGAGCATCATGAAGCATATGAATAGCACATTTAAGTCTAACCCACTTCCTATCCATAGGGATTTTGTGAGCAAACAACTTATGGGAACAAGAATCAACTTGCATAGGAAGGTAACACAAGCATAGCTTCAAGAATTTAAGCACATAGGGAGGAAACTTGACATTATTGTGATTCCTACAAGCATATATTCCTCCCTTATAATAAATTTCGGTAGCATCATGAATGAATTCAACAATATAGCCAGCACCTAAAACATTCTTTTCATGATCTACGAGCATAGAATTTTTAGTACTCTCCACATGAGCAAAATTCTTCTCATTCGGAATGGTAGGAGTATCATAAGAGACTTGAACACTAAAAATTGTTTCCACATTAAAAGAGTAATGTTCAGAAAAAGGGTAATCATAATCATGACAAGATTTGTAAATATAATCATCACTACTTTTTATAGCATAAGTTTCATCACAATAATCATCATAAGTAGCAACTTCGTTCTCATCATAATCGATTGAAACCTCTCCCAAGATAGTGGAATCACTAGATAAAGTTGACACTCTTCCAAATCCACTTTCATGTTCATCACAATAAGATTCAACATTCTCCAAAATAGTGGGATCACTACTTCCTAAAGTTGACACTCTTCCGAACCCACTTTCATCAATATAATCATCGTAGGTAGGAGCCATGCTATCATCATAACAACTTTGCATATCAAAACTTGGGATGCTAAAAATATCATGTTCATTAAACATAGCATCCCCAAGCTTGGGACAAACATTAATTCCAGAAAATATATTCTCAAATATTTCTTCCTCATCAAACATAGCTTCCCAAAGCTTGGGCCCTTTCATATCATAAGCATAATCACTCACATCATTAATAATATAGATAGCACCAATAGTATAGCAATTATTATATTCTTCCAAGCAAGTGCCAAAAAGATTCTCAAGATCATAAGAAGTATCATTATCTTCCCAATCATAATCATCACAACAAGCAATAGGTATAACGAGATCATCATCAAGTGTATCATCTTCATTTTCATGAGGCATGGCAATAATAGGAGCAACTTTATTTGGGAGAGATACCTTTTTACCTCTCTTCCTTTTTCTTTTCTTCTTCTTCACCACATCATGTGTTGGTTCAATCCACTTTTTGGAGCTCCTTATTAATGAGATTGGTTGAATAGAAGGCTCCCCTTCGTTACCTGATTCATCATAAGAAATAATAGGAGGATATTGGGAAGTCGCTTCCCTTTCATTAGTTTTTATTTTCTTTATGTAATTGGCAATATAAGGATTTTCAATGAAATTCACCGCACAATACATATAAATCTTTTCTAGATCAAAATCAAGAATTTTATCAAGGGCAAGTTTTGGAATATCCTTAGTTATACGTTTCATCTCTTCATAACCCAAAACAAGGCTAAGCTCTTTATGATGCTCAAGGGTAATCAAATTATCACAATATTTGGAAACGACTTGATCATGAAACAAATAACATTGGAGCTTTAAATGACCATGTTCATTGCAAAGTTCACAAGGGGTACTATAAATATTGAATCTTTCAGCACATTCATCTAGCTCTTCTTGCAACAATTTGGTTTCTAAGTACTTATGCCTCTTGCAATAAATATCTTCTCTATTTGGTGTGTTCATGCAAACATGCACTCCACAAAAGTTGACATGCTCATAAGAGATATTCTCATCATAACTAGTGCAATCATCATTAGCATCATGGATATTCAAAGAATTCGTACTAACAACATTGCAATCATGCTCATCATTCAAATATTTAGTGCCAAATAATTTAGAGATTTTTTCTTCTAGCACTTGAGCACAATTATCCTTTCCATCATACTCACGAAAGATATTAAAAAGGTGAAGCATATGAGACAAACTTAACTCCATTTTTTTGTAATTTTCTTTTATAAAATAAACTAGTGCTAAAACAAGAAACAAAAAGATTCAATTGCAAGATCTAAAGATATACCTTCAAGCACTCACCTCCCCGGCAATGGCGCCAGAAAAGAGCTTAGTTGACGGGGTGTGAGTGAGTGCCCTTTTACCTAGCCTCCCCGGCAACAGCGCCAGAAAAGAGCTTGATGTCTACTACAGAACCTTCTTCTTGTAGACGTTGTTGGGCCTGCAAGTGCACAGGTTTGTAGGACAATAGCAAATTTCCCTCAACTGGATGACCTAAGGTTTATCAATCCGTGGGAGGCGTAGGATGAAGATGGTCTCTCTCAAACAACCCTGCAACCAAATAACAAAAAGTCTCTTGTGTCCCCAACACACCCAATACAATGGTAAATTGTATAGGTGCACTAGTTCGGCGAAGAGATGGTGATACAAGTGCAAAATAGATAGTAGATATAGGTTTTTAGAATCTGAAAATATAAAAACAGCAAGGTAACAAGTGGTAAAAGTAAGCGTAAACGGTATTGCAATGATAGGAAACAAGGCCTAGGGTTCATACTTTCACTAGTGCAAGTTCTCTCAACAATAATAACATAGATAGATAATATAACAAGCCCTCAACATGCAACAAAGAGTCACTCCAAAGCCACTAATAGCGGAGAACAAACATAGAGATTATGGTAGGGTACGAAACCACCTCAAAGTTATTCTTTCGGATCAATCTATAAAAGAGTTCGTACTAGAATAACACCTTAAGACACAAATCAACCAAAACCCTAATGTCACCTAGATACTCCATTGTCACCTCAAGTATCCGTGGGCATGATTATACGATATGCATCACACAATCTCAGATTCATCCAACGAACATATAAGTACTTCAAAGAGTGCCCCAAAGTTTCTACCGGAGAGTCAAGAACGTGTGCCAACCCCTATGCATAGGTTCCCAATGTCACGAAACCTGCAAGTTGATCACCAAAACATACATCAAGTGGCACATGATATCCCATTGTCACCACAGATAAACACGGCAAGACATACATCAAGTGTTCTCATAAAAGACTCAATCCGATAAGATAACTTCAAAGGGGAAACTCAATTCATCACAAGAGAGTAGAGGGGGAGAAACATCATAAGATCCAACTACAATAGCAAAGCTCGGGATACATCAAGATCGTGCCATAGAGGGAACATGAGAGAGAACACGAGAAAGAGAGAGAGAGATCAAACACATAGCTACTGGTACATACCCTCAGCCCCGAGGGTGAACTACTCCCTCCTCGTCATGGATAGCGCCGGGATGATGATGATGGCCACCGGTGATGGGTTCCCCCTCCGGCAGGGCGCCAGAACGGGCTCCCGAGAGGTTTTTGGTGGCTACAGAGGCTTGCGGTGGCGGAACTCCCGATCTATCTTCTGTTTTTGAAGTTTTAGGGTACAAGAGTATATATGGGTGCAGGGGGTACGTCAGAGGAGCTACGGGGGCCCCATGAGGCAGGGGGTGTGCCGGGGGGGCACCCACCCTCGTGGGCAGCCCATATCTCCCCTGACGTGCACTCCAAGTTCCCTGGGTTGCTTTCCTTCCAAAAATAACTTCTCCAGTTGATTTCGTTCCGTTTTGATTCCGTCTGATATTCCTTTTCCTCGAAACACTAAAATAGGCATAAAACAGCAAATCTGGGCTGGGCCTCCGGTTAATAGGTTAGTCCCAAAAATAATATAAAAGTGGATAATAAAGCCCAGTATTGCCTAAAACAGTAGATAAAGTAGCATGGAGCAATCAAAAATTATAGATACGTTGGAGATGTATCAATCACAAGATCAAGATGGATGCAATGCGCTTGAAGATTATAAAGATTAGAAAATATGCCATTCATACAGAGGCTTGGTATTATTATACCGTTGGATCAATTGTTACCTTGGTTGCGATTATGATCGCATTTGTTTACGCATTGAAATGTTTTACATAGTTTCAATGTATGGTTTAATTAGAGTTCTGGAGAGCTATATTGTGTTCAGTGAGAACTATGTATGTACTTTGGTTTTAATGTGATGATGGACTTATATTAATTTGTCACTTAATTATCTATTCATTAAGTTTTGTAATGGTTTTTGACACGCTTAATTATATATAATGCATGCAGATGAACCAGCAATGGATGTACGGTGACGGACACACCTCCGAATACATTAAGGTCGTGCATAATTTTCTCGAAGTGGCTGAGGCAAACAAGCTGAATGGTTTTATGCATTGTTGAGGAAATTGTTAAATGGTAGCTGCTCGGCTGGCTGGTGAGTAGGGGATTAATCGGCTAATCGGCAAGTTAATCAGCCATTTAATCAATTAATCAAACGATTTATCGGTTTATAGGCTACTCGGTGACTCTACGGGTAGGGATTAATCGGCAAGTTAACTGGTTAATCGTATGAATTCTTGAACATGGTGTGTTGTCCATGCCCTATATGTGGGAATACGAAGTCTTACTCTGACTCGAAAACCCTTCACACCCACCTGCTTTATAAGGGTTTCATGCCACAGTATAATGTTTGGACCAACCACGGAGAAATAGGGGTTATGATGGAAGACAACAAAGATGAAGAGGACAATGACAACTATGTGCCCCCTGAATACGATGATGCTGCAACGGGGGAAGCTGTTGAAGATCAAGAGGAACCAGACGATGTGCTAGATGATGATCTCTGCTGGGTCATTGTTAATGCAAGGAGACAGTGCAAAAGTCAAAAGGAGAAGCTGAAGTTCGATTGCATGTTAGAGGATCACAAAAAAGGTTTGTACCCCAATTGCGAAGATGGCAACACAAAGCTCGGTACCGTACTGGAACTGCGTCAGTGGAAGGCAGAGAATGGTGTGTCTGACAAAGGATTTGAGAAGCTACTGAAAATATTGAAGAAGAAGCTTCCAAAGGATAACGAATTGCCCGACAGTACGTATGCATCAAAGAAGGTTGTATGCCCTCTAGGATTGGAGTTGTAGAAAATACATGCATGTCCTAATGACTGCATCCTATACTGCGGTACGTACGAGGATTTGAACGCATGCCCGGTATGCGGTGCATTGCGGTGTAAGATCAGACAAGATGACCCTGGTGATGTTGACGGTGAGAGCTCCAGGAAGAGGGTTCCTGCCAAGGTGATGTGGTATCCTCCTATAATCCCATGGTTAAAACGCATGTTCAGAATCAAAGAGCATGCCAAGTTGATGCGATGGCACAAAGAGGACCGTAAGAAAGACGGGAAGTTGAGAGCACCCGCTAACGGGTCGAAGTGGAGAAAAATCTAGAGAAAGTACTGGGAGGTGTTTGCAGGTGACGCAAGGAACATATGGTTTGGTTTAAGCACGGATGGCATTAATCCTGTTGGGGAGCAGAGCAGCAATCACAACACCTGGCCCATGACTCTATGTATCTATAACCTTCCTCCTTGGTTGTGCATGAAGCTGAAGTTCATTATGACGCCAGTTGTCATCCAAGGCCCTAAGCAACCCGGGAACAATATTGATGTGTACCTAAGGCCATTAGTTGAAGAACTTTTACATCTGTGGATTGGAAACGATGTACGTGTGTGGGATGAGCACAAACAGGAGAAATTTGACCTGCATGCGTTGCTGTTTGTCACCATCAATGATTGGCTTGCTCTCAGTAACCTTTCAGGACAGGCCAACAAGATATGCCACACATGCACACACTGTTTAGATGACACCAAAAGTATATACCTGGACAAATGCAGGAAGAATGTGTACCTGGGGCATCGTCGATTCCTTCTGACCAACCATCAATGTCGAAAGAAAGGCAAGCATTTCAAAGGCTAGGCAGATCACTGGAAGAAGCCCGCCATACATACCGGTGATCACCTACTTGCTATGGTCAATGATTTAAAAGTAATCTTCGGAAAGGGTCCCGGTGGACTATCTGTTCCGAATGACGCTGAGGGACGCCCACTCATGTGGAAGAAGAAATCTATATTTTGGGACCTACCCTACTAGAAAGACCTAGAGCTTCGCTCTTCAATCAACATGATGCATGTGACGAAAAACCTTTGCGTGAACCTTCTTGGCTTCTTGGGCATGTATGGGAAGACAAAAGATACATCAAAGGCATGGGAGGACTAGCAACGTTTGCACGAAAAAGATGGCATGCCTCCAAAGCAGTATGAAGGACCTGCCAGCTATGCTCTTACCAAAGAAGAGAAGGAAATCTTCTTTGAATGCCTGCTCAGTATGAAGGTCCCATCTAGCTAGTCGTCGAATATAAAGAGAATAATAAATATGGTAGAGAAAAAGTTCCAGAACCTAAAGTCTCATGACTGTTGATTATGACGCAGCTGCTTCTGGTTGCATTGAGGGGGCTTCTACCGGAAAACGTTTGATTAGCCATTGTGAAGCTATATTCATTCCTCAATGCAATCTCTTAGAAGGTGATCGATCCAGAAATCCTACCAAGGATAAGGAGTGATGTGGCGCAATGCCTTGTCAGTTTCGAGCTGGTGTTCCCACCATCCTTCTTTAATATCATGACGCACGTCCTAGTTCATCTAGTCGACGAGATTGTCGTTCTGGGCCCTGTATTTCTACACAATATGTTCCCCTTTGAGAGGTTCATGGGAGTCCTAAAGAAATATGTCTGTAACCATGCTAGGCCAGAAGGAAGCATCTCCATGGGCCATCGAACAGAGGATGTCACTGGGTCTTGTGTTGACTTCATTCCTGACCTTAAGAAGATAGGTCTCCCTCAATCACGGTATGAGGCGAGACTGGGTGGAAAAGGCATGCTAGGAGGGGACTCAATAATATGTAGGGACAGGCATTCTTGGTCTCAAGAACACTAAAACGGTTCTATAGAATTCTACCTTGGTGACCCCGTATGTCGATGAACACAAGAACATTCCGCGCTCCAAACACCCGGACCAGTGTGAAGACTGGATTACATGTGAACACATCAGGAGTTTCGGCAGTTGGTTCCAAACATATCTCAGGGGTGACAACACTGTTTCTGATTACCTGTACTCGTTGGCGAGGGAACCATCTTCGACTGTAATGACTTACAAAGGGTACGAGATAAATGGGAATACAATTTACATGATCGCCCAAGATCAAAAGAGCACCAACCAAAACAGTGGTGTCTTCTTTGATGAAGCAACCAAGAGGGTAAAGGACACATATTATGGTTACATAGCGGACATATGGGAACTTGACTATGGACATGATATTAAGGTCCCTTTGTTTAAGTGCAAATGGGTCAATCTGTCAGGAGGCGGGGTACAGGTAGACCCACAGTACGGAATGACAACAGTGGATCTGAACAATCGTGGTACACAGACAAACCATTTGTCCTAGTCAATGATGTGGCATAGGTTTTCTATGTGAAGGACATGTCTACCAAACCGAGAAAAAGAAAAGATAAGGAAGCGGATACATCATACGATGACCCAAAGCACCACATAGTTCTTTCAGGAAAAAGATACATCGTGGGATTGGAGGGCAAGACAGACATGTGTGAAGATTATGAAAAGTTTCATGAAATTCCTCCCTTCAAAGTCAAGGCTGACCCAAGCACCCTGGTAAATGAGGAAGATTATCCATGGTTACGGCACAATAAGCAAAGGACACAAGCGAAGAAGAAGTGAAGACTTTCTATCCGCAACTATTATGATGATGCCTTTGATCTAGAATATCACTGCAGTTACATGTGAACAAATGAAATCCCTTTGTAACAGATGAGTTTTCGTCTAAAACCTTGATACTTCCAAAGAGATTGTCTGTTTTGTACACGAAGTGCATCTAGTTTTTGTCGTAACCCTCTCAACTTTTTAGCACATGCTATGTTGGTGAAATGATGATACCATGCGAACTTTCAACCTTTTCAGATTTCATTTGTAGTGCTTTTCAATTTAAGGGTCATTTAGCTGAATGAATGAACTAATAGCAAAAAGAATGAACTAATAGCAAAAAGAATGAACAAAAAATAATCAATTAAAATATTCTGTTATGATCAACTAAAGCAAAACTATAATATCCTTCAATAGCAAAAAGAATCAAGTAAAATGCTTTTATAAAACTCCAATAGCAAAAGGAATCAACTCAAAAAACTTTTATAAACCTCTAGTATTATGGAAACTAAAATTATATAATATTTATGCAACCAAAATTATCAAAGTATTTTCTGTACAAAACAATAAAAAAAAGAATTTTCATAAATAAATTTTCTTGTTAGAAACTTTAATTGCAAAAAGAATTATCATAAAGATTTTTTGTTAGAAACTAAAATAATAAAATCTGTTTTTGAATATAATGATAAAACACAGTAATATTAAGTAGCAGGAAAAAGAATCACTCAAAAATCTATCTTTATAGTAAAGTTATTCAAAAACTAGTGATTCACACAAATTTTAAAAAATTCAAATTTAAACTATTCAAATTGGAAAACAAATGGCACTAACAGAAAGTTTATAATTTTTATTACCTAAAATCAGAAAGAATTTAAAAATTAAAGCAAAACACTACAAAAAATAAATAATGCAAAAACAAAACAAACTGGAAAGAATATATAAAAATGCCACCGACTGGGCCACCACGGCGTGAATATGACTAGAAACCCAGCTAGTTGGGTCAGGATTCAGGCCCACTGAAGGCCCAGCAGGCCCACAGGCATAGTAGTGTTAACTTAGGCCCATAGGCCTGCAATCCTGAGGAGTTCGAGAGGGAAGAGGCGGCAGAGCTTATAAACAAGTGCGGGGCGCTCTCAACTAGTGAGGTAGGACTAAACTCCCACCACCACGCTGCTATGCAAGGCCATTGGTCCTGTTTGGTGCCACCAACCGGGACTAAAGGGGGGCATTAGTTCCGGTTGGTGCCACCAACTGGGACCAATGATCTTGGTATATAAGCAACACTTACCAAAATTTTCAGTTTTCATCTCATTTCCCCCCGATGACGGCGACGACAATGACGTCGCCAGGCTGCCCCCCACCGCCCCCGCCGTCGCCCACGCATGTCTTCGCCGCCGTCCCTGCGCCGCCCCTGCCCTGACGCCGTCGCCCTGCGCTCGTCGTCGTCGTCCCCGCGCCCGTCGTCACCGCCGTCTTCCGCCGCCGTCCCTGCGTCTCCTCTGCCCCGACGCATCATGGCTACATCATTTGCTGGAAGTAACAAGCGTATGACACTACAAAACTCTTCAAAGTTGTTTTGGAATGGAGTTCTGGATAGGATGATTCGCTTTTTGGTACGGATTTTTGCAAAGGCCTTCCAAATAGTGATATTCGGAAGGCTCTTGCTGAACTTCGTACCAAAAAGTGAATTATCCTATCCGGGACTCCGTTCCAAAATAATTTTGGAGATCTTCGTACCGTTATGTGCCTGTTACTTTCGGCAAATGATGAAGGAATGGTTTTCTCGAGATCGGGGAAAATATGGACCATTTTCTGCACATCTAGAATGGCGCCATCTTGATAAATCCCATAAAGGTTAAGAGAATCCGAGCGGTCGAGGATCAGAACTAGCTAGGGTAGGGGGTCAAGGGTGGCCGAGGGGTCGAGGGTCGAGGGTCTCTGTTTAACAAGAATACCCCCGTTATGGATGTGCATAAGTTGATCCATTTTTTTGATCTCATCCATGGCTACATCATTTGCTGGAAGTAACAGGCATATGACGCTACGGAACTCTTTGAAGTTATTTTCAAACGGAGTTCCGGATAGGATGATTCGCTTTTTGGTACAGAATTCAGCAAAGGCCTTCGAAATAGCGATATTCGGAAGGCTCTTGCTGAACTTCGTACCAAAAAGCGAATTATCCTATCCGAGATTACGTTCCAAAATTAATTTGGAGTGCTTCGTACCGTTATGCGCCTATTACTTTTAGCAAATGATGAAGCAATGGGTTTCTTGAGATCAGGAAAAATATGGACCATTTTCTGCACATCCAGAATGGCGCCATCTTGTTAAATCCCTTAAAGGTTAAGAGAATCCGAGCGGTCGAGGATCGGAACTAGCTAGGGTAGGGGCTCAAGGGTCATCGAGTGGATAAAGGTCGATGGTCGTTGAGGGGTCGAGGGTCGAGGATCACCGAGGGGTCGACATGGGGACGTCGATCAACCCTCTCTTGCTCGACCAACTCTCGAGGACACCCAAACATTAAAAAAACGTTAGCGATCTCGTACCCCCTCTCGCCCCCCTACCTTACAAACTCTCTCGAGATTTATAAGAGATTTATCAAGAATTACCCCGTTATAGATGTGTAATTAAGTTGATCCCTATTTTTTCTTGGTTTCATCTACCATTCTATATGTGCACATTCTCTTGTGTCAAAGTATTGAATCCTTTGACACTAGGCAACATGACATATAGATGGTAGATGAGATCAGGAAAAAATAGGGACCATTTTTTCTGCACATCCAGAATGGCACCATCTTGTTAAATCCCTTAAAGGTTAAGAGAATCCGAGCGGTCGAGGATCGGAACTAGCTAGGGTAGGGGGTCAAGGGTCATCGAGGGGATGAGGGTCGAGGGTCGTCGTCGAGGGGTCGAGGGTTGAGGATCGCCGAGGGGTCTACGTTTGCCACTATTAATATATCCATCTCTCATGTTTGTATATTAATTGCCATGTTGTAATATTTGCAGAAACTATGGATCAACAAAGAGACTTCGAACAAGAAGAGATATTGGGGGACATAATCCGCGATGGAGGTGATGTCTTGTCGTTTCTCAACGACCTCGAAGGTCTGGAAGGAGAGGAAGCAGGCTATGGTGATCAGACAATGGAGGAGGAAAGTCATGATCATGATGGTGGCTCCGGTGACCGTGATGACGGCTCCAGTGACCGAATGGACTCAGGATCAGCTGTTGCAAAGTCCAGCTAGGTATATATATATATATATATATATATATATATATATATATATATATATTAAGCCTGTGCTAACTATCTAATTGATGCATTAATTGTATTGTTATGTACATATATTAACTCTTCTTTCTTCTTTTATAGCCCTCCGGATCGAGCAAAACTTCGGTAACGAGACGAGGCCCGAAGAAAAAGTTGCGCCCGGATGAAAGGTTCACGATCACAGAAATCACGCGCGATGGCCAACCGATTCAACCCCTCCAGACCAAGGAAGTATTTTCGGCTTAGTGTGGGGTTCTTCTTAGGGGCATGATCCAAATTAGCATCCACCAATGGTATAAGCCTAAGAAGGAAGACCCTCAAGTTTCTTCTATCGTAGATAGACAGAAAGATGATCTTTGGACCGCGCTGAAGGAAAATTTCACCGTACCGGCAAAGGAGGGTCCGGAGAAGCCAGTTATAGAGCCACTGATCAAGGCTCATGCTCTCAAGAAGATGGAAGGTCTATTAAGGAGGTGGAAGAATGAGTTGAACTCAATGTATGTCAACAAAAACAAGACTCCAGAATTCACCGGGCGATTTTAGAAGATAAGAGATCACTGGTCCGCATTTGTTGCCCATAGGACATCGGAGAAGAGTAAGAAGATGTCAGCAGTTAACAAGATAAATGCTGCAAATAAGGAGAATCACTATCGCACGGGGTCAGGTGGCTACCTCAAAGCCCGATCGTTGTGGGACAAGGCTGAGCAGGACCTGATTGCTAAAGGGGTTGAACTAGAGACATTGCACTGGCCAGACCGTTCAAGGACTTGGTTCTTTTGGGTTGGGGGAACTTTGGACCCTGAAATAGGGAAGTGCTATTGGACGTACGAGCAACTTGCAACACCCATCAGGAAGCTTCAGCAAGCAATCAAGGAAGCGCAGGAAGGGACATTCGTTCCCGACAGAGAGAATGAAGAGCTCACAAAGGCCCTCGGGAATCCTGAGCACCCTGGACAAACACAAGGCATGCCAGGCTCCATTGCGTGGATGGTTGGGTTTCCCGACGCAGGTGGTTACAAAACCCAAGAGAGGAGTAGGAAAGTGGAGCAGAGTGAACTACAGCAGCTTCAGGCAAGGGTAACAAAGCTAGAGGAACGACAAGCTATTGAGAACCAGCAAGATGCTGCCCAAGCTACCCCAGAAGCTACCTCGCCATCTCAACGGAGAAGCAGCATGGCTTCCACCGAGCTCGTTCAGCAGCCTGACTTCATGGGTCCTAGATACCCTATGGATTGTATCACAGATTCACACTAGTGCCACCTTATGACACAATGGCTTCAGCTCAAAGTCAAGGCGGCTGTTGACTCTGTGTTCCCTCCTTCACCTGAAGCAACTTTTCACTGCCATCTGATTCCACAAGGCACTGCTGTTGTGATGGTGGATGAAATAATGGAGGGATTTGAGGAGCTCCAGCCTGACCACCCTACAGGTTATGGGGAGATACAGTTGGGTCTTGCTCTGAAGACTCCGTGTCTATGGTGGAAGGAGCACATGAAGTTTCTAAACTTCACGCCTCTTGCAAGTCAGCTGGGCACTCCGCCTCCTCCGCCTCCTCCTCCTCCTCCGGCGAGTGATCAGGGCACTCCGCCTCCTGCTCCGGCGCGTGAGGGTGGTAATACTTCACCTCCTTCTCCGCCTGCTCCGGCGCATCCTAGCAGCCCGCCTCCTCCTTCGTCGCCTCGTAAACAATGGTGATAGCAAAACACAGACGCCGCCGCTCCGTCTGCTTCGGCGCGTCGTAGCAATCCGCCTCCTTCTTCTCCGCCTCGTAAGCAATGAAAGAAGAGAGCCGCAGCCGCTTCGGCTGCTCCAGCGTCTAGCAGTACAGCCAGAGGCGGGAGGCAATACAGATTCAGTCCATCGTCTCTCAAGCCTCTAGAGAAGTTACCATACGAGAGGAGCGAGGAGGAAAACTAGAAGATCTGTGAAGGCCAAGTGAGGTACTTCTTTGAATCGGTAAAAGCTAAGAAACATCCACCTCCGGAGGAGAAGATCGATCCGGTGAAAGGGAAGCGCACTTTGTATGCCCTACAGCGACCATCACCGCCTCCACCGCAATCCAACAATGACCGCGTTATTGAAAGGACATAAAGGAACCGGAGCGGTCGGGAAGTACTTGCACTGATCAAAGGTTAGCAGAACGAAGAAGTGGGAAAAAAATTCCCTAGCTCGGCGAACAAGCGAAGCAATCGTGCCCCCCGCTCAAGGTGTCTAGCGATATCGTCGCTAATCTTCCGGGGATGCTGCCCTGTACCATGTTGGAAATATGCCCTAGAGAAAATAATAAAATGGTTATTATTATATTTCCTTGTTCATGATAATTGCTTGTTGTTCATGCTATAATTGTATTGACCGGAAACCGTAATACATCTGTGAATACATAGACCATAATATGTCCCTAGTAAACCTCTACTTGACTAGCTCATTGATCAATAGATGGTTGTGGTTTCCTGACCATGGACATTGGATGTCGTTGAGAACGGGACCACATCATTAGGAGAATGATGTGATGGACAAGACCCAATCGTAAGCATAGCACAAGATCGTGTAGTTCATTTGCTAAGAGCTTTTCTAAATGTCAAGTATCATTTCCTTAGACCATGAGATTGTGCAACTCCTGGATACCGTATGTCGGTGTACTAGAGTAGGGGTACCCTAGTATCCCGAACTTGTGCACGGGCAGTCGCAGCACCCTGCGGCAAGGCTTGCCGGGTGACCGCCAAGGTCCTCCGTGGTTCCTCTGGAGCCGTTCAAGAACAAAGTATTCAAGTCAAGGAGACAAAGCCCCGGCAAGAGGAGCTTGCCGGGAAGCCATTCAAGAACAAAGTATTCAAGCCAAGGAGACAAGACCCCGGCAAGAGGAGCTTGCCGGGAAGGCCAACCGAGGCATCTCAAGGAACTTGCCGCGACACGCCACACGTCCCGGCAAGACCCGGTGAGCGACAAGCTTCCAGACGCGACAAGACAACGACCGCGGCACGGCGCTTGCCGCGGCAGGCTACCACTCTGTACCCGCGCTCCAGCACATCCACCAACGTGTCGCCCTGGGGCCTTTCCAGGCACGCGTGGCGAGAGGCTGTGCAGCCAGCGGTGCATGGTGGCAAGCGGCGCCGACAAGATAGCCATCGTGGCAAGCGGTGGCGTCCCTGACGGTCCCTGTCTTGCACTGTTTGGGCGACGCAGACGGGCATTTAATGCCTTTGTCCCCTGCCGTCAGGGTTAGGTATGATACACTGTACATGGTAGTTGTACCTACCGCAGCTCTTTTTCCATTTTTACCCTTGTCTACGTTGCCACCTGTCGGTGACCCCTTGAGCATATAAAAGGAGGCCCATGCGCAACGTAGAGGAGGTAGGGAGGGGTTCGAAGCTAGAACACACTCACGCTCGGTCTCGTTAGCAGCTAGAGTGTACTGTAGCACTCAGCGCTCCCGAGCAAGAACACAATACAATCAGACAAGCAGCTGTAGGAGTATTATGTCTCCGGAGAGCTCCGAAGCTGGGTAAACTGCTCGTGTGTTTCGCCTCGATGTGCTCTTTGTGCGATATCCACACCCCGCCGAACCGAAAGGGGCTCGTGTGTTTGTGGACCAGCTTCCCCGACATCTTTGGCGCGCCAAGTAGGGGGCGTCGAGATTGTGTGAACCTGATCCGGCGTTCACGCGAGCTAGATCTTTGTTTTCTTCATCAACATGCCACCGAAGAAGAAAGCTTCGGAGGCGGCTGTTCCGTCCGCGTTGATCCCACCACCACCGGAGCAAGCGATTGGTGGGGAAGATGCCGGCGGAAGAACGGGCGTCGATGAGGGAGCTCACGGTGCTGCCGGGTCCAAGGACAAGGCTGCGCAGACCTCGACGTCCGTACGTGCACCGCGCCCATCTCAGGAGGCGCAGGACCAACAGCGTCATGGTATTCGCAGTACCATATGTTCGTTGGACCAAAATCGAGCTGGTGGATCTCGGGGTGCACAAGACCAGCATGCACGCCAACATGCTGGCACGAGCGAGGAACGGTCGCCCGGACGGGATACTGCTCCTTCTAACATAGTTAGAAGTCCGAGCATATCCCGCTCCTCGCACCGTTCGCCACTGCCACCCACCACTTCAGCAGAAGCTTTGGCGCGAGCCCAACTGCTCCTGGATTACCCTCCAACGGCGGACAAGATCGATGAATGGAGGGCCACCATTCAGAGTCTCATCGGCTTCGCCAACGGTGACACTCCGCGGCAGATGAGTGCATCGCTGCCACGGCAGGACTGCTAGGCGCGAGCCGATGGCGACAAAACCGATGGGGGTGCAACCACCATGCACTCTCCACCCCGAAGGCCAAGATCGCTGACTCATGATCCACCTCGACAATGACTCCACTGCGTCATCAGATCCACGAGCTCGTCGCGATCAGCACCAAGTTCTTCATGAACGACAACAAGAAGACGCTCGTACTCGCATCGACCGCCGAAGAGAAGCACGTCGTCAATCGGACCAGCGCGCTGGGCCCTCTGTCGACATGCATGCGCCAGGGGAACCAGGCGACTTGCCGTACGCGGTAGGTTGCCCTGCGTTCACTCGTGAGCTACGGCAAGTCCAGTGGCCCAGCAAGAAAAATTTCAAGTCAGACGTACCAGAGAAGTATGACGTCAAGTCGCATCCGTCGGAGTTCCTCAGCATCTACACCATCGCGGTGCAAGCTGCCGGGGGAAGGGACGACAAGATCCTTGCCAACTACTTCCTGCTGGTGCTCAAGCCCAATGTCAGGTCCTGGCTCATGCACTTGCCGGACAACTCCATATCCTCCTGGGCAGATCTATGCCATCAGTTTGTCGGCGCCTTTACAGGCGGCCACAAGCCTCATGGCCAAGAAAGCGACCTTCATCTGCTCGCCCAGAAGGAAGGAGAGCCCCTGCGCAAGTATATTCAGAGATTCAGCCGTGTACAGCACAACATCCCAGATGTCCACCCTGCCGCGGTCATCAGCGCGTTCCATCAGAACGTGCGAAACCACAGGATGCGGGAGGAGATGGCGATGTGCAAGATCAGAGATGTCAGTGAGCTATATGCCCTAGCCGACAAGTGTGCACGTGCTGAGGAAGGGAGGAGACTCCCCGGAGAGAATGTAGAAGCAGCAGGATCTGATAGTGAGGATGCTGCCCCGGCAAAGAAAAACCAGCGGCGGAACAACAGGAAGAAGAAAGGCAAAGATGTGCTAGTCGTGGAGCAGTCCGGCAACAGAGGTGGCGCCAAGAAAGCCAAAGCTGGTAGCTCCGGCAAGGAGATTGCCGCGGGCACCAACTACCAGGCTGTGGCGGTCGCCGACAAGCAGGACGGCACCAACAAGCAGTACTGCAAGATCCACCGCACCAAGGGCCATGACCTCCAGAGTTGCAAGAAGGTCGAGCAGCTTGTCGAGCAGCAAAAGGTTGAGTACGAGCGACGCGACAAGGAGAAGGCCCAGGAAGGTGCTGGAGGAGCCAGCAAGAAACGCCCTGGCCGAGAAGGACGCCACGGCAAGGCAAGTAGTGGCAAGGAGACAGACCTCCCCGCGGTCGCGACAAGGATGAAGATGACGACGACGATGAAGATATGGATGATGACGAGACCGATGAGAAGGAGTTCCAGAAAGCCACAGAGGTCCTATGCGTTGACGGTGGTGCTTCTCTGCATACTTCACACCGCCAGCTCAAGCAGTGGGCGCGGGAAGTCAATGCTGCAGAACCACCCGTCGAGTCACGCAAGTCTCTGAAGTGGTCCAGCACGCCTATCATCTTTGATATTGAGGATCACCCTGATCGCATAACTGCGGTCGGGTGCTTGCCGATGTTGGTTTCACCAACTATCCGCAACCTCAAGGTCACCAAGATGCTAGTTGACGGCGGGGCCGGCTTGAACCTGATCTCCTCCGTGGTACTCCAGAAACTCCAGATCCCTGACAGCGAGCTCGAAGAGACCGGCACATTCCAAGGAATCAATCCGGGAAGGAGCAAGCCGAAGGGAAAGATCACGTTGCCGGTGACATTTGGCAGCAAGTTGAACTTCGGGACTGAGAGGGTCACTTTCGACGTTGCTGACTTTCCATTGCCTTACAATGGGATACTTGGCCGTCCAGCACTCGCCAAATTCATGGCAGCCTCTCACTATGCATACAACATGCTGAAGATGCCAGGCCCGATAAGTGTCATCTCTGTCCTTGGCGACAAGAAGGATGCTCTTATCTGTGCCGACAAGATCTACCGGGAAGCAGCAGCCGCAACAGATCGCAAGTCACTTGCCGTTGAAGCTCCCGGGGGGAAGAAGAAGACCAAGTCCGGCAAGAGTTCTGATGCCCACTCCGGCAAGCGCACCTCTTCGGAGTGCTGCGCTACCGTCGAGGACGCACCATCGAGCTCCACCGGCAAGTGTAAGAAGACAGTGGCAGCTCCACCAAATACCAAGAAGGTGTCCGCCAAGGAGGACAGCACTGGTGGTACCTTCACCATCAGTGCCACTCTCGACCCTAAATAGGAAAGCGCGCTCGTTACTTTCCTACGGGCGAACGTTGACGTGTTTGCGTGCCAGCCGTCTGACATACCCGGTGTTCCCAGGAAAGTAATCGAGCACCATCTTGCCGTCTGTCCTCATGCGCGGCCCGTCAAGCAGAAAGTCAGGAAGCAAGCAGTGGAGCGCCAAGAATTCATCGCAGAAGAAATCAAGAAATTGGAAGCAGCAGGCCTTGTCAGAGGAGTGCTCCATCCTACATGGTTGGCCAATCCTGTAGTCGTGCGCAAGGCAAACGGGAAATGGAGGCTTTGTATCGACTTTACTGATGTCAATAAAGCTTGTCCCAAAGACCCATTTCCCTTGCCGCGCATTGACCAGATTGTTGACTCCACAGCCGGATGTGACTTGCTTTCATTTCTTGATGCATACTCAGGATACCATCAGATCTTCATGGCAGAAGAGGATGAGGAGAAGACTGCATTCATCACCCCATGTGGCACATACTGTTTCGTACGGATGCCTTTCGGTTTAAAGAATGCTGGTTCAACATTTGCAAGAGTAGTTCATGTCGCTTTTGAGCCACAAATACACAGAAATGTGGAAGCCTCCATGGATGACATAGTGGTCAAGAGCAAGGATAGGGCAACTCTGATCCAAGATTTAGACGAAACCTTTGCAAATCTGCGCAAGATCAACCTCAAGCTTAACCCCGAGAAGTGTGTGTTTGGAGTCCCCTTCGGCAAGCTTCTCGGGTTCTTCGTGTCTCAGTGGCGAATTGAAGCCAATCCCGACAAGATCAAGGCCATTGAGCAGATTGAAGCACCAAAGCGCATCAAGGATGTACGAAGACTTGCCGGTTGCGTGGCTGCTCTCAGCAGGTTTATCTCTAGGTCTGCTAAGCGCGCCCTACCATTTTTCAAAATATTGAAAAAGGCAGGTCCAATGAAATGGACTCCGGAGGCGGAGGCTGCGCTGCAGGACTTGAAGAGATACCTGTCCTCCACTCCAACACTTGTCGCACCTAAGCCACAAGAGAAGTTGCTGCTATATATAGCGGCAACCAATCAAGTGGTTAGTGTTGCGTTAGTGGCGGAGAGGGAGGCGGATGATGAGCCAGCAACCACGGCAGATGCATCCAGCGACAAGCAGGGGACTTCACCGACAAGCTCTGGTCCCGACAAAGATGGATCTGCGCAGGCGCATGAGGAGATACATAAGAGAATGGTGCAGCGCCCAGTTTACTTTGTCAGTTCCCTTCTGCATGGGGCTAGGTCAAGGTACTCTGGTGTGCAGAAATTGCTTTTCGGCCTTCTCATGGCCTCGAGAAAGCTGCGCCATTACTTCCAAGCACATGAGATCACAGTTGTCACTCGTTTTCCGCTGAAGAGGATACTGCAGAATCCAGAAGCAACAGGCAGGATTGTCGAGTGGGCACTGGAACTGTCAAGCTTTGGCCTCAAGTTTGAGAGCACTTCAACTATCCAAAGCAGAGCATTGGCAGAGTTCATAGCAGAGTGGACGCCAACACAAGATGAAGAAATTCCAGAAGTGAGCATCCCCGTCAAGGAGGCAAGCAAAGAGTGGCTTATGTACTTTGATGGTGCCTTCTCGCTGCAAAGCGCCGGTGCGGGCGTGCTACTTGTTCCGCCCACCGGAGAGCACCTCAAGTACGTAGTCCAGATGCACTTTCCCAAGGAGCAAGCAACAAACAATACTGCAGAGTATGAAGGTTTGCTTGCCGGTCTCAGAATCGCGGCAGAGCTTGGGATCAAGAAGCTCATTGTCAGGGGTGACTCGCAGCTTGTCGTCCACCAAGTGAACAAGAATTATCATATTCCGTTGATGGAGGCTTACATTGATGAAGTGAGAAAGCTAGGAGAGCACTTTGATGGCCTACAAATGGAACATGTTCCAAGAGCTCAGAACGACATTGCCGATGGCCTGCCAAAGTGCGCAGCACTGAAATTACCTGTGGAACCAGGGATCTTTGTGCTCAAGCTGACTCAACCATCTGTAACGTCGTCAACTGGACAGAGCAAGAAGAGGAAGTTGATTTCTGGTGACTTTTTTCCGGCAGAGCTTCCCGAAGCCGCCGCCAAGAGGGTCCCCAAGATCAACACCAAGGGTGCTGAGGAGCAGTCTGCTCCGGCAAGCCCTAGGGTTTGTTCCGTTGAAGCACACACTCCCGACAAGTTTTGCTGCGGCAAGCTTGCCGGGGAACGTCAAGCTCCGGCTGAGCCGCAGGTTCTCGCCATAGAAGCGGATGTTCTGGCAGTAGCAGATGTGCCTTTAGTCCTTGTTGTCGAGCCACAAGCTCCAGCATGGGCACAGCAGATTGTCCGTTTCCTTCAGACAGGAGAACTTCCCGAAGAGGAAGAAGAAGAGGAAAGAGTAGCCCGGCAGTCAAGTATGTACCAGTTTGTCGACAACACACTGTACAGAAGAAGACTCAACGGTGTGAAATTAAAGTGTATTCATCGGGAAGACGGACAAAAGCTGTTGGCAGAGATACATGGAGGCATATGTGGTCACCACATTGGCGCAAGAGCACTTGCCAGCAAAGCGTTCCGGCAAGGTTTCTTTTGGCTGACGGCCCTCCAGGATGCAACTGCACAAGTAACCAAGTGTGAAGCGTGCCAGTTCCATTCCAAGCAGATACACCAGCCAGCTCAAGCTCTCCAGACGATCCCTTTATCCTGGCCATTTTCGGTCTGGGGGCTCGACATCCTCGGCCCCTTTCCCCGAGCTTTCGGGGGCTTTGAGTACTTGTACGTTGCAATCGACAAGTTCACAAAGTGGCCGGAAGTGGAACCAGTGAGGAAGGTGACAGCACAGTCAGCAGTCAAGTTCTTCAGGTCCATTGTTTGCCGTTTCGGGATCCCTAACAGGATCATCACCGACAGTGGCACGCAATTCACGAGCTGCACCTTCATGCAGTACGTCCAAGATCTTGGCGCCAAGGTCTGCTTCGCTTCTGTTGCTCATCCGAGAAGCAACGGTCAAGCGGAGAGGGCAAATGCTGAAGTGCTGCGCGGGCTCAAGACCAGGACTTTCGACAGGCTGCACAAGTGCGGAAAGAACTGGATTGAGGAGCTGTCGGTGGTTCTTTGGTCGATCAGGACGATGCCAAATCGAGCCACTGGCCAGACACCTTTCGCTCTAGTCTATGGAGCAGAGGCAGTTCTCCCCACGGAACTCGTATACGGGTCACCTCGAGTGCTCGCTTATGATGAGCTTGAGCAAGAGCAGCTGCGACAAGATGACGCGCTGCTCCTTGAGGAGGACCGTCTTCAGGCTGCTGTACGAGCTGCTCGATACCAGCAAGCTTTGCGCCGCTACCATAGTCGCAAAGTTAGTGCCAGAAGTCTCGAGGAAGGCGACCTTGTTCTTCGGCGCGTTCAGTCCGCCAAGAATTCCAACAAGTTGACGCCGAAGTGGGAAGGCCCTTACCGGGTGAAACGAGTGACTAGGCCTGGCGCTGTCCGCCTTGAGACCGAAGATGGCATTCCGGTGAGCAACTCCTAGAACATTGAGCATCTTCGTAAGTTTTACCCGTAGGGCGCGGTTGCGGAACCTGTTCCGGCAACCACCTTTTGTACAAGTCTTGCCGATGTTGCATGTAATCCTTCGTACAAAGCCGGGCGCAGACCCCGTGCATAAATAAAGCTCATGTGCTCCGCACATCCTGTCAATTTCATGCTTTCTATTTTTTGCATGTGTTATCTGACACTTTGTGCAGTGCCTACTCCCGGTAAGCAATAACAAGCTGTAAGGCTCCATATCTTTATTTTCTCTTCTTTCTCTTTCTCAAAGAAGGGAAGGTTCCCCCGTACACAAGTTTGCCGGGGGGGAAGGAGAAGATAATGGTGTGGACCAGGGGTCGTTCAAGAAAGTTTTGCCTTACCGGGAAGCAAGCGACAGAAAAGCTAAGTTGCTAAAGTTTGAGCAATCAGTTTTAAAAAAAATTAAGTTATCTTCCTTGAACGACCGAGCTTTTTATGGAAAACCTGTGCGCGGAGGAACCAACTCGTAGCTAGTTGCGCCCTTACTTTGTTTCGAGTCCGCTCAACAACTTAAGTGAGCTGCGACTAGTTGCGACAAGGTTTCTTGTCGGTAGCGGCACCGCCAGCAGGCTGCTGACGTTCCGCACTCAGCGCTCGCGGCAAAGGTGCCTGCGCCGACAAGTTCCCTAAAAGTGTAGGGAAAAAACATACAAAGCAAGGAATCAAGTAAAGGAAATAACATAGCAGTCAACTACCCAAAATAGAGTTATATTACAAGATAGCTTGTCACAGCTCTAACAGATTGTTATCATGACATGATCAGCAGTGACAAGAAAAAGAAGAAACGGGCGGCCTAATCTACGCGATCGCCCTCCACCCTCTTGATCCCGCTCACCTTGTCCACAATGGGTGCGACAAGGGCCTTGAGCGCCTCCAGATCAGCATCCGGCGGCAAGGACTTGAGGACGTTGGTGAGGTTGAGGCCTGGGTTGCGGAAGGCCACCTTCACCAGCACCTTTTGAAGAGCCCCCGCGCAGATCTTGCGCGACTCGTCGGCCAGCTGCTTTGGGATCCTCTCCCGGAGCCGCTGGAGAGCCGTCGCCACGCATTTGAAGAACAAGCTGAGCTTGGCGCTGGGCGGGAGGTGCTCATCGGAGGAGTACCCGAGATCCTCCATCCCTAGTTGCGCCAGCTCCCCGTCGATGGTGGCGGCAACATCCACGAGACCCTCCGTCCAGTGCTCCACATTCTCCCTGAAGGTGTTCTGGGCGGCGACGGCACTCGCCACCAGCGCCTCGTCGACCTTGATCTTCTCCTTCAAGGCCACCTCCCGCTGCCTGGCGCCGTCCAACGTCTGAGTCAAAGTGACCAGTTTCAGCTCAAGATCCGCATTGGAGTGCTTGGCGGCGCTAAGCTCCTTGCTCCTCTCGGCGAGAAGGCCCTGTAGCTCGCCATGAGCGGTGGCGTCCTTCTCGCGCTCACGCTTGAGCGCAGCGAGCTCCTCGCCGCTCGCCTTGAGATCGGCCTCTAGCTGCGCCATCTTCGTCTCCAGCTCCTTCTTGGCGGCCTCGGCAGCTGCGGCAGTGTCCTCTGCTTCCTTGAGAGCCCCGCTGAATGTTTGCTCGCGCGCGGCAAGCTCCTCCTCGTGGTTGTCAAGATTGACCTTCCGCTGCGCCAACTCGCCTTCCTGCGCATACAATTTCTCGGCAACAAGCCGCTATTGCTCTTCAGCTTCAGCCTTCTCGAGGAGGAAGGCTTTCCGCTCCTCGGCGAGATGCTCCCGCTCCTCTGCCAGGGACTGGAGAGCTTCCTGGCGAAGACCCCGGAGCTCCTCCGCGCGCTTCTCGATGTCCACTCCTGCCTTCGCGACAAGCGCTTCTCGGGATTCCAGCTTGGCTTGTCGGGCGCGGTAGAGCGACAACAGCTTCCGCAGCAGCCGCTCCTCCTCAGGCTCGTCGCTGCTGCTGCTTGGCGCGTCGACCAGCGTCAGCCCAGCGGAGGCGAGCACCTCTCCATCCAAGGTTTCTCCTTCGACCGGCGCCCTGGAGCTTGACGCCCATGGAAGCTTGATGAAGATGCCATCGCCGGCCTTCAAATAGGCGTCGGGCTGGGGCTCCTTGGAGCCTGGCGCTGCAGCAGCGGCGGAGGGATCGGCGGTCGGCGTAGCGCCTGGCGCTCCTGCGGCCTAAGGGCCGTCAGTGCGATCGCCGGACCCCTCGCCAGCTTCTGCAGCGGCAGCTTTGGCGGCCTCTTCGCCGGCGAGATCATCAGCGCCGGCTTCTTCTTCGGTGTCGGCGGCGTCGTCGGTATTTCCACGCGCGCTCTCCTCGCCGGTGACCTCGGTTTCCATTGGCTCCGTGGCAGATGGATCTGAAGACCGAAGAAGGGAGAAAAGTCAAGCAAATATTCAAAAAGAAAATCAGAAGAAGAAGAACCCAAGGGAAGTTTTTCAGGCAAGAAGATTACCTGGGCTTGGATCTATAGTCTCCGCCACCGGAGGGTCGCTGGTCCCGTCCCTTGTCGGAGAACTGTCCCTTGCCGGAGATTTCTCCCTTGCCGGAGAACACTCCCTTGCCGGGGAATCCTCCCTTGGCAGTGTAGTCGAAGCAGATGGCATGTTGGGAGCGGCTTCCGGGCACTCCTAGTGAGGCTGCTCTGCTCCTACACAAACCAAGAATCAGATATCAGCAAAGAAAGAGCACCCGTGCACGCGGAACAGCAGGAAGTAAACCATATACTTACGCTGGGGGCTGCACTGGGGGCTGCTTTGGGGAATGGTTGCCGGGTCCGGCAAGGTGGTCTCGGACACGTCCCCTGTTGACGCGGTGGGTTCGTCCTCGATGACAATCACCGGGGCCTTGGCTCTCTTCGCCGCTCTCTGGGCCAGGGTCCTGAAAAGGAATGAGTTCAGAGTAAAGCAAATCATATGCAAGACAAAAACAGCAAGGATTGAAGAACTACAAGTACATCAAAGAGTCTTACTCTTCTTCTTCCTCGTCGGAGCTGAGCGCGGAGAGATCGAAGTCCGGCTCGCCTCCGGCGCGACGAGGCGGAGGAGTAGGTTCCCTTGGCCGCTTGGTGGGGGCAGGAGCGGCGGACAGGGAGGACCCCGCTCTAGTTGCCGCAGCAGTGTGAGGCGCTCCTGCGACAATAGTGCTTGCCGCGGTAGAGCGTGTCGCGCGGCGCATCGGCTTCTGACTCGTCTGCTGCCCCGCTATGTCCCGGGCCTTGCGGAGACGCCTTCTCGGTGGAGCTTGGGGCTCCGCTTGCGGCAAGCTGTCTGAAGCGAAGGGATCAATCTGCAACGGGTCGCTCGCGCCCTCGGTGGGCTCGCTCGACTCAGCTTCAGGCCCGGCAAGCTCTTCCTCGCTGGCAAGCTCCTCTCGCTCGATAAGGCTTGCCGCCTCTGCTTCCTCTGCCTCCTCCACGGTGAGTCCAAACACACCCGCGGCCGCGGCTGCCGCCGCCTCTTCCAGCCTGGTGGCGATGCGCTGCATCTCATAGTCGGTGGTGTCGCGGGTGAGTTTCTTCTGTTCGTCGGAGCGGACCGGCACTTCTACCAGGCTGTCGAAGAACTCCTACACGATGTCGTCTGCATGCTCTTGCCAAGTGGGGACGATTCCATGTGAATCGCACAGCGGCATCATTGCACGGATGCGGTCGAGCGAAGAGTTGTTGCACAGCGGAATGACGCCCCTCGGCAACCTGAACGCTTCGGGATGTTCAGGATCATGCTTGAACAGTTCCAGGAGCATTGCGTCCAGCTCCAAGACAGTGCAGTTGAAGTTGAGGCCTGGGCGCAGCCTCATGATATCCGCCGCGTTCTGGAACTCCCAGGCGGGTCTCCCCCTCTCCTGCAGGGGGGCGATGCGGCGGCGAAGAAAGTCTGCGCCAACGGCGCCTACAATAAGCCCGGCAAGCCTGAGGCGCAGGATCCGGTTGACGGCAATCTTCAGCCTAGCGTCTTCCGGGGCCACGTTGCTCCAATCGTTGCTGCGCACTACTGCGGTTTGTCGCTGGGCGGTAAATGGCTGCGGGTTCTCCTCGACAATCCAGCACCAATCTGCTCTCCATTCATCCCAATTGTTGCGGAGCTCTCCCTCCAGATAAGCTTCCTTCTTGCCGGTCCTCGAGATCCAAGCGATTCCGCCAGATAAGGGCTCTCCTCTCTCAACTCGAGGCATAAAGAAGTGGCGAAAAAGGGCTACATTTGGGTAGACTCCGACAAAGTTTTCGCAGAGATGTGTGAAAACTGCCATGGTCAGGACGGCGTTGGGGGTGAAGTCAAGGAGGCGGAGCCCGTAGGTGTTCATGATGTCGCAGAAGAATTCAGAGAAAGGCGGGCAGAGCCGGCAGTAGAAGAATAATGCGAAGAAAGGGTATCCATTCGGAGCCAGTCCCGAAGCGGCGGCGGAGAGTACCTTCGTGCGCGGATGCGCTCGCGTCTCCGTCGACCAGAAGAGATAGTAGTACTACCTCAGCTCCTTCGCGGCGAGCTGGGGGGGGGGGAGATTGCCCGCTCCTTTCGCAGCGCCGCGAGCCGCTGCGCCTCGGCCGACTTCACACCCTTCCCCTTGTCGGCTTTCGGAGCCATGGCGGAGGTGGTGGGGGAGATCGACGACGCTGGTGGTGCTGGTGGCGATGGGGGGCGGAGCGCTACTCTCTTTCGGCTTTGGGAAGAGGGGGGGAGCAGCAGAGATTTCTGAGATTAGAGTAGCAACCGGCGAGATGGGCGAACTGTCCCTGTTTCCCCTGCTTATAAAGAGGGAGGGGGCGGATGTTCCGCTTTTCCGAATAAAGAAACCACCCACGATCTCTCCCACGACGCCGCATTCGACGTGTGTCGTTCGGGGAGGGCGCGGTGGATACGGAGTAAGATACGGTGTAACCCAGGCCGTGCGTGCCCGTGCCCTGTTTTGGGCCTGGCCCAACAGTGCTCGGCACCGTGTGTGGCCCAGGCCCGGGGGCTCCTGTCGGTGTACTAGAGTAGGGGTACCCTAGTATCCCGAACTTGTGCACGGGCAGTCGCAGCACCCCGCGGCAAGGCTTGCCAGGTGACCGCCAAGGTCCTCCGTGGTTCCTCTGGAGCCGTTCAAGAACAAAGTATTCAAGTCAAGGAGACAAAGCCCCGGCAAGAGGAGCTTGCCGGGAAGCCATTCAAGAACAAAGTATTCAAGCCAAGGAGACAAGGCCCCGGCAAGAGGAGCTTGCCGGGAAGGCCAACCGAGGCATCTCAAGGAACTTGCCGCGACGCGCCACACGTCCCGGCAAGACCCGGTGAGTGACAAGCTTCCGGACGCGACAAGACAACAACCACGGCAAGGCGCTTGCCGCGGCAGGCTACCACTCTGTACCCGCGCTCCAGCACATCCACCAACGTGTCGCCCTGGGGCCTTTCCAGGCACGCGTGGCGAGAGGTTGTGCAGCCAGCAGTGCATGGTGGCAAGCGGCGCTGACAAGATAGCCATCGTGGCAAGTGGTGGCGTCCCTGACAGTCCCTGTCTTGCACTGTTTGGGTGACGCAGACGGGCATTTAATGCCTTTGTCCCCTGCCGTCAGGGTTAGGTATGATACATTGTACATGGTAGTTGTACCTACCGCAGCTCTTTTTCCATTTTTACCCTTGTCTACATTGCCACTTGTCGATGACCCCTTGAGCATATAAAAGGAGGCCCATGCGCAACGTAGAGGAGGTGGGAGGGGTTCGAAGCCAGAACACACTCACGCTCAGTCTCGTTAGCAGCTAGAGTGTACTGTAGCACTCAGCGCTCCCGAGCAAGAACACAATACAATCAGACAAGCAGCAGTAGGAGTATTATCTCTCCGGAGAGCTCCGAAGTTGGGTAAACTGCTCGTGTGTTTCGCCTCGATCTGCTCTTTGTGCGATCTCCACCCCCGCCGAACTGAAAGGGGCTCGGTCCGCCGGTCCCATAGGTGTTCGTGGATCAGCTTCCCCGACACCGTAGGAATGCTTTGGGTGGACCAAATGTCACAACGTAACTGGGTGGCTATAAAGGTGCACTACAAGTATCTCTGAATGTGTCTGTTGGATTGGCATGAATCGAGACTGGGATTTGTCACTCCGTATGACGGAGTGGTATCTCTGGGCCCACTCGGTAATGCATCATCATAATGAGCTCAGTGTGACTAAGGAGTTAGTCACGGGATCATGCGTTATGGAACGAGTAAAGAGACTTGCCGGTAACGAGATTGAGCGAGGTATAGGGATACCGACGTTCGAATCTTGGGCAAGTAACATACTGGTTGACAAAGGGAATTGTATACGGATTGATTGAATACCCGACATCGTGGTTCATCCGATGAGATCATTGTGGGACATGTGGGAGCCAACATAGGTATCCATATCCCGCTGTTGGTTATTAGCCGGAGAGATGTCTCGGTCATGTCTGCATGGTTCCCGAACCCGTAGGGTCTACACAATTAAGGTTCGGTGACGCTAGAGTTGTTATGGGAAATAGAATGTGGTTTCCAAAGGTTGTTCGGAGTCCTGGATGAGATCCCGGACACCACGAGGAGTTTCGGAATGGTCCAGAGGTAAAGATTTATATATGGGAAGTTCAGTTTCAGTCACAGGAATAGTTTTTCGGAGTTATCATGTTGGAAATATGCCCTAGAGGCAATAATAAATTAGTTATTATTATATTTCCTTGTTCATGATAATCGTTTGTTATCCATGCTATAATTGTATTGATAGGAAACTCAGATACATGTGTGGGTACATAGACAACACCATGTCCCTAGTAAGCCTCTAGTTGACTAGCTCGTTGATCAATAGATGGTTACGGTTTCCTGACCATGGACATTGGATGTCATTGATAACGGGATCACATCATTAGGAGAATGATGTGATGGACAAGACCCAATCCTAAGCATAGCACAAGATCGTGTAGTTTGTTTTGCTAGAGCTTTTTCAATGTCAAGTATCTCTTCCTTAGACCATGAGATCGTGTAACTCCCGGATACCATAAGAGTGCTTTGGGTTTACCAAACGTCACAACGTAACTGGGTGACTATAAAGGTGCACTACAGGTATCTCCGAAAGTGTCTGTTGGGTTGACATAGATCGAGACTGGGATTTGTCACTCCGTATGACGGAGAGGTATCTCTAGGCCCACTCGGTAATGCATCATCATAATGAGCTCAAAGTGACCAAGTGGTTGGTCACGGGATCATGCATTACGGTACGAGTAAAGTGACTTGCCGGTAACGAGACTGAACGAGGTATTGGGATACCGACGATCGAGTCTCGGGCAAGTAACGTACCGATTGACAAAGGGAATTGCATACGGGGTTGATCGAATCCTCGACATCGTGGTTCATCTGATGAAATCATCGTGTAACATGTGGGAGCCAACATGGGTATCCAGATTCCGCTGTTGGTTATTGCCCGAGAGCCGTCGCGGTCATGTCTGCATGTCTCCCGAACCCGTAGGGTCTACACACTTAAGGTTCGGTGATGCTAGGGTTGTATGAATATGAGTATGCAGCAAACCGAATGTTGTTTGGAGTCCCGGATGAGATCCCGGACGTCACGAGGAGTTCCAGAATGGTCCGGAGGTAAAGATTTATATATAGGAAGTCTTACTTTGGTCGCCGGAAAAGTTTCGCACTTTATCGGTGTTGTACCGGGAGTGCCGAAAGGGGTCCGGGGGTCCACCGGGGGGGTCCACCTGCCCCGGAGGGCCACATGGGCTGTAGGGAGTGCGCCTTGGCCCATATGGGCCAAGGGTACCAGCCCCAAGAAGCCCATGCGCCAAGGAGACTTGGAGAGGGGAAGGCACCTCCGAGGTGCCTTGGGGAGGATGGACTCCTCGCCCCTCTTGGCCGCACCCCTTCCTTGGAGGAAGGGGCAAGGCTGCGCCCTCCCCCCTCTCTTGCGCCTATATAAAGGGAGGGGAGGGAGGGGTGGCCGCACCAATAAGCCCTGGCGCCTCCCTCCTCCCTGCAACACCTCCTCCTCCTCTCGTAGTTGCTTAGCGAAGCCCTGCCGGAGTTCTGCTGCATCCACCACCACGCCGTCGTGCTGCTGGATCTTCATCAACCTCTCCTTTCCCCTTGCTGGATCAAGAAGGAGGAGACGTCATCCGCTCCGTACGTGTGTTGAACGCGGAGGTGATGTACGTTCGGCACTAGGTCATCGGTGATCTGAATCACGGCGAGTACGACTCCATCAACCCCGTTCCATTGAACGCTTCTGCTTAGTGATCTACAAGGGTATGTAGATGCACTCTCCTTCCCCTTGTTGTTGGTTTCTCCATAGATAGGTCTTGGTGACACGTAGGAAATTTTTTGAATTTATGCTACGTTCCCCAACAGTGGCATCATGAGCTAGGTCTATTGCGTAGATTCTTTGCACGAGTAGAACACAAAGTAGTTGTGGGCGTTGATTTTGTTCAATATCCTTACCGTTACTAGTCCAATCTTGTTTCGATGGTATTGTGGGATGAAGCGGTCCGGACCGACCATACACGTACTCTTACGTGAGACAGGTTCCACCGACTGACATGCACTTGGTGCATAAGGTGGCTAGCGGGTGCCAGTCTCTCCCACTTTAGTCGGAACGGATTCAATGAAAAGGGTCCTTATGAAGGGTAAATAGAAATTGGCATATCACGTTGTGGTTTTGCGTAGGTAAGAAAGGTTCTTGCTAGAAACCCATAGCAGCCACGTAAAACTTGCAAACAACAATTAGAGGACGTCTAACTTGTTTTTGCAGGGTATGCTACGTGATGTGCTATGGCCAAGAAGAATGTGATGAATGATATGTGATGTATGAGATTGATCATGTTCTTGTAATAGGAATCACAACTTGCATGTAGATGAGTATGACAACCGGCAGGAGCCATAGGAGTTGTCTTAATTTATGGTATAACCTGCGTGTCATTAAACAATGCCGTGTAATTACTTTACTTTATTGCTAACCGGTAGCCATAGTAGTAGAAGTAATAGTTGGCGAGACAACTTCATGAAGACACGATGATGGAGATCATGATGATGGAGATCATGGTGTCATGCCGGTGACGATGATGATCATGGAGCCCCGAAGATGCAGATCAAAAGGAGCAAAATGATATTGGCCATATCATGTCACTATTTGATTGCATGTGATGTTTATCATGTTTATGCATATTATTTGCTTAGAATGACGGTAGTAAATAAGATGATCCCTTACAACAATTTCAAGAAGTGTTCTCCCCTAACTGTGCACCGTTGCTAAAGTTCGTCGCTTCTAAGCACCACGTGATGATCGGGTGTGATGGATTCTTACGTTCACATACAACGGGTGTAAGACAAATTTACACACGCGAAACACTTAGGGTTAACTTGACGAGCCTAGCATGTATAGACATGGCCTCGGAACACAGAGACCGAAAGGTCGAGCATGAGTCGTACAGTAGATACGATCAACATGAAGATGTTCATCGATGATGACTAGTCCGTCTCACGTGATGATCGGACACGGCCTAGTTGACTCAGATCAGGTAATCACTTAGATGACCAGAGGGATGTCTATCTGAGTGGGAGTTCATAAGATGAACTTAATTATCCTGAACATAGTCAAAAGATCTTTGCAAATTATGACGTAAGCTCACGCTTTAGTTCCACTGTTTAGATATGTTCCTAGAGAAAATATAGTTGAAAGTTGACAGTAGCGAATATGCGGACAGTAGAAAGCTTATGTCCTTAATGCACCGCTCAGTGTGCTGAACCCCAAACGTCATTTGTGGATGTTTCGAATATCGAACATACATGATTTGATAACTAAGTGATAGTTCAGTTAAATGGTTTAAGTAGAGGCACCAAAGACATTTTCGAAACGTCGCGGAACATATGAGATGTTTCGATGGCTGAAATTGGGATTTCAGGCTCGTGCCCACGTCAAGAGGTATGAGACCTCCGACGATTTTCTTAGCCTGCAAACTAAGGGAGAAAACCTCAATCGTTGAGCTTGTGCTCAGATGGTCTGAGTACAACAATCACTTTAATTGAGTGGGAGTTGATCTTCCAGATGAGATGGTGATGTTTCTCCAAAGTCATTGCCACCAAGCTGCTAGAGCTTCGTGATGAACTATAACATATCAGTGATAGATATGATGATCCTTGAGGTATTCACGATGTTTGACACCGCGAAAGTAGAATCAATTGTTGATGGTTGGTGAAACCACTAGTTTCAAGAAGGGCAAGGGCAAGAAGGGACACTTCATGAAACGGCAAATCATTTGTTGCTCTAGCGAAGAAACCCAAGGTTGAACCCAAACCCGAGACTAAGTGCTTCTGTAATAAGGGTAACAGCCACTGGAGCAGCATTACCCTAGATACTTGGTAGATGAGAAGGCTGGCAAGGTCGATAGAAGTATATTTGATATACATTATGTTAATGTGTACTTTACTAGTACTCCTAGTAGCACCACGGTATTAGATACCGGTTCGGTTGCTAAGTGTTAGTAACTCGAAATAAAAGAGCTACAGAATAAACGGAGACTAGCTAAAGGTGAGCTGACGATACGTGTTGGAAGTGTTTCCAAGTTTGATGTGATCAAACATCGCACGCTCCCTCTACCATCAAGATTAGTATTAAACCTGAATAATTGTCATTTGGTGTTTGCGTTGAGCATAGACATGATTGGATTATGTCTGTCACAATATGGTTATTCATTTAAGGAGAATAATGGTTACTCTGTTTATTTGAATAATACCTTCAATGGTCTAGCACCTAAAAGGAATGGTTTATTGAATCTCGATCATAGTGATACACATTTTCATGCCAAAAGTATATAAGATAGTAATGATGGTACCACCTACTTGTGGCACTGGCATGTAAGTCATATTGGTGTAAAACGCATGATGAAGCTCCATGTTGATGGATCTTTAGACTCACTAGTTTTTGAAAAGTTTGAGACATGCAAACCATGTCTATTGGTGTATACGCATGAAGAAACCCCATGCAGATGGATCATTTGGACTGACTTGATTTTGAATCACTTGAGATATGCAAATCATACCACATAGGCAAGATGACTGAAAAGCCTCGATTTCAGTAAAATGGAACAAGATAGCAACTTGTTGGAAGCAACACATTTTGATGTGTGAAGTCCAATGAGTGCTGAGGCATGTAGTGAATATCGTTATGTTCTTACTTCACGGATGATTTGAGTAGATACAGAGTATATTTACTTGATGAAACACAAGTCTAAATTATTGAATGGTTCAAGTAATTTCAGAGTGAAGTTGAAGATCATCGTGACAAGAGGATAAAATGTGTATGATATGATCATAGAGATGAGTATCTGAGTTACGAGCTTTGGCACGCAATTAAGACATTGTGGAAATTGTTTCACAATTAATACCTCCTGGAACACCATAGTGTGATGGTGTGTCCGAACATCATAGTTGCACCCTATTGGATATCGTGCGTACCATGATGTCTCTTATTGAATTACCACTATCGTTCATGGGTTAGGCATTAGAGACAACCGCACTCACTTTAATAGGGCACCACGTAATTCCGTTGAGACGACACTTTTTGAATTATGGTTTGGAGAAACCTAAGTTGTCGTTTCTTAAAAGTTTGGGGCTGCGACGCTTATGTGAAAAAGTTTCAGGTTGATAAGCTCGAACCCAAAGCGGACAAAATGCATCTTCATAGGACACCCAAAACAGTTGGGTATACCTCCTAATTCAGATCCGAAAGCAATAGGAATTGTTTCTTGAATCGGGTCCTTTCTCGAGGAAAAGTTTTTCTCGGAAAGTTGAGTGGGAGGATGGTGGAGACTTGATGAGGTTATTGAACCGTCACTTCAACTAGTGTGTAGCAGGGCACAGGAAGTTGTTCCTGTGGCGCCTACACCAATTGAAGTAGAAGCTTATGATAGTGATCATGAAACTTCGGATCAAGTCACTACCGTACCTCGTAGGACGACAAGGACGCTACTACTTCGGAGTGGTACGGTAATCCTGTCTTGAAGGTCATGTTGCTAGACAACAATGAACCTACGAGCTATGGAGAAGTGATGGTGGGCCCAAATTCCGACAAATGGTTAGAAACCATGAAATCCGAGATAGGATCCATGTATCAGAACAAAGCATGGTCTTTGGTGGACTTGCCCAAGCCATTGAGATAAATGGATCTTTAAGAAGAAGACGGACATGGACGGTAATGTCACCGTCTATGAAGCTCGACTTGTGGCGAAGAGTTTTTCACAAGTTCAAGGAGTTGACTACGATGAGATTTTCTCATCCGTAGCGATGCTTAAAGTCCGTCGGAATCATGTTAGCATTAGCTGCATTTATGAAATCTGGCAGATGGATGTCAAAATGAGTTTCCTTACCAGTTTTCGTAAGGAAAGGTTGTATGTGATACAATCAGAAAGGTTTTGTCGATCCTAAGGATGCTAACAGGTATGCTAGCTCCAGCAATCCTTCCATGGACTGGAGTAAGCATCTCGGAGTTGGAATATGCACTTTGATAAGATGATCAAAGATTTTGGGTTTATACAAAGTTTATGAGAAACTTGTATTTCCAAAGAAGTGAGTGGGAGCACTATAGAATTTCTGATAAGTATATGTTGTTGACATATTGTTGATCAGAAATGATATAGAATTTCTGGAAAGCATATAGGGTTATTTGAAAGGTGTTTTTCAATAGAAAACCTGGATTAAGCTACTTGAACATTGAGCATCAAGATCTATGAGGATAGATCAAAAATGCTTAATGGTACTTTCAAATGAGCATATACCTTGACATGATCTTGAAGGTGTTCAAGATGGATCAGTCATAGAAGGAGTTCTTGCCTAAGATGTAAGGTATGAAGTTCAAACTTAAAGATCGACCATGGCAGAACAGAGAGAAAGGACGAATGTCGTCCCCTATGCTTTAGACGTAGGCTCTATAGTATGCTATGCTGTGTACCGCACCGGAAGTGTGCCTTGCCATGAGTCAGTCAAGGGGTACAAGAATGATCCAGGAATGGATCATTAGACAGCGGTCAAAATTGTCCTTATAACAAATAAGGACATGTTTCTCGATTATGGAGGTGATAAAGAGTTTGGCGTAAAGGGTTACGTCGATGCAAGCTTTAACACCTATCCGAGTGACTCTGAGAAGCAAACCGGATACGTATAGTGGAGTAACCATTTGGAATAGCTCCAAGTGGAGCGTGGAAGCAGCATTTACAATATGACATAGAGATTTGCGAAGTACACACGGATCTGAATGTTACAGACCCGTTGACTAAAACCTCTCTCACAAGCAGAACATGATCAAACCCCAGAACTCATTTAGTCTTAATCACATGATGATGTGAACTAGTTTAATGACACTAGTAAACTCTTTGGATGTTGGTCACATGGCGATGTGACCTGTCAGTGTTAATCACATGGCGATGTGAACTAGATTATTGACTCTAGTGCAAGTGGGAGACTGTTGGAAATATGCCCTAGAGGCAATAATAAATTAGTTATTATTATATTTCCTTGTTCATGATAATCGTTTGTTATCCATGCTATAATTGTATTGATAGGAAACTCAGATACATGTGTGGGTACATAGACAACACCATGTCCCTAGTAAGCCTCTAGTTGACTAGCTCATTGATCAATAGATGGTTACGGTTTCCTGACCATGGACATTGGATGTCATTGATAACGGGATCACATCATTAGGAGAATGATGTGATGGACAAGACCCAATCCTAAGCATAGCACAAGATCGTGTAGTTCATTTTGCTAGAGCTTTTTCAATGTCAAGTATCTCTTCCTTAGACCATGAGATCGTGTAACTCCCGGATACCATAAGAGTGCTTTGGGTTTACCAAACGTCACAACGTAACTGGGTGACTATAAAGGTGCACTACAGGTATCTCCGAAAGTGTCTGTTGGGTTGACATAGATCGAGACTGGGATTTGTCACTCCGTATGACGGAGAGGTATCTCTGGGCCCACTCGGTAATGCATCATCATAATGAGCTCAAAGTGACCAAGTGGTTGGTCACGGGATCATGCATTACGGTACGAGTAAAGTGACTTGGCGGTAACGAGACTGAACGAGGTATTGGGATACCGGCGATCGAGTCTCGGGCAAGTAACGTACCGATTGACAAAGGGAATTGCATACGGGGTTGATCGAATCCTCGACATCGTGGTTCATCCGATGAAATCATCGTGGAACATGTGGGAGCCAACATGGGTATCCAGATACCGCTATTGGTTATGGCCCGAGAGCCGTCTCGGTCATGTCTGCATGTCTCCCGAACCCGTAGGGTCTACACACTTAAGGTTCGGTGACGCTAGGGTTGTATGAATATGAGTATGCAGCAAACCGAATGTTGCTCAAAGTCCCGGATGATATCCCGGACGTCATGAGGAGTTTCGGAATGGTCCGGAGGTAAAGATTTATATATAGGAAGTCTTATTTTGGTCGTCGGAAAAGTTTCACACTTTATCGGTATTGTACCGGGAGTGCCGAAAGGGGTCCGGGGGTCCACCAGGGGGGTCCACCTGCCCCGGGGGGGCACATGGGCTGTAGGGGGTGCGCCTTGGCCCATATGGGCCAAGGGCACCAGCCCCAAGAAGCCCATGCGCCAAGGAGACTTGGAGAGGGGAGAGTCCAAAGAGGGGAAGGCACCTCCGAGGTGCCTTGGGGAGGATGGACTCCTCCCCCCTCTTGGCCGCACCCCTTCCTTGGAGGAAGGGGCAAGGCTGCGCCCTCCCCCCTCTCTTGCGCCTATATAAAGGGAGGGGAGGGAGGGGTGGCCGCACCAATAAGCCCTGGCACCTCCCTCCTCCCTGCAACACCTCCTCCTCCCCTCGTAGTTGCTTAGCAAAGCCCTGCCGGAGTTCTGCTGCATCCACCACCATGCCGTCGTGCTGCTGGATCTTCATCAACCTCTCCTTTCCCCTTGCTGGATCAAGAAGGAGGAGACGTCATCCGCTCCGTACGTGTGTTGAACGCGGAGGTGCTGTCCGTTCGGCACTAGGTCATCGGTGATCTGAATCACAGCGAGTATGACTCCATCAACCCCGTTCCATTGAACGCTTCCGCTTAGCAATCTACAAGGGTATGTAGATGCACTCTCCTTCCCCTCGTTGTTGGTTTCTCCATAGATAGATCTTGGTGACACGTCGGAAATTTTTTGAATTTATGCTACGTTCCCCAACATATCGGTATTGTACGAGGACGACCAAAAGGTGTCCGGGGGTCCACCGGGTGGGGCCACCTGCCCTGGGGGATTTAGTGGGCTGAACAAAGGGTGGGAACCATCCCCTGGTGGGCTGGTGCGCCCGCCCCAAGGGCCCAAGGCGCCTAGGGTTGAATACCCTAGGGGTGGGGGCGCCTCCCACCAAACTTGGGGGGCAAGCTCCCCCCTTGGCCGCCGCCCCCCTTATATGGGATCCAAGGGGGCCGTCCCCCTCTCCCCTTCCCCTATAAATAGTGGGGGGGCTGCCACAACCTTCCCCTGACGTAGCCCCTCCCTCCTCCAACACCTCCTCCTCCTCCGTAGAGTTTGGCGAAGCCCTACAGAAATACCACAAGATCCAACACCACGCCATCGTGCTGCTGGAGCTCTCCCTCAACTTCTCCTTTCCCCTTGCTGGATCAAGAAGGAGGAGACGTCCTCGGGCTGAACGTATGTTGAACGCGGAGGCGCCGTCCGTTCGGAGCTAGATCGGATCTTCCGCGATTTGAATCGCCGCGAGTACCACTCCATGATCCGCGTTCTAGTAACGGTTCCGCTTAGCATCTTCAAAGGTATGAAGATGCACTTCCTCTCTCTCTCTTGTTTCTGGAATCTCCTAGATTGATCTTAGTGATACATAGGAAAATTTTGAATTATTGCTACGTTCCCCAATAGTGGCATCATGAGCTAGGTCTATGCATAGATTCTATGCACGAGTAGAACACGAGTAGTTATGGTGATGGTTTGTTCAATTTGCCTACCGTTACTAGTCTTATCTTGATTTGGCGGCATTGTGGGATGAAGTGGCCCGGACCAACCTTACACGTATGCTTAAGTGAGATAGGTTCCACCGACTGACATGCACTTGTTGCATAAGGTGGCTAGCGGGTGTCTGTCTCTCCCACTTCAGTCGGATCGGATTCGATGAAAAGGGTCCTTATGAAGAGTAAATAGCAATTGGCATATCACTGTTCTGGCTTTTGCGTAGGTAAGAAATGATCTTGCTAGAAACCCATAGCAGCCACGTAAAACATGCAACAACAATTAGAGGACGTCTAACTTGTTTTTGCAGGGTATGCTATGTAATGTGATATGGCCAAAAGGATGTGATGAATGATATATGCAACGTATGAGATTGATCATGTTCTTGTAATAGGAATCACGACTTGCATGTCGATGAGTATGACAACTGGCAGGAGCCATAGGAGTTGTCTTAATTTATTGTATGACCTGCGTGTCATTGAAAATGCCATGTAATTACTTTACTTTATTGCTAACCTTAGCCATAGTAGTAGAAGTAATAGTTAGCGAGACAACTTCATGAAGACACAATGATGGAGATCATGGTGTCATGCCGGTGACGAAGGTGATCATGCCACGCCTCAAAGATGGAGATCAAAGGCGCAAGATGATATTGGCCATATCATGTCACTTTATGATTTGCATGTGATGTCTCTCATGTTTACATCTTATTTTCTTAGAACGACGGTAGCATAAATAAGATGATCGCTCACTAAAATTTCAAAAAAGTGTTCCCCCTAATTGTGCACCATTGCGAAAGTTCGTTGTTTCGAAGAACCACGTGATGATCGGGTGTGATAGATTCTAACGTTCGCATACAACTGGTGTAAGCCAGATTTACATGTGCAAAACACTTAGGTTGACTTGATGAGCCTAGCTTGTACAGACATGGCCTCGGAACATGAGAGACCGAAAGGTCGAACATGAGTCATACGGTAGATATGATCAATATGGAGATGTTCACCGCTGATGACTAGTCCGCCTCACGTGATGATCGGACACGGCCTAGTTGACTCGGATCATGTATCACTTAGATGACTAGAGGGATGTCTATCTGAGTGGGAGTTCATTAAATAATTTGATTAGATGAACTTAATTATCATGAACATAGTCTAAAATGTCTTTACAATATGTCTTGTAGATCAAATGGCACACGCTAATGTTGCCATCAACTTCAACACGTTCCTATAGAAAACTAAGCTGAAAGACGATGGTAGCTACTATACGGACTAGGTCTAAAACTTGAGGATCATCCTAATATCTGCCAAGAAAGCATATGTCCTTGAAGCACCGCTAGGTGACGCACCCATTTTCCCAGCAACTCAAGAAGTTATGAATGCCTGGCAGTCGCGTAGTGATGATTACTCACTTGTTCAGTGCGGCATGCTTTACAGCTTAGAACCAGGGCTCCAAAAGCGTTTTGAGCAGCATGGAGGAATGTTCCAAGAGCTGAAAATGGTTTTCCGAGCTCATGCCCGGGTCGAGAGATATGAAGTCTCCGACAAGTTCTACAGTTGTAAGACGGAGGAAAACAGTTCTGTCAGTGAGCATATACTCACTATGTCTGGGTTGCACAGCTGTTTGTCTTAGCTGGGAGTTAATCTTCCAGATTACTCGGTCATTGACAGGATCCTCTAGTCGCTCCCACCTAGCTACAAGAGCTTTGTGATGAACTACAATTGCAAGGGATGGAGAAGTCCATTCCTGAGTTATATTCAATGTTGAAATCAGCGGAGGTGAAAACAAAAAAGGAACATCAAGTGTTGATGGTGAATAAGACCACTAGTTTCAAGAAAGACAGGGGTAAAAAGAACTTCAAGAAGGACGGCAACGGAGTTGCTACGCCCAGTAAATTAGTTGCCGGGAAGAAACCAAACAATGGACCCAAGCCCAAGACTCAGTGCTTTTATTGCAAGGGAAATGGTCACTGGAAGCGGAACTGCACCAAGTACTTAGCGGATAAGAAGGCCGACAACACCAAAGGTATAAGTGATATACATGTTATTGATGTATACCTTACCAATTCTCGTAGTAGCTCCTGGGTATTTCATACCAGTGTGGTTTCTCATATTTGTAACTCAAAACAGGAGCTACGGAATAAGCGGAGACTGGCGAAGGATGAGGTGACGATCGATACATCCATTTTGCATCATGCTTTGATATTGATATTTATTACATTATGGGCTGTTATTACACAGTATGTCACAATACTTATGCCTTTTCTCTCTTATTTTACAAGGTTTACATGAAGAGGGAGAATGCCGGCAGCTGGAATTCTGGACTGGAAAAGGAGCAAATATTAGAGACCTATTCTACACAACTCCAAAAGTCCTGAAACTTCACGAAGGCACGTTTTAGAATTAATAAAAAATACAAGCGAAAGAATCAACCAGAGCGGGCCCACACCTTGGCCACGAGGGTGGGGGCACACCCTACCCCCCTGGGCGCCCCCCTATTTCGTGGTCCCCCTGGCAGGCCTTCGGTGCCCATCTTTTTCTATATGAAGTCTTTCACTCTGGAAAAAATCAGAAGGAAGCTTTCGAGATGAAGCGCCGCCGTCTCGAGGCAAAACCCTGGCGGAACCAATCTAGGGCTCCAGCGGAGCTATTCTGCCGGGGAAACATCGCTCCCGGAGGTGGAAATCGTCACCATCGTCATCACCATCGATCCTCTTATCGGGAGGGGGTCAATCTCCATCAACATCTTCACCAGCACAATTTCCTCTCAAACCCTAGTTCATCTCTTGTATCCGATCTTTGTCTCAAAACCTTAGATTGGTACCTGTGGATTGCTGGTAGAGTTGATTACTCCTTGTACTTGATGCTAGTTGGTTTATTCGGTGGAATATCATATGTTCAGATCCTTAACGCATATTAATACCCCTCTGATTATGAACATGAATATGATTTGTGAGTAGTTACGTTTGTTCCTGAGGACATGGGAGAAGTCTTGCTATAAGTAGTCATGTGAATTTGATATTCGTTCGATATTTCGATAAGATGTATGTTGTCTTTCCTCTAGTGGTGTTATGTGAACGTCGACTACATGACATTTCACCATTATTTGGGCCTAAGGGAAGGCATTGGGAAGTAATAAGTAGATGATGTTTTGCTAGAGTGACGGAAGCTTAAACCCTAGTTTATGTGTTGCTTCGTAAGGGGTTGATTTGGATCCATATGTTTCATCCTATGGTTAGGTTTACCTTAATTCTTCTTTCGTAGTTGCGGATTCTTGCGAGAGTAGTTAATCATAAGTGGGATGATTGTCCAAGGAAGGACAGCACCCAAGCACCGGTCCACCCACATATCAAATTATCAAAGTAACGAATGTGAATCATATGAGCGTGATGAAAACTAGCTTGACGATAATTCCCATGTGTCCTCGGGAGCGTGTTCCTTTATATAAGAGTTTGTCCAGGCTTGTCCTTTGCTACAAAAAGGATTGGGCCACCTTGCTGCACCTTGTTTACTTTTGTTGCTTGTTACCCGTTACAAATTACCTTATCACAAAACTATCTGTTACCGATAATTTCGGTGCTTGCAGAGAATACCTTACTGAAAACCGCTTGTCATTTCCTTCTGCTCCTCGTTGGGTTTGACACTCTTACTTATCGAAAGGACTATGATAGATCCCCTATACTTGTGGGTCATCAATAATCTTTTCTAGCGCCATTGCCCAGGAGTGAAGCGGCTTTGGTAAGTGGAAATTGGTAAGGAAAAATGTATATAGTGTGCTGAAATATACTGTCACTTGTTACTACGGAAAGTAATCCTTTGACGGGCTTGTTCGGGGTATCTTCACCCCGACCAGTAGAGCAAAAAGTTTCTCCTCAACCTACATAATCTACTGAAAATGTTAACTTTGAAATTCCTTCGGGTATGATAGAGAAACTGCTAGCTAATCCCTTTACAGGAGATGGAACATTGCATCCCGATTTGCACCTAATCAATGTGGGTGAAGTTTGTGGATTATTTAAGCTTGCAGGTATGCCCGAGGATGTTATCAAGAAGAAGGTCTTCCCTTTATCTTTGAAGGGAGAGGGATTGACATGGTAGGCTATGTGATTAAATGGGATCATGGAACTACAATCGATCGAAATTGGAATTTCATCAGAAGTTTTATCCTATGCATCAGGTTCATCGTGGTCGTAATTATATATATATTTTTTGGCCTCGCGAAGGAGAAAGCATCGCTCAAGCTTGGGGGAGGCTTAAGTCAATGTTATATTCATGCCCCAATCATGAGCTCTCAAGAGAAATTATTATTCAAAAAAATTATGCTCGGCTTTCTCTCAACAATCGCTCCATGCTCGATACTTCTTGTACTGGTTCTTTTATGATGAAGACTATTGAATTCAGATGGGATTTATTGGAAAGAATGAAACACAACTTTGAAGATTGGGATCTCGGTGAAGGTAAGGAGTCAGGTATGACACCTAAGTTTGGTTGTGTTAAATCTTTTATGGATACCCATGTTTTCCGTGAATTTAGCACTAAATATGGACATGACTCTGAGATAGTAGCTTCTTTCTGTGAATCATTTGCTACTCATGTCGACCTCCCTAAGGAGAAGTGGTTTAAATATCATCCTCCCATTGAAGTAAAAGTAGTTGAACCTATTAAAGTTGAAGAAAAGACTATCAGTTATAATGTCGATCCTATTGTTCCTACCGCTTATATTGAGAAACCACCTTTCCTTGTTAGAATAAAGGATCATGCTAAAGCTTCAACTGTGGTTCATAAGTGTAATACTAGAACACCTACACCCCCTGAGCGAATTAAAGTTGAACCTAGTATTGCTATGGTTAAAGATCTCTTGGCCGATAATATCGATGGGCATGTTATTTACTTCTTTGATGAAGCTGCTAGAATTGCTAGACCCGATACTAAATATAAACATAGACCTGTTGTAGGCATGCCTGTTATTTCCATTAAAATAGGAGATCATTGCTATCATGGCTTATGTGATATGGCTGCTAGTGCAAGTGCAATACCTCATTCTTTATACGAAGAAATTATGCATGATATTGCACCTACTGAGTTAGAAGGTATTGATATTACAATTAAGCTTGCCAATAGAGATACTATTTCACCAGTTGGGATTGTTAGAGATGTTGAAGTCTTGTGTCGGAAGTTAAATATCCTGCTGATTTTCTAGTTCTTGGTTCCCCACAAGATGACTTTTGTCCCATTATATTTGGTAGACCCTTCTTGAATACTGTTAGTGCTAGGATAGATTGCGAAAAGGATATTGTTACGATTGGGTTAGGGGATATGTCTCATGACTTTAACTTTGCTAGATTTTGTAGACAACCCCATGATAAAGAATTGCCTAGTAAGGATGAAATTATTGGTCTTGCTTCTATTGCCGTGCCTCCTAATGATCCTTTAGAACAATATTTACTAGACCATGAAAATGATATGTTTATGAATGAAAGAAGGGAAATAGATGAAGGATTCTTTAAATAGGGACCTATTTTGAAACACAACTTGCCTGTTGAAATCCTAGGGGATCCTCCACCACCCAAGGGTGATCCCGTGTTTGAGCTTAAACCATTACCTGATACTCTTAAATATGCTTATCTTGATGAAAAGAAGATATATCATGTTATTATTAGTGCTAACCTTTCAGAGCAGGAAGAGGAGAAATTATTGAAAACTCTGAAGAAGCACCATGCTGCTATTGGATATACTTTTGATGACCTTAAGGGTATTAGTCCCACTTTATGCCAACACAAGATAAAATTGGAGAAAGACGCTAAACCGATTGTTGATCACCAATGGCGGTTAAATCCTAAGATGAAAGAAGTGGTAAGAAAAGAAATACTAAAGCTTCTGGAGGCAAATATAATTTATCCCGTCGCTTCTAGTCATTGGGTAAGTCATGTCCATTGTGTCCCTAAGAAGGGAGGTATTACTGTTGTTCCTAATGATAAAGATGAATTGATCCCACAAAGAATTGTTACAGGTTATAGGATGATAATTGATTTCCACAAATTAAATAAAGCTACTAGAAAAGATCATTACCATTTACCTTTTATTGATCAAATGCTAGAAAGATTATCAGAACATACCCATTTTTGCTTCCTAGATGGTTATTATGGTTTCTCTCAAATACCTGTGCCAAAAGAGGATAAGGATAAGACCACTTTTACTTGCCATTTCGGTACCTTTGCTTATAGACGTATGCGCCTTTTGGTTTATGTAATGCACCTGCTACCTTTCAAAGATGCATGATGGCTATATTCTCTGATTTTTGTGAAAAGATTGTTGAGGTTTTCATGTATGATTTTTCCGTATATGGAACTTCTTTTGATGATTGCTTGAGCAACATTGATCGAGTTTTGCAGAGATGTGAAGAAACTAATCTTGTCTTGAATTGGGAGAAGTGCCACTTTATGGTTAGTGAAGGTATTGTCTTGAGGCATAAAATTTCTGAAAGAGGTATTGAGGTTGATAAAGCTAAAGTTGACGCTATTGTAAAGATGCCATGTCATGTCGGTGTACTAAAGTAGGGGCACTCCTTTGTACCCCTTACTTGTGCGTGGGCAGTCAGAGCCACAAGGAGAAGCCACACTTAGCAGGGCAAAAGGGAGGAGTCGAAGCCACAAGAACAATCAGCGCAACACCAGAGAACGAGACCACATAGAGTAGATGGACGAAGCAAGTTTCCCCGGCAAGACCGTTGCCGGGGTAGCCTCAGCAGCCCTGGCAAGGCCCTTGCCGGGGCGGCTCGCCCACACCAGCGGAGTGAGCCACCCTCGAACCCACGGTCTCCAACACCATCAACTACGTTGGGCCAGAGCTCGGGAGGCACCTCCATGGTGGCATGCAGATCTTTGTGAAGACAAAGAATATTCAAGATCAGATGAGGATTGGATGGCAACGACCCTCGACAAGATTCTTGCCGAGGAAACCCACAAGACCCCCGGCAAGATCCTTGCCGGGGACGACAGCGCGCCACGGCAAGACCCTTGTTGGGACACCCGGCAAGGCCCTTGCCAAGGGCGTCAGTGGGGCCACTGCCAGGCCCGCACCAACCAAGTACCCACTGTCGTTCACATGCAGCTGCCAGCCCAACCAACTGGGCTGAGCATAAATAAACCAAGCGTTGGCGCCCTAAGTCATATCTTGCATGCTAGATTGAGTCTCTCCCTCGGTTAGGGTTGATAGTGCTTAGCGGCGACTAACCCCTAGCGTACAGGTCAAGTTTGCGTGTTTTTGTTCCTATCCAGCCTTTTTGGTACGCAGGGTGCATGATATGTTTCCGCCATGCCAAGTGGAAGGAAGAGAACAAGCCAGCACACCAAGCCCGGCAAGCCGAGCTTGCCAAGGGCAGAAGACAACCCACAGAAAGTCAAGGTTGTCGGTGGCTACAGATTCAGATAAGTTTTCCCATCCCCTGTCATGCATTCCCGTATGAAACTTGGGACGTATGGAACCTCGTTTTGTTCCAAGGCTGTCGTGCTCCCCTCGTTCCTATCACCCAAGAATTTCTTGGTTCGGAATATGGTTGTAGTCGCAGCAGAAAGGAAGCAAGCGTAGGGCCCACCCCCACTTCGCCCTACCTCTGCCAAAGGCGTGAGTATGGACGAACAGAGTGGGGGAATGACAAGGCCTGCTGTCGGGCAGCGGTGTTTATATTGAAAATAACAAGGATTTGTTCCTTGGTATGGGTTTGCTCACACGCACACACAAGACCCAGCAAGCACCCTTTTCCCATTAATACGTTCCATACAGGTACAGTTCGTACAGAATGTAAACATGCATAGGGAGATTACAGGTTTTAGATCTAAATAAGGCCCGTGGGCTTACAAATTGAAAAAAGATAAAGATGTCCGTAATCCCTTTCTTGTCCCTCTCCTCAGGAAATGAAACAAGAAATCAAAAGGGCAGAAGGAGCGCCTAGGCGAGGTACGAGGAGCAGAAGGTGCCAAGAGAACATGCTGGCGGTCGCCGAGGGAGTCCTGGATTAGGGGGTATCCAGACAGCCGGACTATATACTTTGTCCGGACTATTGGAGCATGAAGATACAGGACTCAAGACTCTGTCACGTTTCCGGATGGGACTCTCCTTTGCGTGGAAGACAAGCTTGGCGATCCAGATATTATATTTCCTTCCTTGTAACCGACTCCGTGAAAACCCTAGCCCTCTCCGGTGTCTATATAAACCGGAGAAGTTGGTCCTTAGAAGGCCGATCACAATCATAATCATCATAGGTTAGCTTCTAGGGTTTAGCCTCTACGATCTCGTGGTAGATCTACTCTTGTACTACTCATATCATCAATATCAATCAAGCAGGAAGTAGGGTTTTACCTCCATCGAGAGGGCCCGAACCTAGGTAAACATTGTGTCCCTTGCTTCTTGTTACCATCAGCCTAAGACGCACAGATCGGGACCCCCTACCGGAGATCTACCGGTTTTGACACCGACATTGGTGCTTTCATTGAGAGTTCCTCTATGTCGTCGCTGCAAGGCTTGATGGCCCCATCAATCGTCAACGACACGGTCCAGGGCGAGACTTTTCTCCCTGGATAGATCTTCATGTTCGGCAGCTTCGCACTGCGGGCCAATCCGCTTGGCCATCTGGAGCAGATCGACAGCTACGCCCCTGGCCACCAAATCAGGGTCTGAAACCTCAACTACACGGCCGATATTCGTGGAGACTTGATCTTCGATGGAATCGGGCCTGTGCCAGGAGCGCCGGACAGTCACGATGAGCACGGCTTAGACCTGCTGTCGAACAATGCTCGGGATATCACCCCGGTAGTAGCCCCGGACCTAAATCCGGAATAGACTACGTGGCCCAAGGACGGGTGGATGGACCCCGCCCCGCCGATCGCACACTCATCGGCGGTAGAGCCAAACATATGCCTCACCTCTAAGGAAGCCTGTGAATCCGGACCCCAGGACTCGTATCCGGTTGTAGGTCCCAGTCCGCGCGCTCCCGAGCCCGCCGAGCCTGGTTGGGCTCCGGTAATGGAGTTTATCGCTGCGGATATCTTCCAGCACTTGCCTTTGGCGACAAGCTAAACTCGTTAAAATCTCTCTCTTTGACAGGAGACTCTTGGCCGAACTATGTCCGGCTCGAGTGGGAAGCAGATGACGAAGGAATTCGTTGCCCACCCACCACCCATTTCATTGCCAAGATCGATGAATTAACTGACGTGCTTGACTTTGACTCCGAAGACATCGACGGTATGGACGACGATGGAGGAGAAGAACAGGAACCACCGCTCATAGGGCGGTGGACAGCCACCCCGTCATATGATATATACATGGTGGACCCGCCTGAGGAGGACGACGGCGACAATCCGGAAGATAAAACCCCTGGGCAAAAGCCAAAGCGACGACGCAGACGCTGCTCCAAGTCCAGCAACAGTAAAAATAGTGACAAGGGCGCCAGAAAGATCGACACCCCAGTCAACTCCGAAGGCAACAATGACCATACGGACCCAGCGATGGAGCAAGATGAGCCAGGTCACGCCGAACACAGTTCAGAGCATACGCCCGATAACAATGATCCCGTGGGACGAGTTCATCAAACCGCCCCAGGAAAAGAACACAGTTCGGATGACGGTGCATTCATCATCCCGGAAAAATGCGTGGAATGAGATAACCTCCACAGAAGGCTTATGGCCACCACGAGAAGTCTAAGAAGCAGAAGCAACGGCTAAAAGCCGTACAGGAAACACTCAATCACAGATGGAATAAAGTGCTAGACACTGAAGAAAGATACGGCGATGATCGCCATACAAAGAGCTATCCAAAACGCAAGATACTGCCAGAATTCGACGACGAGGCCGTTCCACCAAAGAATAACATGACCTGGAAGCCATACGTACCACTTCATAACCGCAACAGAGCAGCCACCGACGCCGGGCATGATTTGCATGAGCACCTAGATAAGAAAGCCGGCGCAGCTAGGTCCATCAACGGATCTAAAGGACAGACCCCGGCGCAAGGCTATGGTCACCAAAACGATCATACCAATCGAATACCAGTTCGGAATAAACACCGGACACAACAACAGCCGACGGCATGCCACAACACGTCCAGATACAGAGGGGATGCTCACCCCCTGTGCTTCACCGAAGAAGTACTGGACCATGAATTCCCACAGGGTTTTAAACCTGTGAACATAGAGGCATATGACGAAACGACAGACCCAGGGGTCTCGATCGAGGATTTTATCCTACGTATAGACATGGCTCGTGGGGATGATCTCCACGCCATCAAATACCTTCCCCTCATGTTGAAGGGACCAGCTCGACACTGGTTGAAAAGTCTCCCCGAAAATTCAGTTGGGAGTTGGGAGGAACTCAAGGATGCTTTTAGGGCCAATTTTCAAGGGACTTATGTCCGGCCTCCGGATGCGGACGATTTAAGTCACATAATCCAACAGCCCGGAGAGTCCGCCCGCAAGCTTTGGAACATATTCCTCACTAAGAAGAATCAAATTGTCGATTGTCCGGACGCTGAAGCCTTAGAGGCATTCAAACACAGCATCCGTGATGAGTGGCTCGCCAGACACCTCGGCCAAGAAAAGCCAAGGATGATGGCAGCCTTAACAAGCCTTATGACCCGCTTTTGCGCGGGTGAAGATAGCTGGTTGGCCCGTAAAGACACCAGCGACCCAAGCACATCCAAAATAAGGGATGGCAACGGGAAGCCACGGTGTTGTAAAAACAAACGCCAAAACAAGGAAGAGAGCCCGGACAACACAACAGTCAACGCCGGATTCAGGGGCTCTCGACCCGATCAGCAAAAGAAGCCATTTAAAGGCAGTAAGGAGGGACCGTCCGGTCTGAACAGAGTCCTGGACAAAGTGTGCCAAATTCATGGCACCCCTGACAAACCTGCGAACCAAACGCACAGAGAATGCTGGGTCTTCAAGCAGGCCGGCAAATTAAATGCCGAACACAAGGGAAGGGAAACACCAAGTGAAGACGAGGATGAACCTCGCCAGCCGAACACTGGGGGACAGAAAAAATTCCAACCAGATGTTAAAACAGTAAACATGATCCACTCGACTCACACATCCACAAGAAGGCACGAACGCGCACTCAGAGACGCGTACACTATAGAGCCCATCATACCCACACCTAACTACTGGTTGGCTTGTCCGATCACCTTCGATCACACGGGCTGCCTGACTAATATTCGGCACGGAGGATCAGAGGCCTTGGTGCTTGACCCAATAATCGACGGATACCATCTCACCCACGTCCTCATGGACGGCGGCAGTAGTCTCAATTTAATATACTAGGACACTGTCCGCAGGGTGGAGATAGACCCATCCAGAATTAGCCAAAGCAACACCACCTTTTGAAGGGGTGATACTAGGCGTTGAAGCCTACGACAGGGGCTCCGTCGTATTGGAGGTAACATTCGGCTCCCCAGGCAACTCCAGAAGCGAAGAACTATTGTTGACCATTGCACCCTTCCAAAGCGGCTATCAAGCATTGCTTGGAAGAGCGGCCTTCGCTCGCTTCAATGCAGTACCACACTAAGCATACCTTACACTCAAGATGCCCAGTCCACGTGTCGTCATCACCTTTAACGGAAACAAAGAGCGCTCTTCACCCGTGGAGGAATACGCGGCGGCTCTAGTGGTCGGACTCTAAGCGGCCTCCGACACCAAAGAGCATGACTGGTCGTTAAGACCACGTACACGGTTAGATGAGTCCGGCAGCCCGGATAAAAATGAGCATGGGCACCGTATATGTAATCCCATAGAGGACACCAGGGGCTATAAATATTTAATAAAACCCCACCGTGGGCCTGACCTTATTTACAGGCCAATGCCTTACACTTTTACCATCCATCGCACGCTTGCGTCGTACTCTTTTACACGAGTTTTTCTTTTTCACAGACACGATGCGTTCGATACCCTTCCAGGAAACGGCACAATGGAGACAAAGGCGCAGATGTGCAGCAGGGCCCCGCTCAAAGGTTTCTCTTTAGATTAAGCCCCTGTGTAAACCTTTTATATTGCCTCTTGTTGTTTACACATCCCATGGGTACTATACCCACAAAGGATACTGCCTTTATTGGCATTTCGCCACGACAGATCAATGCACGTACCTGGAAATACAGGGTTTATAATGAAAGGGCACTCATCAGCCCATTTTCTGTTACAAAGTCCGAATACCTTCGGGAGTGTTCGGCGTCATGAGTTTGGCCTTATATGCATCAGCTTCGAGTCATGTCTTTGGTCAAATGTTGGGTTTGCCCGGCTCCTGGGTTTGCTGCCTCACGTTCCGTTCTTATCGGCTAAGGCGGCCAAAGGAGAACTACTGTGATTGTGCCCTGGTTATTCCGAATGAGCACCTCAGTAGAGAAAGCCGAAAACTGACTGTCATGATACAGCGAGAGAGTGTTCAACCACTCAAAGACTTATCGGAATCTTTAGGATTCCTCCACATCAACGAAGGATCGTTTCCTGGTCATGTACACACGCGCCCGTATTCGGATGCACGTGAAGGTACCAGGGGCTTCATAGTAGCCCCACCGTTAAATTCCCATGGCTAAGCGAAAGTGTTACAGCTATATAGTCTGGTTGCCTAGTTTGACGTGCGATCACCTCCTTAATGGACCAAGACGTTGGATCAAGTGTGATTACGCATACTTTTCGCGAACACCCCCGCATTGTATGCGTGGGGGCTGAAGCCAACGACTGCTAACTTTCGAATTACACATATATATATAAATGGTCGCACATGAGACACAATAATACTTTCAGGCAAAAAGTATAAATATAGCCTTGTAATCAAAATAACTTTGTTTTTACAATGATTTGATTTGTCACTCGAACAAGACATTCCTCGAGCACTGCACCTCAATTAAGCGGGCACCTTCGGTTACCTGCTCCAAGTAGTGCTCAGCCGGATCCTGGCCTCCCGCCGAATTCTGGGTCGCTACAATGGTGGCCTCCATATCTGTCCAAAATGCTTTAACGCGGGCAAGAGCCATTCGTGCACCCTCTATGCACGCCGACCTTCTCATGGCGTCGATCTGAGATACGACCACAAGGAGTTGTTGCACCAAACCAAAGTAACTGTCCGGCTTAGGCACCTTCGGCCAAAGATGGTCTATTACAGACCACATTGCAAGCCCGGACAGCCTATGAAGCTCCGCCACAGCAGCCATCTTCTCACTTAACGGCAGCAAGCGCGCGGGAGCATTGAACTGCGAGCAGAAAAGATTCTCCACTTCTTTTTCACTTTGATCCTCGAAAAACTTGGCTGCATCAGCTGTGCTCTTTGACAAGTCCGCATACGCGTCTGCAGGACTCCAGCGTCCATCCAGGGTAGCATACTTTGGATCCAAAAACTACGTCCGCAGTAAGTAGGAGCCCCCGGCCGCGATTTTACCGGCCTGTCGAAGCTCCTCCCGCACACCCCTGACTTTGGTCCGCATCTCCTTGGTGGCATTAAGTGCCTTGTTCAGATCAGTCGAATTAACCTGATTCTCCTTTTCAAGGAGCTCATACCGGTCGGCGGCATTTTTCAACTCCACAGCCAATTCTGCTATCTTCTCCTCGCTTCGGTGATGAGCAGCCTGTTCGGCTCTCAACTCTTTGGTCGCCTTTAGGGCAGCCGCATTGCTAGCCCAAGCTTGTTCCTTGGCCTGGGCAAGTTCTGCACTCAGGGCTTCCACGGCAGCAGCTCCATTTGCAGTCCAAACATGTCGCATTAATATTATGCCCCTCTCATATTTTCCTATACAACATAATAAGGAAAGTAGAGCACATACCTTGTGACTCGTTCAGCCACTCATTCACCAGCGTGATATCGGCATCAATCAATCTGATCTGCCTCCTTAGTTCAGCAATTTCAACGGACTAGTCGGCTGCCAGACCCTTAGATACATGCGCATATGTACAGCGCAATCATTACTTATGAAATATGATCCTCCGTTTGCTGCCTAGGGCTGGCAACCAGAGTCTCAGGGGCTACTATCCATATGGAGCACACCTAGCGCGTGCCTCACAGCCAAAAAAGTATATTTTTCACTACATACCTCAAAGCCACTGAGCAGGCTCGTAAATGCTTCATTCAAACAGCTTGTGGCAGATGAAATCTTCTTGAGCACCGTGCTCATTAATGAGCGGTGCTCCTTCGAGAGTGCAGATCGCTCTAGAAGGCCTGTCAGTATGTCCGGCCGGACACCAAATTGTGCCAGACCCTTCTCATCGCCCCCCCCCCATGGGAGCCAAACGCTCCGGGCTTAGGGCGGCTGACGTATTAGCTTCTGGCTTCGGCAAATCCGGACTCCTCCATGATGACACCTCGATGTCGCCCGCCGCATGAGGTGGAGAGGCTGGTGGGGTCTCACTCTCCATCATCTCCGGAGGGAGATCCCCGAAGACGAGTTCTGTTGAGAAGAGCTGCTAGCCGGACTGCAAAGAAAGGATCCTGGTTAGTATACTCGGAGAAGGGTAGTACCTTCGAATTTAAGGATAACTTACAGCTCGGTGGAGGGCTGGCCCATTGGCGGGCATGACGCGGTAAGGCTGGTCGTCGGGGCAGAGCCCCCTGGTGATACCTTTTTCCCTTGCTTGGGCATCTCCGTCTCCAAGTCTTCGGAGGCGTCCCTCTTCTTCCCGCGCGGGGAGGAGGCTTTAGACTCCCCTTCCCGACTATCCTCCTCAGGGGAGGTAACAATTCCCCCGTTTTGGATGCGCAACATGTGAAGTTCGGCTTCTCTATTCTTCCCTTCGTCTTTCCCTGAGGGCATTTTGCTGAGCACTCGGTCAAGCATCTTGGCAATGGTTGGACTAGGTGAGCCTTCGGGAAGTGGCGCCGGACACCTGATTCTCTCCGCCTTGCTGAGCCATTCCTGGCCACGGAGGATTTTCAGAATAATGACTATGACAAATATAAACGAAGTGTCCGGTTTCAAGGTTGCTTACTTGGGTATCTAGGCGATTGCAGCTTAGGCCCGCATCCTCGATGGTGTCCGGACACTTTACTTGTGGTCCGAAGAATAATTTACACATCCCTTCGAGCTTTAGGCCGAAGAAGTGCTTAATAGTCCGCGGACCCTCTGGATTGAACTCCCACATCCGAAGAGGCTGGCGTTTGCACGGCAACATCCGTCGGATTAGCATTACTTGAATTATGCTGACAAGGCTAATGTCCTTCTCAAGAAGCTCCATGATACGGCTCTGCAGTATTGGAACATCACTAGCGGGCCCCCAATTCCGTCCTACGTCGGTCCATGATGCCAATTGTGACGCAGGGCCCGAGCGGAACTCGGGGGCGGCCACCCACTTTGTGCCTCTGGGAGCCGTGACGTAAAACCACCTCCGCTGCCACACATCGGATACTTCTGGGAAAGAACCCTCTGGCCATGGGGCATCGGCATTCCTTCTTATTATCGCACCTCCACACTCCGCGTGTCGCCCCTTGATCATCTTCGGCTTCACATTGAAGGTCTTTAGCCATAAGCCGAAGTGTGGAGCGGCGTGGAGAAAAGCCTCGCACACAATGATGAACGACGAGATATGGAGGACAGCGTCCGGGGCTAGATCATGAAAATCCAACCCATAATAGAACATGAGCCCCCTCACAAAGGGATCAAGGGTGAAGCCCAAGCCGCGGAGGAAGTGAGGGACAAAAACGACGCTCTCATTGGGCTCGGGAGTTTGGATGACCTGCCCGGGAGCTGGAAGCCTGTGCTGGATGTCGACAGTCAGATATCCGGCCTCCCTTAGCCTCGCAATGTCCTCCTCTTGGATCGAGGAGGCCACCCTCCGGCCTTGAGGGTTGGATCCGGACATATTGGAGGATCTGGGGTGTTTGAGCTTGGGTCTCGGGTGTTAGAACTCAAGGTGCGAAAAGGTGCAAGGGTGGTGGAAGAGAGGTATAGGCCTCAGCCCCTTTATAAAGGGGGTGAATATCAAGAGTCCTCAGTGTGACCGCTTGAGACTTATCTGAAAACACACGGAGTCATACCAACGGTCGTCGTGGGGTTGCGCACGCCCATATTGATGGAAGATCCCGTAATAAGGGGAACACGATCTCTGCTTCTGCAGAGCGTGCCAATAAAACCACCTCGCAACGCGAGTCGAGGTGGGCCAAGAAACACCGGTTCATGCTGGGCCGGGCCACGATGCAAGAGCACGACATACGAAGATTGCTAGCAGATCAGATTTATGCTATGTTCCCTGCGATTGTGAGGACCCCGACTCAATGCCACATTGATCTAGCATGTAACACGTCATATCACTTTGCGGCCTCACGCACGGTAACCCCACGGGTGTCGCCTTACCTTTGCCCGGGACCGTTTGCGCCTTTTGGCACACGTATATGATAGTGTCGCTAGCATCCATATGATAAGGAGCCCGGGCTGACATGGCTAGTCGTAAACCCAAAGTGGCACAAACTTACAGGGACAGGCATTCATGATCCAGCATCGAACGTGTCGGTCATCAACGAGTGAATCCAGGCTGTAGCACTGGGCTAGCAGGACTCCGGTGAACCTGGCTGTAGCGGGCTAACAGGACTCTGGTATCATCGCGTGACATTTCCCCGAAGGGACAGACACAGGAACGAAGGACACATGCCGGCCAGCCTAAGTGTTTCGGAGCAGTAGTAAGCTACCATGGCTCAGTGGAAGCACTAGGAGACATTTCCCGGTAAGAGAGGCTACTAAGGATAAACAACTAGGTTGTCAGATCCCACACATACCAAGCATTTCAATAACATACACACAATATGCCCGATATGTGCAAATACAACATGGCATCACAACATGACTCTACGACTCAAGTATTTTATTCAATAGGCTCCGAGGAGCGAGATATTACAAACATGGGTCTCATGACCCAACATTCAGAGCATACAAGTCAAAGCACAAGCAGAAGCTCAACATGTCTGAGTACAGACATCTACAAATGAAAAAGGCTGAGAAGCCTGACTATCTACCAGATCCTGCTGAGGGCACAAGATCGTAGCTGAGGTAACAAGCTAAACATCGAAGTCCAAGCGGAACTACTAGCGAGACTGAAGTCTCTCTGCAAAAACATAAAATAGGCAAATGTGAGTACAAATGTACCCAGCAAGACTTACATCAGAACTAACTACATATGCATCATTATCAACAATGGGGATGGTGGAGTTTAACTGCAGCAAGCCAACTTTGACTCGGTGGCTAACCTGAACTACGACTGCAATGTAACTCTTTTGAGGTGAAGCACACGAGTCCACATATTCACCATATCAATACACCACTATGGATCCGCTCCCGTCTCCCTACGAGAACGCCATCCATAGCACTCACGCTTATCTTGCGTATTTTAGAGTATCCACTTTCACTTGTCTATGAACTGTACAAGCAACCCAGAAGTCCTTTTCCGCGGACACGGCTATTCGAATAGATGATGTTAACCCTGCAGGGGTGTACTTCTTCACACACGCTCTCACCACTTACCGCCGTTTACACGACATGTACTCGGCAACCTTCAAGCGGAAGCCCAGAGAGGGTGTTGGCCATGACCTGACTAACCACACAAGTCTCTCGTTCAGGTTTATCGCCTATTTGGGTTCCATCCGCAAGGAGATCCGGCCGGGGTGTCGCTCACGGCCCCAAACGATGTGAGCAGGGTTCCCAAGCCCACCATCCGGGTGCCACTTGGTACACCGTGCCACTGTGCCTAGTCTGTCCCAAGCCCACCTGTACCGGATGCCACTTGGTAGACTACTAACACTACCTACAAACACCAGAAACTAGTTGCAACTCCTGGACAGAGATCGAGTTGATTAATAAGCCGAGAGGGGTCGAGTTACCGGAACCCAATGTGTGGTAGTAACTGTTCATGGATCACAAACACAGAACTCAGTTCCTGAGGACGGTTGCAATGAGACAACCCACCATGTACTCCTACATGGCCTCTCGCCGCTACCTTTACCAAATCGTGTTCACACACTTAGCTCTCAACAATAGGACATGTTCACCACATTCCAATTCATCCCCGATGAATCAGACCTGACACAACTCTAAGCAATAGCAGGCATGACAAACAAGCATGAATGAGTAGGCACATCAGGGCTCAAACAACTCCTACTCATGCTAGTGGGTTTCATCTATTTACTGTGGCAATGACAGGTCATGCAGAGGATAAAGGGGTTCAGCTACCGCAGCAAGTAGCAGTTGAATCAATGCAATGCACAATATGATGCATGCTCATGACATGTCAATATGCTGTGTGTTAGGCTAATGCAACTAAAACCGGAGTGGTTTGATCTTATTTGAATCAAAGATTCAAATACAAGCCTAAGTTATGAACTCATATAAGTGCATTATCATGTTTTGCACTACACAGCAAGTTAACTTGTTTAAACATGCATGAAACTAGTACAGATGGATAGATTGGATTTTTCTGATAATTTTTCATATATAAATTGTTTGATTTGGAGTTACGGTTTATTTTTTATGAATTTTAGAAGTATAAATCATTTTCTGGTTATTTAGAATTAAATCAAATCCAGTAAATGATTTACTGCATCAGCAAGACATCATGCTGACGTCAGCTAGTCAACGGAGCAGCCCCGGTCAAACTGACCAGTGGGTCCCGCGTGTCAGTGTCACAACTTATTAACAGAGTTAATTAGTGCCAAGTGGAAAACTAACCTAAGTTAATTAGGGCCAGGCCCACATGTCAGTGACCTTAGGGGTTAATTAGCATGGTAATTAGGCGCTAATGAGGTGCCACGTCGGCGCTAACCGACGGCGGTGAACAGAGCACGGCAGAGCTGCTCGTCTGGCCGTTTCCGGCGACTAGGGCACGGGCAGGTGGGCTTTCTGCAATGGCCGCAATGCGGCGCATCCAGCGGTGATCTCTGGGTGGCCAGGGGTGGTCGGTAGCGGCGGCAGCAACGAGCTCAAGCGGCGGCGGGGCTCGGTGATGTGCGCGGGTGGCGCCTGGTTCAGACGCAGGTGGTGCGGCGGCTACGGCGTGCAACAGAAGGAACAGAGAGGGGGGTCAGGCTTAGTGGCTCACAGCGGTCATGAAGATGCAGCCGGCGAGCTCGGAGGAGGACCAGAGCGAGCAGCGCGGCAGAGGCGATCTCGGCGTAGGAAGGTTGAAGACGGGCTCGGTGGGGACATTGCAGCGCTTCTGGCGGCGTGTGGCTAATCCAGCAGATCGAGGGCGCCGAGGCAGAGCTTCTGGACACGGACAGAGGGCGAGGAGGGCCCGGTGGCTGCGCGAATGGTGGACGGCGGCGACGGGCTCCTCTCGGTGAGCATAGAAACGAGAGGGGAAGGGGCTAGAGCGGGGGAGAAGTGAGAGGGCGCTCGGGCATCTCCAGGCGCGGGGTCGAGAACGGGGGAAAAGGAGCAGGAGGTGGAAGCAGGAGGTGGCTTCGCCTCCTGTGCGTGCGACACGCCGTCGTCCTCCTGGCAAAGGAAGGAGACGACAGGGAGGAGGTGGCCTGCTGGGCTGGGCCAGCTCCTGGGCTGCACAGTACTGGGCCTGTGGGCTTTAGGTAAGCGCCAGGTACTAACTCTCTCCCTCTCTTTTCCTGTTTTTCTTTTCTATTTATTTTCCTGTGTTCTGATTTAGTTTAGCCACTAAATCATTTTAATAAATTCTGTAGGTTATTATATGGCTTGCTAAAATATACGCAAAGCCACTCACAAACTTCCAGAATTATTGGAGTTATATTTAATATATATTAAATATAAATCCAAAGCAAATAATTATTGGATTAATTCAAGTGGCCAAAATAAATGTTTTTGTGCTCCTAAAAATATTGGTTTGAATTTTACCTCTTGCCAATATTTTTATAGAATAACAGGAACATTTTCTTGGACTCATTTGAGAAGATTTAAAGTTGGTTACTTTTGAACTGATTTCTGAGGGTTTCAACAAACCTCAATTCAACTTTCAGAAATTTTAGACATGATGCATGAGTGCAGTTGCAACTATTTCACTCAGGTATTCTAGGGCTATGACAGCGATGGTATGCGAGGATCATCTCGCAGATCCGGACACGCTCTACGTGTTCGATAATTACTTTGGAGTATTCGGAGATGGAACCCGCCATGCAATGCCGAAGACAAGACTGCGCGCCGAACTCATCATCATTGAAGCCTGGTTCAGGGGCTACTGAGGGAGTCCTGGATTAGGGGGTATCCAGACAGCCGGACTATATACTTCGTCTGGACTATTGGAGCACGAAGATACAGGACTCAAGACTCCGTCCCGTGTCCGGATGAGACTCTCCTTTGCGTGGAAGACAAGCTTGGCGATCCGGATATTATATTTCCTTCCTCGTAACCGACTCCGTGAAAACCCTAGCCCTCTCAAGTGTCTATATAAACCGGAGAGGTTGGTCCTTAGAAGGCCGATCACAATCATAATCATCATAGGCTAGCTTTTAGGGTTTAGCCTCTATGATCTCGTGGTAGATCTACTCTTGTACTACTCATATCATCAATATCAATCAAGCAGGAAGTGGGTTTTACCTCCATCGAGAGGGCCCGAACCTGGGTAAACGTTGTGTACCTTGCTTCCTGTTACCATCAGTCAAAGACGCACAGATCGGGACCCCCTATCCGAGATCCGCCGGTTTTGACACCGACAGTCGCCTAGGAGAGTGTCAGGGGGATGACCCCCGAGTAGGCCCGAGACGGCAAACGACGCTTCAAAAATATCAGGGCCAGCAACGCCCCTCAATCCGGCTCGGAATTGTCCAGGTCCCTCGACCCGGCGAAGTCCCTCGACCCGGCCGAATTCGCCGTCCCGGCCGCCCGGCCGGGTCCCTGTCCGGCTGCTCCAGTTGGCCTGCTACGATAAGTCAACTACGGCGCCCATCTAACGCGACACAGACAAGACGGCCATACCGGAGCCACTGTTGCTTATAAAGCACACACTGTTCACTCATCATGAGCGACATCATTTGTAGTGTACTTTGTCCTCGGACATTGATTAATAAAATGCCCCAGGGACAAAACTTAGCATAGCTCCCAAGCTACACACAGCTTGGGATGTAAGCTACACTAGCTTACAACTCAAGCACACACCCATACCTACCTAGCTTACCTCACAAGCTAGCCCACACACATATATACACTCACGCACACAAGCTAGCTAGGAAGCAAGCTAGCTAGCCATCCATCCATCCATTCGGCCAGACTAGCATTCGGCCACAAGCCACAAGGCACACATGCCCACTCACTCCCTCAAGCATGCACACATGCTCACGGGCACACACCCATCCATCCAGCCATTAGTGCCAAGAGCACTCATACTATACGCATGCATATATGAGGCCAGATGCCCATAGTTGCGTTCTGTAATACAGCCACACGTGCAGGAGTAGAAGTATTATCTCTCCGGAGAGCTCCGAACCTGGATAAATCACCGCGTGTTGTTTGTCCAATCCGGTCTCTTGACCTTCAAAGCAGTTTTGTCCTCACCACAAGCCACCTCGTGGCATCTGTCGTCTCGCGAACCCGCCCGCGAGATAACCCCGACAGTTGGCGCCCACTGTGGGGCGTACTATGATACCACAGCTGCTGCGGAACCACGGTCCGGGCGGGACCATCTTCTTCATCATCCGCAGCATCGCTGTCGTCTCTCCGGCAGGCTCCGGGGCTCAACATCAACACACCCCCGGAGCGACCGCGCCGGGCGGCACGCCCTCGTCGTCGGCCTTGCCGTTCTCATCATCATGGCGACGTCGCCATCGTCTCTCCGGTGGTGCATAGGGGCTCTACATCAACACGTCCCCAAGGCGGCCGCGCGGGACGGCGCGTCCTCGTCGACGGCCTCGCCTCCGTCCGCCTCGCTCTCTTCTCCGCGGACACGCCTCACCAGCTCCTTGCGAGCGTCCGCAACCTCGCGCCTCGCTGTCCAGGCAGTAGCGGCGCTGGTCAGTATCGTCGCCGAGTCCGGCCAGTATGCACTGTCTCCCTCTTGCTGCCCCGTGCTCACCCTCATACCCGAGTACCTACGCTGCAGCCGCTCCTGTTTGCTTCCGCATAGCCAAACACCAGGCGGACATCGCATGTACACCACCCATATATTGGCCCTGTTTGGATACCTAGGTTAGAGTTAGTTTTGGTTAGTTGAGGCTTAAATAACCTAAAAGTATCCAAACATGGTGGGTTAGTTTGGGCTAGTTGGATCTAACCCATCCCAAAAAACTAGCCCACACTAGAGGAGCTTATTTGGGTTAGTTCTATTGGGCACACTAAAAAATTAGTAAAAAAATGTTACCCCTCCCATCCAAACATGGTCTAAAGTAGTCAAATGATTGAAAAAGAATATTTATAGTCAATCTAACCCTATCATCCAAACAGCTATTTGGTTAGAGTTAGTTTAGGGTTGGTTCAAGGTTAGAATCTAACTCTAACCTCTAAGTGAGTTAGAGTATCAAACAGGGCCATTGACCATATAATCATGAGACTCGCCTCAAATGCTAGCCAGATATTCCTTGCACACTACGCGTACGCTAGTTTAATAATGGCCATAATCTGCTCGTACTTTACCCGGATGCAAGTCAGACGCTTGCCGGACACTGGCCATGTAGAGGCTATCTCCGGCCCGCTTCCTCTGCTCCCGCGCGCTGCTCCGCCGCTCCCATCCCGCGGCTGCGCACTGCCCCGAGCCTCGCCATGGCCGTGCGTCTCCTCCGCTGGCAGGCCCGCCGCCAAGCACCTCCTCTGCATGGCTCGCGCGCCTTCGTCTCGGCCACCGGCCGTAGCCTTGCCTCGCCTACCGCGCTCCTCCGCGGCGCCGGCTCCCCGGTCGTCCAGCGCCCGCCTGTCGGCGCCTGACCCCTCTGGTGCTACTCTGGGGCGCACGTCGCCCTCCTCCGACGTCCTGCGATGGAGCCACCCGTGGCTCCCTACTCGTTGCTACCTTCCACCAACCGCGCCGCATCGCTCGCGCTGCCCCCTTCGTCGCGCCGGGCCGCCTCAGCCCGTAGGCCGGCGTCCACTCCGCGCGTTCGGGCTGCCTGTCGGCTCCGCTCGACGCGCCTGCTTGCACTGGCTCCGGCTACCCGCCGGCTCGTCCCTGTCCTGTCCGGCCTCCAGCGACCCGGCTGCGCCCGCTCGACGGCTCTGCCCGTTCGGCGTCCTGCATCCCGGCCACGCTGCCGCGCCGCCCTGCGCCCCGTTGCCGTCTCCACCAACCGCGCCCATCGGCGCCTCCGCACGCCCCGTGCCGACTCCCGCTCGCCCCGCGCCGGCTCCGCGCCTCTGCGTGCCTGCTCCGGCTCCACCCACGCGCCCGCCCCGGCGACCCGGCTGCGCGGCTCTGCCGGCACCGCCCCGCCGAGTTGCCTCCACCTGCGGCCGGGTCGAGCCCGCCGGCTCGCGCCTCCCCGCGACCCACCCGTGGGCCGGCTCCGCTCTCCGCCCTGCCTGCTCTGCACACCGCCTCGCGCCGCTGCCGGCTCCGTGCCGGGTCCCAGCACCCGGCCGCCGTCTCCGCCAGGTCGCCTCGCGACCCGGCGCCTGCCGGCTCGCCCGCCACTCGGACGGCCGGGTTGCGTCCGTTTCCCGGCTCGCGCCCGCGACCCGGTAGGCCGGGTCACACCCGCTACCCGGCCACTTGAGCAAAAAAAAAGAAAAAAAAAGGTGCCGGCCGCAGATGTTGTCAGCTACAGAAAGAAAAGAAAGAAAAAAAATGCATCCTGCTGTTGCAGCCGCGACCTACCCGCGTCACCGTCTGGCCGCCCAATCCACCTGCCGGCTTCGACGCCTAGTCGGCTGGGGGCCCGATCTGTTGGCTCGTCTGCCTCGACGCCGGCTACGCCAAGCCGGACTAGTCGTCAGTCCGCCTCGACGCCCGTTCGGTCGGACCCGACCGGCTGGGACCCCCCTTCGAGCACCCAGAGGCTCGAAGGCTACCCCAGTGGGTGTTTCGGCGCGCTAGCGCCTAGCCGCACCGGCTGTTATCGACAACCTCCACCTCGTCTGTGTCAAATCAATGTGAGCTCCTTACCTGCATATATTTTGCACCACGCAAACCGGATAACCCCGAGCAGCCCTCGGGGATCACCTCTGCCTTTATTACAGTTGCATCACTGTTTGCCCCGGCGCTGGCTAGTCTCGGCCTGCAGGCTGGCCCCTCGGCCTGATACGTTTGTTCCGGCAGACGGCTTAGTAGCGCATACGGTACCGAAGGCCCACTCTCAGCCACAGACCGCAGCGCGGCTGTCCAGCAAGCGAGAGGAAAAGTTGGAGGTCACCCCACGCGAAAAACATCTGGAAGAAGACGGCTTCGCAACCCGGCCTTTCCTTTATGAGTATCTACTCGGTCGAATCTGCTCCTATAGTCCGAGAACTGTACGCTCCACTCCGCGGCCACTCTTCGTAACAGCTAGAGGCCAGTTCCGAGCTGTATAGCTAACAAGAGGCAAAACCAAAGAGCGGAGGGGACATGAAAAAGACTGAAGGGGGCTCGGACGAAACCGAGTCGGCACCCTCCGCATAAAACTTACGATGCCGAAAGCAAACATTTGATATATATCTGCGCGAACTAACTTTGTCTTTTGCACGATCATCGCTGTGGGGAACCCCCTCCTCGCCCGGAGACTCGGAGGCTACACGCGGGTTGCGTGCCCGACACCGGCCGCAACCGGCGTTTCCATCGCCGCTGTCCACATCATCAACACAAAGACCCTCCGGCCGACTCTTCGAGTTGCCCGCAGGCTCGGAGGCTACACCCAGTGGGTGCGCTTGCGCGCCCCCACTCAGCCGGCGGACTCCGCGTCCACGTCCGGCATGGCCCCGCGCCCTCCAGCCGGCGGACTCCGCGTCCGCGCCCGGCACCCTCGACGTCATCGTCGGCTTCATCAACAACAGCAAAGACCCTCCGCCCAACTTTTCCAAAGTTGCACGGAGGCTCGGAGGCTACACCCAGTGGGTGCGCTCGCGCGCCCCCACTCAACCGGTGGACCCCGCGTCCGCGTCCGGCAGGGCCCCGCGCCCCCCAGCCGGCGGACTCCGTGTCTGTGCCCGGCGCCCACGACGTCACCGTCAGCTTCATCATCAACAGCAAGAACCTCCGCCTAACTTTTCCAAGTTGCCCGGAGGCTCGGAGGCTATACCCAGTGGGTGCGCTCGCGCGCCCCCACTCTGAACACGCCGCGCCTGCTGCATGCCCGCCGCCGGCTGCAACCGGCATCTTCGACGCCATCTACTACTACGATGCCCGCTAAAAACCCTCCGCGCAACTTTTCCAAGTTGCCCGGAGGCTCGGAGGCTACTGTTGGGGGGATGACCCCCGGGTAGGGCCAAGACGGCAAACGACGCTTCAAAAACATCGGGGCCAGCAACGCCCCTCAATCCGGCTTGGAATTGTCCGGGTCCCTCAACCCGGCCAGGTCCCTCGACCCGGCGAAGTCCCTCGACCCGGCCGAACTCGCCGTCGCGGCCGCCCGGCCGGGTTCCTGTCTGGCTGCTTCAGCTGGCCTGCTACGCGAAGTCAACTACAGCGCCCCATCTGACGCGGCACAGACAAGACGGCCATACCGCAGCCACTATAGCTGATGAAACACACACTGTTCACTCGTCACACGCGACATCATCTACAGTGTACTTTGTCTTCGGGCATTGATTTATAAAATGCCCCAGAGACAAAACTTAGCCTAGCTCCCAAGCTACACACAACTTGGGATGTAAGCTAGACTAGTTTACAACCCAAGCACACACCCATGCCTACCTAGCTTACCTCACAAACTAGCCCACACACATATATACACTCACGCACACAAGCTAGCTAGCAAGCAAGCTAGCTAGCCATCCGTCCATCCATTCAGCCAGACTAGCATTCGGCCACAAGCCACAAGGCCCACATGCCCACTCACTCCCTCACGCATGCACACATGCTCATGGGCACACACCCATCCATCCAGCCACTAGTGCCAAGAGCACTCATACTACATGCATGCATATATGAGGCCAGATGCCCATAGTTGCATTCTGTAATATAGCCCTAGGAGAAACTTTGTACTGCCAGACATGTACACTGCATATATATTCAGACATGCAGGAGTAGGAGTATTATCTCTCCGGAGAGCTCCGAACCTGGGTAAATCACCGCATGTTGTTTGCCCAATCACGTCCCTTGACCTCCAAAGCAGTCTTGCCCTCCCCACAAGCCACCTCATTGCATCTATCGTATCACGAACCCGCCCGCGAGATAACCCCGACAGAGAGGGTTGGTTGTGGTAGCACCGGAGGGAGAGCTGGAAGATGAGGTAGCGGTCCGTCAATACGCTATGAAGGCATCGGTGCCATCGTACTCTGACTTGACGGCCCGCTACCCGCCTTCTTCGCCTTCTCTGGCCTCCCTACGCCAGCCGCCCAAGGAGGCGACCCCGAGAAGTTCAACGAACCGGCGACACAGATGATGGGGTCGCCGGTGTCGCCCCAAAGCGGCGCGCCCGACACTTAGTCGGACCCGTCATCCTACCGCCCGCTACCCTCGTCGTCGCTGCCACTGTCCTCCTCGCCACTCTCGCTCGAGGAGGATTCTTCATCGTCAGAGGAGTTCTCCACGCAGCACCTTATGGGAGTCCCGAAGTGCCCAAAGACCTTGACGGAGAGGAGGCCGCTCTCCATTAGTTTGAAATGGAGAGTGAGCCCCTCCGTCAGGCTGTGGATGCGAGCGAAAGTCTTCCACCCCCGGCTTATCGGCAGCCGCCAAGGCCCGGCAAGCGACACACCCGGCAACCTCCTTGCCGGGGTCACTCGCCTTGGGTTTCTTGGTGGCGCCAGTAGAAGAGCAGGATTAACAGTCAGCACAAGGATCGTTTACCCAGGTTCGGGCCGTGAGGATGCATAAAATCCTAGTCCTGCTTTGGTGGATGTATTGAGTGTTCTTGAGCTCTTGAACTAGCTACGGTGGCTGCGTGGTTAAAAAGAGCCGAATCCCCTTCCAGTACGCCATGGGCCTCCTTTTATAGTCCAAAGGGCTGCCATGGTGGCAAACAGGAGGTGGAAAGGCCTACAGTGCTATGAGCTTGTCGCTCGTATTATAGGACAAGACGCATTTAATGCGTAGCTTAGGTGTCCTCTCGCTTTATCGGAGACGGGAGCAAGGCCCGTCCCGTCCGTCGCCGCTCCTCCTTGCTTCGACACGCGCCCTGGCCAGCGATGCATGCGGCGCCATGTAGGCAGGCAAGCAGCTGAGGTGGTGCGGTGGTGGAGCCATCACGAAGATCTGTATGCCGCCACACAGGCGTGTGCGGAGTTGGCCTAGAAGTTGCATGTTGCCACGCAGGTGCCTGGCCACCTGGTTGGGTTGGCAACTGCATGTGAATGGTGGTGGGGACTTGGTTGGTGCGGGCCTCGCAGTGGCCCCACTGGCGCCCTTGGCAAGGGTCTTGCCGTCTGTCGTCCCCGACAAGGATCTTGCCGGGGGTCTTGTGGGTTTCCTTGGCAAGAATCTTGTCGAGGGTCGTTGCCTTCCAATCCTCATCCGATCTTGAATATTCTTTGTCTTCACAAAGATCTGCATGCCACCATGGAGGTGCCTCCCGAGCCCTGGCCCAACGTAGTTGATGGTGTTAGAGACCATGGGTTCGAGGGTGGCTCACTCCGCTGGTGTGGGCGAGCCGCCCCGGCAAGGGTCTTGCCGGGGAAACCTGCTTCGTCCATATGCTCTCTGTGGCCTTGGTCTCCGGCGTTGCGCTGATTGTTCTTGTGGCTTCGACTCCTCCCTTTTGCCCTGCTAAGTGTGGCTTCGGCATGTGGCTCTGACTGCCCGCGCACAAGTAAGGGGTACAAAGGAGTGCCCCTAATTTAGTACACCGACAGGAGCCCCCGGGCCTGGGCCACACATAGGCGCAACGCATTGTTGGGCCAGGCCCAAAACGATGCGCGGGCCGGCAGGGCGGTTTTTACCGAAGTAACTTTTCGTCTGCTGCACTTCCCCACGACCTGCGTTGAATGCGCGACGTGGGGGTCGCGTGTGTGCGCGTGACCGAAGCACGCTAGTGTCATCTTGTGGTGAACCCTAAAGAGGCGGCTTGCGTGTCTCCTTGAGACCGCGGGGCCAATGCTCATTTACTGCCCTTACTTCACTACAAGAAATATGTCAACTTGTGACGACCACTATTGGTCACTAAATGGTCATAGCTTTTTATTTGCGACCTTTTTATGACCAAAACCAGAAGGTCAAATGCTGGCCATCGTAAACTGACATTTTTGACCTTTTCTGTGATAAGGTCGTAGACATTTACGACCAAAATAAGCCTACTGTCTTGTTTTTGTCACTGGCTGTCTGCCCAGGCCACATCGGATCCGACGTGGCAAAATTACGACCAATTCAAAAGGTCACTGACAAGATTCAACCCGGTCCGATTAGGTGTTTTTCATGGGCCGAGCCCAATAATTTGGCCTTTTTATTTTTATTTTTTCTATCAATTTTTGATTGGCTTCATGGGCCAAGCCCAACAATTCGGCCTTTTTATTTCTAGGCCTCATCCATTTCATAGTCCATTTAAGTAAGCCTTTTATACCTTTTTCGTAAATGCACAATATTCCAGTCCACTATTGTTTGGGCCATAGCCTTTTTAGAGCCCAAATATTATTCGATCCAATTGAACATTCAGCCTTTTCATTCACGGATTTCTTTTACACATTTCAACAGCAAACAATCATTAATTCTCTCAATTAAATGATCAAATCTAGAAATCACTCAATGAAACACACAACAGCACATACACGTCTGCATGATCCATCAAGTTTGCATACAATCGAAAAGAAATACACATGCACCAAAATACGATGGCAACATCAACTAAAACTATTGTGCACATCTCCAGCCTTCTTCTGATCATGGTCACAACAACAGCCACCTCAGCCACATCCTGATCTGCATAAATTATAAGTGAGATACAGTGGAAGTTAAATAATTGGCAATAAAAAAATATCCATTCAAGAGAATAAAAATTACAAATATACCTCAGTTCAGTAAACACTAAGCATGGCATGGAAAAACATCCAAAACTTGACTACAACACATCAACTTGATGATGTTCTACTAAGACATTCAACACAACAACAATACTAGCGTACAGGTACCAGCACATCTACTAGCTACTAGTGCAGGTCATGCAATGAACATCTACTGGCTACTAGCGCAATTGCACAAGCAATAGAAGCAGCAGCAGCTACACTGCTAGCAGTAACTACTAAGTACTAACCAGTAGCAGCCAACAGCTAGCAACAACGAAACTAACACTGCAGTAGCAAAACAACAATAGTACAGGCTACAGCTAAAGCATCAACATCAGCAGTACATCTACATCTAGACTCTAGGGAGCATCAATAGCAGCAGTACATCAAATGACACCTTGTTGTGATGTACAACATGGTACAACTGACTTGCTTCCAGAACAAAGTGTGGATTATATAGAAGAGTAGAATCTATGTCCCATGGAAGCACATCAAATGTTAAAAACCTAGACTGGTTAAATAATAATTGTATTCTTCTCTACAAGCACATATGAGTAGTTAATAAGTACTGGAAGCACATCAAGTATGGCGGGCTTGCAACATGGAGATGCATACATGACTGAGCAGTAACATATTATGGTATGACCAGGGCTATACCTGTCCAGGACAATGCGTGTTGCATCCAAGAACCAGGTTCTGGATCAGAGCTACATTGATGTTGCGTCCAGCAATTTGCAGGCGGCCTGTCGTGAACATGAACATATTATGTCAGGGAAAGCGGATACTTTGTCTAAATAAATACATCTTATTGCAGGAACATTTTGTTGATTCCGTGGCGGAAACGTATAACACAGATGATGATACACTAATACACTGTGCATACTTGAAAATGGAAGAAGAGTTAAAATTATTAAACTGAGAGCAGTCACAGCAACACAGCATACTTGAAAATGCCATATTTAGCATACCTCTATTCCTACATACTACTACACATAGGTTAACAACTAGGAGAGCAACAGAGCATGCCAAGACTGCAATTGGCCGACTGATTGCTTCAGGTCATAGTGCAAGAACACTGCTATATGTACAAGTACATCAAAAGAATAATCTCAGGCCTCTATAATTCGCTAGTTTCTTAGGAAACAAACATCATTGCAAATTTTGATGAAATGCATAGTTCCAACCGATGATTACACAGCAGCAACTACTGAAGACATATGCTCAACTTTTTATTCTTTGTAAAAGAAATTTTGAGTTCAAGCAGTAGCATTAGTTACTGACTACACATGTAGGTGCATATGCAGGTGCATACTACAGACTACAGTACAACACCAACTTGACACCCGAGTAGTCCAACTTGATAGGTGGGACTAACATTTACAGTATCAAGCTTGGACTTGCATCCCACATGTCAATTCTTCTACTACCTAAAAGCTAGAGCATGCATATGCGGGTGGTATAACATAACATAAAGAGCAACAACTTGATAAGTCTGCCCCAATAAGTCATGGAAAACCAAATATTTCAACTGATCGAGAAAGACCTTGCGAAATGGCCTCGTCCACGCCTTTTCTTGGCCCCAAACTGAGGCCTTCCATCATCCACTCGAATTGGCCGTTGTTGCTCAATGTACGAGAGATGCCTGCCAGGAGGACGAAATCAAATGAATAAGAACCCCACATAAACAAAGAGGCTGAACAATTATTCTGCAAAGTATTACCTCCGGTCATAAATAAGTGAACTAAAACCACATCACTTATTTATGAACGGATGGAGTGATATTCAGCTTCCGCAGTCGAAGGAGTATTCAGTTTACTAATGCTGCTGCTACAGTATGGTACTCCAAGAATAATATGAAATGTGGACTAATGGTAATTAAGCCCCAGGATTAACTAGCAGTACTAGTTAATCCTGGGACGTGTACTGTATGTCTTTTGCCCAAATAAGCTAGAAAAAGCTGCAATCATCAGTAGATTCACCTACTATTCATGTCAACTTTGGTGTCAGCAAGTGCAGAAACGATATACAACTGGTGCTTCTTGTCCTGAAACCGACAACTCATATCAATACACGAATATGCGTCTATCGGGATCCCTATAACTAGCCCGTCCATTAGTTGCCAACACACATACCTTCAGAACTTCCCCCACATGGTCAAAGCACCTCCAAAATTCCCCACATGTTTGGCCTGTCATCATAACAAAAGTTCAGTTAGCAATCGCATTAATACCAACTGGAAGCCATCCTAGGACAAAGTATGAAATCCACGACTTACAGACCTACTCCTCGACCGTCAGCACAACCGGGTGATCGTAGCGCTTGAAATCGATCTTAAGCCCCTGCAGAAGAAAGCAAGATGCCAAGCTCAGCCCTAGCTTCGTTGTAAGTTGGTACAGCCATTGACGCGTCCATGCAGCGCCTGGCTCGACGCGCACACGTACACGCTGGTCATCACTGTGGCTTATTCCTAACAATGATGGCATTTACATTGTTCACCGCCTGAAAGAGATATCACGGTCCGGTCCGATCAGCATCGCACCAGTATATATGGAGTTGATCTTAGTCAATTCCTCGCATATACAATAATTGGCTGTAGAATACCTAGAGTAGAAGGATTGGTAGCTGGTGAAGCACGGACCTAGACTACACCTTTACCGAGGTAATCAGAGCCTCCGTCCCTCAGCTCCAAGGCCTCGTAGATTCCTGATTGATAAAAGCCAACGTTGAGGAAAGCAAACAAAGTTACAAAAAGAAGCCATGGCGAAATAGGGGAGGAGGCAGGGGTGCGTACCGGTGGAAGCGCCGCTGGGCACGGCGCCCCTGGCGAAGCTGCCGTCGCTGAGGCCAATATCCACCTGAACCAAGATCACTGATTAGATTCAGAGAAACAGGGGAAGAAATAGTGGTAGTGATGAACTCCCCATCGATCCAGTTGTAAATCGATTGGGCTGGGTTGTGGGTACCTCGACGGAGGGGTTGCCGCGGCTGTCAAAGATCTACCGCGCCTTCACCGACTGGATCGTCGTCGCCGCCGCCATGGATGGATCTGATGAGGGGAATAGGAGGAGGAGGAGGAGGAGGAGGAGGATGGGGAACCCGCGCATCAAAGCACGAACGCCCTGATCTGGATGGGGAGCGGGCACAGGAGCTGCTCCATGCAGAGGATCTCACAGGAGGAGGGGCTATGCGCCGCCCTGATCCCAGATCCGGCAACCCTAGCTTCGTCGTTGCCATAGCTGGTGGCTGCTCTGGCTGGCGCCATGGGTGGTGGCTGGGTTAGAGTTCGGGGAGAGGGAGAGAGAGGGAGATGGCGATGGAGGTGGCGGCGGCAGGGGGAGCAAGGGCGGCATGGCGGATTGGTGGTGGAGGCCGTGGTAGTGGGGGGTGAGGCAGCAGGGCGGGAAGGTCAGGGCCGGGAGGGAGAGCAGGGAGGGGAGGAGGCAACGGGGTTCGCCATGGGAGGGGAGGCGTGCGCAGACGGAGAAGAGAGCGAGGGAAGAAAGAATGGAGGCGGGGGGTGGATGGAAAATGTCCACGAGGACTAGGGTTTCGGCTTAGGTGGGCTTGGGGTGAGGACTACCGTTGGATCTGCAAGCATCCAACGGTGTTCCATCCACGATTCACGTGAAACGTCCACAGACCAATCAAAATGCAGCACACGGGTACGATGTCATGACCATCTAAATTGGTCGTAATTGACTAAAAAATTGGCCGTAGTTGATTAAAAATTCATTTTTCATTTTTCAAGTGCCCAAAATGAGTTTTTTATGAAGGACCTATAATATATTTGTTGCAAAATTGGACCAAATCAATTTTCTAAAATATTAGAACATATTTAATGTATAATTGACCAAATACTTGGATGTCAAAAGTTTTGATTCACCTATCATGAAAAAGATAAATTTCCGCCGATCCAGCTGGAAACGGGTTAAATTTGAACTGCAGCTGCCTTATATTTCGTTCTTTATTTTTTCCAAATATAATTTTTAGGTACATAAGTATCTATTTAATAAGAGAAACACCAAAAAAAATTCAAGATTCAACTATTAGCTAGGAACGGTCATGCCCGCGGTTTTGACCGCCTTTTGCAACGGGCATGAAAAATTCAAAAAATTAGAAAACCTTCACATTGTGTCATTACATGTCACCAAGTTGCCAGAAAAAATAATAAACTTATAATAGGGTAATTATATTAAAAAAGTGTTCTCAGAAATGAGCTATCATGTGTGAAGATTCATGGCTTTCAAGCCAAATGATCAATCTTATGGCCACATTCATGGCATAGTTTGTTAAAATGACCTCATATCATGCACAAGCGTGCATCTTGAAATGATAAACAATGTTGCCTAAGGGAGTTTTTATTTTCTTTGCACGGAAAATTCATTTTCCATTTCCCGAGTGCCCGAAATGAGTTTTTTTTGTGAAGGACCTACCATATATTTGTTGCAAAATTGGACCAAATCGTTTTTCTAAAATACTAGGCCATATTTAATGCACAATTGACCAACTGGTTCGGTGACAAATTTTTTGATCCACCTCTCATGAAAAAGACAAATTTCTGCCGATTCAGCTCGAAGCAGGTCAAATTTGAACTGTAGCCGCCTTGTAGTTTGCTCTTTATTTTTTTCAAAAATCATTTCTAGGTACATAAGTATCTATTTAATCAGAGAAACACCAAGAAAATTCCAAGATTCAACCACTAGCTAGGAACGGTCAAGCCCGCCGTTTTGAGCGCATTTTGAAACGGGCATAAAAAATTCAAAAAAAAATCAAAAAATTGGAAAACCTTCGCATTGTGTCGTTATATGTGACCAAGTTTCCAGGAAAAATAATAAACTTGTAATACGGTAATTATTTTAAAAAAGTGTTCTCAGAAATGAGCTATCAAGTGTGAAGATTCATGGCTTTCAAGCCAAATGATCAATCTTATGGCCACATTCATGGCATAGTTTGTCAAATGATCTCATATTGTGCACAAAGGGTGCATCTTGGAATTCCAAACAATGTTGCCTAAGGGAGTTTTCATTTTCTTTGCACGGAAAATTCATTTTCCATTTCCCGAGTGCCCGAAATGAGTTTTTTTTTGTGAAGGACCTACCATATATTTGTTGCAAAATTGGACCAAATCATTTTTCTAAAATACTAGGCCATATTTAATGCACAATTGACCAAATGGTTCGGTGTAAAAAGTTTTGATCCACCTCTCATGAAAAAGACAAATTTCTGCCGATTCAGCTGGAAGCAGGTCAAATTTGAACTGTAGCTGCCTTGTAGTTTGCTCTTTATTTTTTCCAAAAATCATTTCTAGGTACATAAGTATCTATTTAATCAGAGAAACACCAAGAAAATTCCAAGATTCAACCACTAGCTAGGAACGGTCAAGCCCACCGTTTTGACCACATTTTGAAACGGGCATAAAAAATTCAAAAAAAATCAAAAAATTGGAAAACCTTCGCATCGTGTCGTTGTATGTGACCAAGTTTCCAGGAAAAATAATAAACTTGTAATACGGTAATTATTTTAAAAAAGTGTTCTCAGAAATGAGCTATCAAGTGTGAACATTCATGGCTTTCAAGCCAAATGATCAATCTTATGGCCACATTCATGTCATAGTTTGTTCAAATGATCTCATATTGTGCACAAGGGTGCATCTTGGAATTCCAAACAATGTTGCCTAAGGGAGTTTTCATTTTCTTTGCACGGAAAATTCATTTTCCATTTTCCGAGTGCTCGAAATGAGTTTTTTTTTGTGAAGGACCTACTATATATCTGTTGCAAAATTGGACCTAATCAATTTTATAAAATACTAGGCCATATTTAATGCACAATGGAAAAATGGTTGGGTGACAAAAGTTTTGATCCACCTCTCGTGAAAAAGAAAAATTTCTGCCGATTCAGCTGGAAGCGGGTCAAATTTGAACTGTAGCTACCTTGTAGTTTGCTCTTTATTTTTTCCAAAAATCATTTCTAGGTAAATAAGTATCTATTTAATCAGAGAAACACCAAGAAAATTCCAAGATTCAACAACTAGCTAGGAACGGTCAAGCCCGCCGTTTTGAGCGCATTTTGAAACGGGCATAAAAAATTCAAAAAAAAATCAAAAAATTGGAAAACCTTCGCATTGTGTCATTATATGTGACCAGTTTCCAAAAAAAATAATAAACTTGTAATACGGTAATTATTTTAAAGAAGTGTTCTCAGAAATGAGCTATCAAGTGTGAAGATTCATGGCTTTCAAGCCAAATGATCAATCTTATGGCCACATTCATGGCATAGTTTGTTCAAATGATCTCATATTGTGCACAAGGGTGCATCTTGGAATTCCAAACAATGTTGCCTAAGGGAGTTTTTATTTCCTTTGCACGGAAAATTCATTTTCCATTTCCCGAGTGCCCGAAATGAGTTTTTTTTGTGAAGGACCTACCATATATTTGTTGCAAAATTGGACCAAATCATTTTTCTAAAATACTAGGCCATATTTAATGCACAATTGACCAAATGGTTGGGTGAAAAAAATTTTGATGCACCTCTCATGAAAAAGACAAATTTCTACCGATTTAGTTGGAAGCAGGTCAAATTTGAACTGTAGCCGCCTTGTAGTTTGCTCTTTATTTTTTTCAAAAATCATTTCTAGGTACATAAGTATCTATTTAATCAGAGAAACACCAAGAAAATTCCAAGATTCAACCACTAGCTAGGAACGGTCAAGCCCGCTGTTTTGAGCGCATTTTGAAACGGGCATAAAAAATTCAAAAAAAAATCAAAAAATTGGAAAACCTTCGCATTGTGTCGTTATATGTGACCAAGTTTCCAGGAAAAATAATAAACTTGTAATACGGTAATTATTTTAAAAAAGTGTTCTCAGAAATGAGCTATCAAGTGTGAAGATTCATGGCTTTCAAGCCAAATGATCAATCTTATGGCCACATTCATGGCATAGTTTGTCAAATGATCTCATATTGTGCACAAAGGGTGCATCTTGGAATTCCAAACAATGTTGCCTAAGGGAGTTTTCATTTTCTTTGCACGGAAAATTCATTTTCCATTTCCCGAGTGCCCGAAATGAGTTTTTTTTGTGAAGGACCTACCATATATTTGTTGCAAAATTGGACCAAATCATTTTTCTAAAATACTAGGCCATATTTAATGCACAATTGACCAAATGGTTCGGTGTAAAAAGTTTTGATCCACCTCTCATGAAAAAGACAAATTTCTGCCGATTCAGCTGGAAGCAGGTCAAATTTGAACTGTAGCTGCCTTGTAGTTTGCTCTTTATTTTTTCCAAAAATCATTTCTAGGTACATAAGTATCTATTTAATCAGAGAAACACCAAGAAAATTCCAAGATTCAACCACTAGCTAGGAACGGTCAAGCCCACCGTTTTGACCACATTTTGTAACGGGCATAAAAAATTCAAAAAAAATCAAAAAATTGGAAAACCTTCACATCGTGTCGTTATATGTGACCAAGTTTCCAGGAAAAATAATAAACTTGTAATACGGTAATTATTTTAAAAAAGTGTTCTCAGAAATGAGCTATCAAGTGTGAAGATTCATGGCTTTCAAGCCAAATGATCAATCTTATGGCCACATTCATGGCATAGTTTGTCAAATGATCTCATATTGTGCACAAGGGTGCATCTTGGAATTCCAAACAATGTTGCCTAAGGGAGTTATCATTTTCTTTATACCGGAAAATTCATTTTCCATTTCCCGAGTGCCCGAAATGAGTTTTTTTTGTGAAGGACCTACCATATATTTGTTGCAAAATTGGACCAAATCATTTTTCTAAAATACTAGGCCATATTTAATGCACAATTGACCAAATGGTTCGGTGTAAAAAGTTTTGATCCACCTCTCATGAAAAAGACAAATTTCTGCCGATTCAGCTGGAAGCAGGTCAAATTTGAACTGTAGCTGCCTTGTAGTTTGCTCTTTATTTTTTCCAAAAATCATTTCTAGGTACATAAGTATCTATTTAATCAGAGAAACACCAAGAAAATTCCAAGATTCAACCACTAGATAGGAACGGTCAAGCCCACCGTTTTGACCACATTTTGTAACGGGCATAAAAAATTCAAAAAAAATCAAAAAATTGGAAAACCTTCACATCGTGTAGTTATATGTGACCAAGTTTCCAGGAAAAATAATAAACTTGTAATACGGTAATTATTTTAAAAAAGTGTTCTCAGAAATGAGCTATCAAGTGTGAAGATTCATGGCTTTCAAGCCAAATGATCAATCTTATGGCCACATTCATGGCATAGTTTGTCAAATGATCTCATATTGTGCACAAGGGTGCATCTTGGAATTCCAAACAATGTTGCCTAAGGGAGTTTTCATTTTCTTTGCACGGAAAATTCATTTTCCATTTCCCGAGTGCCCGAAATGAGTTTTTTTTTGTGAAGGACCTACCATATATTTGTTGCAAAATTGGACCAAATCATTTTTCTAAAATACTAGGCCATATTTAATGCACAATTGACCAAATGGTTCGGTGTAAAAAGTTTTGATCCACCTCTCATGAAAAAGACAAATTTCTGCCGATTCAGCTGGAAGCAGGTCAAATTTGAACTGTAGCTGCCTTGTAGTTTGCTCTTTATTTTTTCCAAAAATCATTTCTAGGTACATAAGTATCTATTTAATCAGAGAAACACCAAGAAAATTCCAAGATTCAACCACTAGCTAGGATCGGTCAAGCCCACCGTTTTGACCACATTTTGTAACGGGCATAAAAAATTCAAAAAAAAATCAAAAAATTGGAAAACCTTCGCATCGTGTCGTTATATGTGACCAAGTTTCCAGGAAAAATAATAAACTTGTAATACGGTAATTATTTTAAAAAAGTGTTCTCAGAAATGAGCTATCAAGTGTGAACATTCATGGCTTTCAAGCCAAATGATCAATCTTATGGCCACATTCATGGCATAGTTTGTTCAAATGATCTCATATTGTGCACAAGGGTGCATCTTGGAATTCCAAACAATGTTGCCTAAGGGAGTTTTCATTTTCTTTGCACGGAAAATTCATTTTCCATTTTCCGAGTGCTCGAAATGAGTTTTTTTTGTGAAGGACCTACTATATATCTGTTGCAAAATTGGACCTAATCAATTTTATAAAATACTAGGCCATATTTAATGCACAATGGAAAAATGGTTGGGTGACAAAAGTTTTGATCCACCTCTCGTGAAAAAGAAAAATTTCTGCCGATTCAGCTGGAAGCGGGTCAAATTTGAACTGTAGCTACCTTGTAGTTTGCTCTTTATTTTTTCCAAAAATCATTTCTAGGTAAATAAGTATCTATTTAATCAGAGAAACACCAAGAAAATTCCAAGATTCAACCACTAGCTAGGAACGGTCAAGCCTGCCGTTTTGAGCGCATTTTGAAACGGGCATAAAAAATTCAAAAAAAAATCAAAAAATTGGAAAACCTTCGCATTGTGTCATTATATGTGACCAAGTTTCCAAAAAAATAATAAACTTGTAATACGGTAATTATTTTAAAGAAGTGTTCTCAGAAATGAGCTATCAAGTGTGAAGATTCATGGCTTTCAAGCCAAATGATCAATCTTATGGCCACATTCATGGCATAGTTTGTTCAAATGATCTCATATTGTGCACAAGGGTGCATCTTGGAATTCCAAACAATGTTTCCTAAGGGAGTTTTCATTTTCTTTGCACGGAAAATTCATTTTCCATTTCCCGAGTGCCCGAAATGAGTTTTTTTTTGTGAAGGACCTACCATATATTTGTTGCAAAATTGGACCAAATCATTTTTCTAAAATACTAGGCCATATTTAATGCACAATTGACCAAATGGTTGGGTGACAAAAGTTTTGATCGACCTCTCATGAAAAAGACAAATTTCTGCCGATTCAGCTGGAAGCAGGTCAAATTTGAACTGTAGCCGCCTTGTAGTTTGCTCTTTATTTTTTTCAAAAATCATTTCTAGGTACATAAGTATCTATTTAATCAGAGAAACACCAAGAAAATTCCAAGATTCAACCACTAGCTAGGAACGGTCAAGCCCGCCGTTTTGAGCGCATTTTGAAACGGGCATAAAAAATTCAAAAAAAAATCAAAATTTTGGAAAACCTTCGCATTGTGTCGTTATATGTGACCAAGTTTCCAGGAAAAATAATAAACTTGTAATACGGTAATTATTTTAAAAAAGTGTTCTCAGAAATGAGCTATCAAGTGTGAAGATTCATGGCTTTCAAGCCAAATGATCAATCTTATGGCCACATTCATGGCATAGTTTGTCAAATGATCTCATATTGTGCACAAAGGGTGCATCTTGGAATTCCAAACAATGTTTCCTAAGGGAGTTTTCATTTTCTTTGCACGGAAAATTCATTTTCCATTTCCCGAGTGCCCGAAATGAGTTTTTTTTGTGAAGGACCTGCCATATATTTGTTGCAAAATTGGACCAAATCATTTTTCTAAAATACTAGGCCATATTTAATGCACAATTGACCAAATGGTTCGGTGTAAAAAGTTTTGATCCACCTCTCATGAAAAAGACAAATTTCTGCCGATTCAGCTGGAAGCAAGTCAAATTTGAACTGTAGCTGCCTTGTAGTTTGCTCTTTATTTTTTCCAAAAATCATTTCTAGGTACATAAGTATCTATTTAATCAGAGAAACACCAAGAAAATTCCAAGATTCAACCACTAGCTAGGAACGGTCAAGCCCACCGTTTTGACCACATTTTGAAACGGGCATAAAAAATTCAAAAAAAAATCAAAAAATTGGAAAACCTTCGCATCGTGTCGTTATATGTGACCAAGTTTCCAGGAAAAATAATAAACTTGTAATACGGTAATTATTTTAAAAAAGTGTTCTCAGAAATGAGCTATCAAGTGTGAACATTCATGGCTTTCAAGCCAAATGATCAATCTTATGGCCACATTCATGGCATAGTTTGTTCAAATGATCTCATATTGTGCACAAGGGTGCATCTTGGAATTCCAAACAATGTTGCCTAAGGGAGTTTTCATTTTCTTTGCATGGGAAATTCATTTTCCATTTTCCGAGTGCCCGAAATGAGTTTTTTTTCGTGAAGGACCTACCATATATTTGTTGCAAAATTGGACCTAATCAATTTTATAAAATACTAGGCCATATTTAATGCACAATTAACAAAATGGTTGGGTGTCAAAAGTTTTGATCCACCTCTGGTGAAAAAGACCAATTCCCGTCGATTCAGTTGGAAGCGGGTCAAATTTGAACTGCAGCTGCCTCATTGTTTGCTCTTTATTTTTTCCAAAAATCATTTCTAGGTAAATAAGTATGTATTTAATAAAAAATACATGGTTTGATGGCGAGAACTCGAGGTTTGGACGGTGGCCGAGGGCCCCAACTCTAGAGCGCGTAAGCTCGCATGCCTGCCGCATGGTCACCGCGTGACCGTAGCGTTGCCATGTGTTCTGGGCGGCCTAGGCATCTCTAGTGGGTTGGGCACTCCCTGGGTAGGTGCTAGGAAGAAAATAACAACATAAGATTCTCACGAGGAGACCGATCGATGCTCAAATATGAATAAGCAGCCAAGTGTTTGATTTATGGTACGGGAAATGCACATGGCTAATGGGTGTGAATTTTGGCTGAGGACGATCAGTTACTAAGAAGACCGTCTTCACAAATTTTCACCTCAAAAGGAGGAGCCTAGGTGGTACTTGCTTTGCAAAGTACCACACTGGACATAAATACGAATGTCGAAGCTGGGCTCAAAATAATGAATGGATTGAGCTGGCATTTGGTGGAGGATGGTTATTTGGGCATAGGAAAGCACTGTAGAAAATGGATACCATTTGGACATGCCAAAGTGGTACTTCCTTCAAAAAGTGCTGCTTTAAACAGGATAGGAAAATGAATATTGTTGAGTTATTTTTGAACTAGGCAAGGAAGGTTTTTGACATTTTGATGAAGATATGATCCAAAGAATTTATGAGAATTTTTTGGGAATTTTTTGAATAACAGAAATATAGGTTGCTTCACAACCTAGGGCAAAAATTGACACATGGACATGACACATAGGCAAAACTGATGAGATGGCGCCTTGTCATCACAACCCACCACAATCTACAAGGCTATGACCATCTACATTGGTCGTTAACAACTAGAAATAAGGCAGCGGACCTGCACTGTTTGCTTTGTGACCATTTCGTGTAAGGAAGTTACGACCTTTCCAACAAAAATGGTCGCAATGGTTTAGGGTTTGGAGCCCCCCGAACAGCTTTTGACCAATTGGTCTCAAATGGTCATAGATCTATGACCAATTCTTCCAGGGTCACTGACAGAAGGTCACTAGTTGACATATTTCATGTAGTGCTTGGGAACCGTCGCTCCACGCGTCCCATTGCGCCCGTCTCTTGCGCCACGTTTGCTACATGTGTGATGCAGAGCGAATGAAAGGTGCACGGGATACGTAAAGTCGCGCGGGCGTGGATCAATTCCCACGCGCCTTCAATTGAGCGGGGAGGACGGTCGATGGCCTTGCCCGTTGTCACTTCATCGAGCCGGATTGGCCGAAAGGGGCGGCCGTGCCCTGCCCCCGCCCCTTTATAAGGAGGGGAGCGGGAGGAACGACGCCCCTCAATCCTTCGTCGCCTGCTCCTCTTCATTCCTGCTCCCTCCTTCCTTCTGCCATGGCAAGGGGGCGTGGCGACGCTTCATCAGTGGCGGCGAGGGTCTCGGCTAGACAACGCGTCGCTCCACCCCAAGAGCTCGTGGCGGCAGAGCCAGCAGTTAGAGGTAGGGGGAGGGGGCGAGGTCGAGGGCGTCACATTGCTCGGGGAAGAGGAGGACGGGGCAGTGCATCGCCCTCACCTCCGCCAGCGGCCCCTCCCCCGGTGGAGTGCCACGTTGGGGACAACCCCTACGAGTTCTTCCTCAGGCTACGCCAGCCGCCACGCCGTCGTCTTTGTCTCCCAACCCCATTTGCGCGGGAGATGGAGTTGGACCCGCCGCAGGCGCTGAGACTACACATGAAGGGCTGTGGGAACAGCGGCACATGGGCCAACGTCGAGTTCTTAGCCCCTCACGTCATCTACCTTCGTCGGGGGTGGAAGACTTTCACTCGCATCCACAGCCTGACGGAGGGGCTCACTCTCCATTTCAAACTAATGGAGAGCAGCCTCCTCTCCGTCAAGGTCTTTGGGCACTTCGGGACTCGCGTAAGTTGCTGCGTGGAGAGATCATCTGACGATGAAGATTCCTCCTCGAGCGAGAGTGGCGAGAAGGACAGCGGCAGCAACAACAAAGGTAGCGGGCGGCAGGATGACGGGTCCGACTAAGTGTCGAGCGCGCCGCTCCGGGGCGACACCGGCGACCCCATCATCCGTGTCACCGGTTCCTTGAACTTCTTGGGGTTGCCTCCCGTTCCAACGGATATTGCATAACCTAGATGCAACGGGGAGGATCACCGAATGGGCCCTAGAGCTGTCGAGTTTCGGTTTAAAGTTCGAAGGACCTCGATGATTCAGAGTAGAGTCTTAGCAGAGTTCGTTGCCGAATGGACCTCGACACCCGACGAAGAGGTACAGGAGACCACTCTCCACGGCAAGGAAACGAGCCACAACTAGATCATGTACTTTGATGCGGCTTTTTCGCTGCAAGGCACCGGTGTTGGTGTGCTGCTTGTCGCACCCACCGGAGAGCACCCCAAGTATGTCATCCAAATGCACTTTCCCCGAGAGATTTCAACTAACAACACCGCCGAGTACGTGGGCTTGCTTGCCGGTCTTAGGATCGCAGTGGACCTCGAAGACAAAAAGCTCATCGTCAGGGGTGATTCGCAGCTTGTCATCAGGCATATCAACAAAGATTATCAAAGCCCATTGAGGGAAGCTTACGTGGATGAAGTGAGGAAACTAGAGGAGCGTTTGACGATATACGAGCAGAGCATGTCCCTCGGACGGAAAACGACATCGCCGACTACCTGTCAAAGCGCGCTGCCCTCAAGCTACCAGCGGAACCAGGTACTTTTGTGCTTCGTTTAACTCAACCATCCGTCAAACCATCAACCGGGCAGAACAAGCGGAGGAAGCTGGGCACCGGCAAGTACTTCCCCACCGAGCTCCTAATACGTCTCCGTCATATCTATAATTTTTGACTGTTCCATGCCAATATTATTAACTTTCTTATACTTTTTGGCAACTTTTTATATTATTTTTGGGACTAACATATTGATCCAGTGCCCAGTGCCAGTTTCTGTCTGTTGCATGTTTTTTGTTTCGCAGAAACCCAATATTAAACGGAGTCCAAACGGGGTAAAAACGGACGGAGATTTTTATTGAAATATTTATGATTTTTGGGAAGTAAAATCAACGCGAAACAGTGTCCGAGGTGGTCACGAGGTAGGGGGCGCGCCCTACCCCCCAGGCGCGCCCCTGACCCTCGTGGTCCACCCATAAGGCGGTTGATGATGTTCTTCTAGCGCAAGAAAGATAATTTTATGAGAAAGATCTGGGCGAAAGATTCACCCCAATCGGAGTTACAGATCTCCAGATATAAAGGAAATGGTGAAGGGGTAGAATCAGAGAACGTAGAAACAGAGAGATAGATCCAATCTCGGAGGGGCTCTCACCCCTCCCAAGCCATGGGAGCCAATGACCAGAGGGGAAACCCTTCTCCCATCTAGGGAGAAGGTCAAGGAATAAGAATAAGAAGGGGGCTCTCTCCCCCTTGCTTCCGGTGGCGCCGGAACGCCGCCGGGGGCCATCATCATCACCGCGATCTTCAACAACACCACCGTCATCTTCACCAACATCTCCATCACCTTCCCCCTTCTATATCCAGCGGTCCACTCTCCCGCATCCCGCTGTACCCTCTACTTGAACATGGTGCTTTATGCTTCATATTATTATCCAATGATGTGTTGCCATCCTATGATGTTTGAGTAGATCTATTTTGTCCTAATGGCTATTTGATGATCGTGATTGGTTTGAGTTGTATGCTTTATTATTGGTGCTGTCCTATGGTGCCCTCCGTGTCGCGCAAGCGTGAGGGATTCCCGCTGTAGGGTGTTGCAATACGTTCATGATTCGCTTATAGTGGGTTGGTGAGTGACTGAAACACAAACCCGAGTAAGAGGGATTGTTGCATATGGGATAAAAGGGGACTTGATGCTTTGATGCTATGGTTGGGTTTTACCTTAATGAATCTTTAGTAGTTGCGGATGCTTGCTAGAGTTCCAATCATAAGTGCATATGATCCAAGTAGAGAAAGTATGTTAGCTTATGCCTCTCCCTCAAATAAAATTGCAATAATGATTACCGGTCTAGTTATCGATTGCCTAGGGACAAATAACTTTCTCGTGACAACAAGCTCTTTACTTTTACTAATTTAGTTGTTTCTTTATCTGAACATCCCCTAGCTTTTATTACGTGTTCTTTACTTTCTTGCAAGCTTACCTGAAAACACCTACAAAGTACTTGTAGTTTCATACTTGTTCTAGGTAAAGCGAACGTCAAGCGTGCGTAGAGTCGTATCAGTGGCCGATAGGACTTGAGAGAATATTTGTTCTACCTTTATCTCCTCGTTGGGTTCGACACTCTTACTTATCGAAAGAGGTTACAACTATCCCCTATACTTGTGGGTTATCAAGACCTTTTTCTAGCGCCGTTGCCGGGAAGTCATAGCGTGGGGTGAATATTCTTGTGTGTGCTTGTTTGCTTTATCACTAAGTAATTTTTATTTGCTATTCTTAGTTGTTTTCTATCTTTAGTTATGGGTAGGAAACGCAAAATACCAAAAAAATAGTTGTACCTGCTGAACCAATGGTTGAAGAACCACTCAAAATCTATCACACTGCTGAAGCTTATTACTTGGATCATCTTCAATCCCTATGTGCTCGTGCTGAAACCCCAACTAGCTTAGTTGAGTGCAAATCTTTAGATGAGCATGCTTGTTATGTGTGACACTGTATATCTGAAAAAGGGAAACTATTATGGGATCAAATTCAACGTTTACAATGCTATGCTTGGAATTTATGTTGGGAATATGATTTTACTTGTTGTTCTGAAAACCCTAAAAAACACCTTACCTACCAATGTGAGTTTATTGATAATGGGATCTTATCTTCGTATGCTAAGGGTGTTTATAGTTACTATGATGTTCAACAAATTGAAGAATTTGTTGCTTTTAAGGGTGCTTTTGAAATTGCTATTTTGATTGAAAAGTATGATACTACTCTTTACAAATCTGAAAATTTTGCCATACATGAATATTGCTATGAGAATTATGATTCTAATGCCTATGTTAAACAATTTATTAAGGAAGTATCCGCTGTCCAAGAAGAGACTAATATTTTGCAGGAAGCTATGGAAGAAGAAATTGATGAAACTGTGTGCTCATTGGATGAAAAAGATGATAAGGAGAGCGAAGAACAAAAGGAGGAGGAGTGGATTAGCTACCCGTGCCCACCTTCTAATGAAAGTAACCCTCCAACTCATACATTATTTAATTTCCCTTAGTGCTTACCGAAGTATGGTTGCTATGATGATTGCCATGATGATTGCTATGATGATTGTTATGATCCCGTTGATTCTCTTGAAATATCCCTTTTTGATGATGTTTGCTATGCTTGTGGCCAAGATGCAAATATGAATTATGATTATGGAGATGAACTTGCTATAGTTCCTTATGTTAAACATTAAATTGTTACTATTGCACCCACACATGATAGTCCTATTATCTTTTTGAATTCTCCCGATTATACCATATCGGAGAAGTTTGCCCTTATTAAGGATTATATTGATGGGTTTCCTTTTACCGTTGCTCATGATGATTTTGATGAATATAATATGCATGTGCTTGCTGCTCCTACTTGCAATTATTATGAGAGAGGAACTCTATCTCCGCCTCTTTATGTTTCCAACACGATAGAATTGCAAGAAACTGCTTATACTATGCATTGGCCTTTACTATGTGTGCATGAATTGTTCTCGTATGACATGCCGATGCATAGGAAGAGAGTTAGACTTCGTTGTTGCATGATATATGTTACTTTGTGCTCACTACTAAATTACAAATAATTGTTAATTAAAATTGGCTTTGATATACCTTGGGATCCGGGTGGATTCATTACTTGAGCACTAAATGCCTAGCTTAATGGCTTTAAAGAAAGCGCTGCCAGGGAGACAACCCGGAAGTTTTAGAGAGTCATTTATTTTTGTTGAGTGCTTTCATATAGTTTAAAAAACAAAAAAATAAAGAGGGGAACCTAAAAACTTTTCAAAAAGGAAAGTGAAAGTAAGAAAGACAAGCATTGTTGCAGCGGGAGAGCTCCTTGAACTTTGTTCATGCTCACGGAAACTTTGTGAATCTTAATTACATAAACTTTTCATCAAAAATAATTATATCCTTGTACAATTCCGTTGTATTATAAAAATAATGTGCCAAGGTTTGCCTTTAGGATGTTTACAATGCTTGTTGGGTTGTATGGTGCAGGACAGAAACTTTGGCTGTAGTGCGCGCTTTTACATTTTTAACTGGAACGCCAATTGGTTCTGATTCCTTTTTTACTGTCTTTCTATACAACGTTTTTATTTTTCCTAATTTTTGTAGAATTTTTTGTGTACCAGAAGTGTGGTGGATGTTCAGATTGCAACAGACTGTTCTGTTTTTGACAGATTCTGTTTTTGATGCATAGTTTGCTTGTTTTGATGAATCTATCAATTTATATCAATGTATTAAGCCATGGAAAAGTTATATTACAGTAGACACAATGCAAAAACAAAATATGAATTGGTTTGCAACAGTACTTAGAGTGGTGATTTGCTTTATTATACTAACGGATCTTACCGAGTTTTCTGTTGAAGTTTTGTGTGGATGTAGTGTATAATCGAGGATGTTTCGATATGAGAAGAAGGAAGAGAGGCAAGAGCTCAAGCTTGGGGATGCTCAAGGCACCTCATGTAAATATTCAAGGACACTCAAGCGTCTAAGCTTGGGGATGCTGGGGAGGCATCCCCTCTTTCTTCAACAAGTATCGGTATGTTTTCGAATTTATTTCGTTCATGCACTATGTGCAAGTTTGGAGCGTCTTTTGCAATTAGGTTTTTATTTTTTCTTTTATGCACCATGCTGGTATGAGATAGTCCTTGGTTGATTTATAAAATGCTCATTGCACTTCACTTAAATCTTTTGAGTATGGCTTTATAGAATGCTTCATGAGCTTCACTTATATCATTTGAAGTTTGGATTGCCTGTTTCTCTTCATATAGACAACCGCCATTTGTAGAATGCTCTTTTGCTTCACTTATATTTGTTAGAGCGTGGGCACATCTTTTATAGAAAGAATTAAACTCTCTTGCTTCACTTATATCTATTTAGAGAGATGACAGGAATTGGTCATTCATATGGTTAGTCATAAAATCCTACATAAACTTGTAGATCGCTGAATATGATATGTTTGATTCCTTGCAATAGTTTTGTGATATAAAGATAGTGCTATTAGAGTCATGCTAGTGGGTGGTTGTGGATTGTAGAGACACTTGTGTTGAGGTTTGTGATTCCCGTAGCATGCATGTATGGTGAGCCGCTTTGTGATGAAGTTGGAGCACAATTTTATTTATTGATTGTCTTCCTTATGAGTGGCGGTCGGGGACGAGCAATGGTCTTTTCCTACCAATCTATCCCCCTAGGAGCATGCGCGTAGTACTTTGTTTTCAATGGCTTGTAGATTTTTGCAATAAGTATATGAATTCTTTATGACTAATGTTGAGTCCATGGATTATACGCACTCTCACCCTTCCATCATTGCTAGCCTCTCTTGTGCCGCGCAAATTTTGCCGGTACCATACACACACCATATATCTTCCTCAAAACAGCCACCATACCTACCTATCATGGCATTTCCATAGCCATTCCGAGATATATTGCCATGCAACTTCCATCATCATCATATACATGACTTGAGCATTGATTGTCATATTGCTTTGCATGATCGTAAGATAGCTAGCATGATGTTTTCATGGCTTGTCCGTTTTTTGATGTCATTGCTACGCTAGATCATTGCACATCCCGGTACACCGCCGGAAGCATTCATATAGAGTCATATCTTTGTTCTAGTATCGAGTTGTAATGTTGAGTTGTAAGTAAATAAAAGTGTGATGATCATCATTTTTAGAGCATTGCCCCAGTGAGGAAAGGATGATGGAGACAATGATTCCCCCACAAGTCGGGATGAGACTCCGGACTTTACAAAAAAAAGAGGCCAAAGAAGCCCACCAAAAAATTAAAAAAAAAACTAAAAAAATATAAAAAAAATGAGAGAAAAAGTGAGAAGGGGCAATGTTACTATCCTTTTACCACACTTGTGCTTCAGAGTAGCACCATGTTCTTCATAGAGAGAGCCTCCTATGCTTTCACTTTTATATACTAGTGGGAATTTTCATTATAGAACTTGGCTTGTATATTCCGATGATGGGCTTCCTCAAATACCCGAGGTCTTCATGAGCAAGCAAGTTGGATGCACACCCACTTAGTTTCAGTTTGAGCTTTCATACACTTATAGCTCTAGTGCATCCGTTGCATGGCAATCCCTACTCACTCACATTGATATCTATTGATGGGCATCTCCATAGCCTGTTGATATGCCTAGTTGATGCGAGACTTTCTCCCTTTTTGTCTTCTCCACATAACCTCCACCATCATATTCTATTCCACCTATAGTGCTATGTCCATGGCTCACGCTGATGTATTGCGTGAAAGTTGAAAAGGTTTGAGATTATTAAAGTATGAAACAATTGCTTGGATTGTCATCGGGGTTGTGCATGATTAAATACTTTGTGTGATGAAGATAGAGCAACAGCCAGACTATATGATTTTTTAGGGATAACTTTCTTTGGCCATGTTGTTTTGCAAAGACATGATTGCTTTATTGGTATGCTCGAAGTATTACTATTTCTTATGTCAATATGAACTTTTATTTTGAATCATTTGGATCTGAACATTCATGCCACAATAAAGAAAATTACATTGAGAATTATGCTAGGTAACATTCCACATCAAAAATTCTATTTTTATCATTTACCTACTCGAGGACGAGCATGAATTAAGCTTGGGGATGCTTGATACGTCTCCAACGTATCTATAATTTTTTTATTGTTCCATGCTATTATATTACCGCTTTTGGATGTTTATGGGCTTTATTTTACATATTTATATCATTTTTGGGACTAACCTACTAACCGAAGGCCCAGCCCGTGTTGCTGTTTTTTTGGCTATTTCAGTATTTCAAAGAAAAGGAATATCAAACGGAGTCCAATCGGAATGAAACCTTCGGGAGCGTGATTTTTGGAACGAACGTGATCCGGAGAACTTGGAGTGCAAGTCAAGAAGCAATCGAGGCGGCGAGGAGATAGGAGGGCGCGACCACCCCTCCTAGGCGCGCCCCCTGTCTCCCGGGCCCCACGAGCGGCCACCGACGTACTTCTTCCTCCTATATATACCCACGTACCCCGAAAACATCCAGGGAGCCCATGAAAAACAATTTCCACTGCTGTAACCTTCTGTATCCGCGAGATACCATCTTGGAGCCTTCGTCGGCGCTCCGCTAGAGGGGGAATCGACCATGGAGGGCTTCTACATCAACACCATAGCCCTTCCTATGAGTTGTGAGTAGTTTACCACAGACCTTCGGGTCCATAGTTATTAGCTAGATGGCTTCTTCTCTCTTTTTGGATCTCAATACAATGTTCTCCCCCTCTCTTGTGGAGATCTATTCGATGTAAATTATTTTTGCGGTGTGTTTATCGAGATCCGATTAATTGTGGGTTTATGATCAAGTTTATCTATGAGAAATATTTGAATCTTCTCTGAATTCTTTTATGTATGACTGAGTTATCTTTGCAAGTCTCTTCGAATTATCAGTTTGGTTTGGCCTACTAGATTGATCTTTCTTGCCATGGGAGAAGTGCTTATCTTTGGGTTCAATCTTGCGGTGTCCTTACCTAGTGACAGAAAGGGTTGCAAGACACGTATTGTATTGTTGCCATCGAGGATAAAAAGATGGGGTTAATATCATATTTCTTGAGTTTATCCCTCTACATCATGTCATATTTCTTAATGCGTTACTCTGTTCTTATGAACTTAATACTCTAGATGCATGCTAGATAGCTGTCGATGTGTGGAGTAATAGTAGTAGATGCAGGCAGGAGTCGGTCTACTTGTCACGGACGTGATGCCTATATACATGATCATACCTAGATAATCTCATAATTATTCGCTTTTCTATCAATTGCTAGATAGTAATTTGTTCACCCGCCGTAATACTTATGCTATCTTGAGAGAAGCCACTAGTGAAACCTATGGCCCCGGGTCTATCTTTTATCATATAAGCTTTCAATCTACTTTTATTTGCATCTTTACTTTTTGCATCTATATCATAAAATACCAAAAATATATTTATCTTATCATATTATCTCTATCAGATCTCACTTTCGCAAGTGGCCGTGAAGGGATTGACAACCCCTTTATTGCGTTGGTTGCGAGTTCTTTGTTTGTTTATGTAGGTGCGTGGGACTTTTAAGGAGCCTCCTACTGGATTGATACCTTGGTTCTCAAAAACTGAGGGAAATACTTACGGTACTATTGCTGCATCACCCTTTCCTCTTCAAGGAAAACCAATGCAAGCTCAAGACGTAGCACCCGTAATCACTTTCTTGTCCCTCTCCTCAGGAAATGAAACAAGAAAGCAAAAGGGCAGAAGGAGTGCCTAGGCGAGGTACGAGGAGCGGAAGGCGCGAATAGAACATGTCGGCGGTCGCCTAGGATAGAGTTGGCGGTGGTAGCGCCGGAGGGAGAGCTGGAAGATGCGGCAGCGGTCCGTCAATACGCTATGAAGGCGTTGGTGCGATCGTACTCCGACTTGACGGCCCGCTACCCGCCTTCTTTGCCTTCTCTAGCCTCCCTACGCCAGCCGCCCAGGGAGGGGACCCCGAGAAGTTCAAGGAACCGGCGACACGGATGATGGGGTTACCGGTGTCGCCCCGGAGCAGCATGCCCGACACTTAGTCGGATCCGTCATCCTACCGCCCGCTACCCTCGTCGTCGTTGCCGCTGTCCTCCTCACCACTCTCGCTTGAGGAAGAATTTTCATCATCAGAGGAGCTCTCCACGCAGCACCTTACGCGAGTCCCGAAGTGCCCAAAGACCTTGACGGAGAGGAGGCCGCTCTCCATTAGTTTCAAATGGAGAGTGAGCCCCTCCGTTAGGCGGTGGATGCGAGCGAAAGTCTTCCACCCCCGACGAAGGTACATGACGTGAGGGGTTGGGAACTCGACGTCGGCCCATGTGTCGTTGTTCCCACAACCCCTCATGTCCAGCCTCAGCGCCTGCGGTGGGTCCAGCTCCATCTCCCGCGCAAATGGGGTTGGGAGACGAAGACGACGGTGCGGCGGCTGGCGTAGCCTGAGGAAGAACTCGTAGGGGTTGTCCCTGACGTGGCCCTCCACTAGGGGAGGGGCCGCTGGCGGAGGCGAGGCCGATGCACCGCCCCATCCTCCTCTTCCCCGAGCACCGTGACGGCCTCGACCTCGCTCCCTCCCCCTTCCTCTAACAGCTAGCTCTGCCGCCACAAGCTCTTGGGGAGGAGCAACGCGTTGTCTAGCCGAGACCCTCGTCGCCACTGATGTAGCGTCGCCACGCCCCCTCGCCATGGTAGAAGGAAGGAGGGAGCAGGAATGAAGAGGAGCAAGTGACGAAGGATTGAGGGGCGCCATTCCTCCCGCTCCCCTGCTTATAAAGGGGCAGGGGAAGGGCACGACCGCCCCTTTCGTCCAATCTGGCTAGATGAAGTGACAACAGGCGAGGCCATCGACCGCCCTCCCCGCTTAATTGAAGGCGTGTGAGAATCGACCCATGCGCGCGCGACTTCCCGTATCCCGTGCACCTGTCATTCGCTCTGCGTCACGCATGCAGCAAACGTGGCGCAAGAGACGGGTGCAATGGGACGCGTGGAGCGACGGTTCCCAAGTAAGGGCAGTAAATGAGCGGTGGCCCCGCGGTCACAAGGAGACATGCAATCCGCCTCTTTACTGTCCACCACAAGATGAAGCCAGCATGCTTCGGTCACGCGCGCACACGTGACCCCCATGTCGTGCATCCAACGCAGGTCATGGGGAAGCGCAGCAGACGGAAAGTAACTGCGGTAAAAACTGCCCCGCCTGCCCGCGCACCATTTTGGGCCTGGCCCAACAATGTGTTGCGCCTATGTGTGGCCTAGGCCCGGGGGCTCCTGTCGGTGTACTAGATTAGGGGCACTCCTTTGTACCCCTTACTTGTGCGCGGGCAGTCAGAGCCACAGGCCGAAGCCACACTTAGCAGGGCAAAAGGGAGGAGTCGAAGCCACAAGAACAATCAGCGCAACGCCAGAGACCGAGACCACAGAGAGCAGATGGACGAAGCAGGTTTCCCTGGCAAGACCCTTGCGGGGCAGCCTCAGCAGCCCCGGCAAGGCCCTTACCAGGGCGGCTCGCCCACACCAGTGGAGTGAGCCACCCTTAAACCCATGGTCCCCAACACAATCAACTACGTTGGGCCAGGGCTCGGGAGGCACCTGCATGGGGGCATGAAGATCTTTGTGAAGACAAACAATATTCAAGATCAGATGAGGATTGGAAGGCAATGACCCTCGACAAGATTCTTGCCGAGGAAACCCACAAGACCCCCGGCAAGATCCTTGCCAGGGACGACCGCGCTCCATGGCAAAACCCCTTGCCGGGCCTTGCCAAGGGCGTCAGCGGGGCCACTGCCAGGCCCGCACCAACCAAGTCCCCACCGCCGTTCACATGCAGCTGCCAGCCCAACCAGCTGGACAGGCACCTGCGTGGCAACATGCAGCTTCCAGGCCAACTCAGCACACGCCTGGGTGGCGGCATGCAGATCTTCGTGATGACTCCAGCACCGCGTCACCTCAGCTGCTTGCCTGCCTACATAGCGCCGCATGCATCGCTCACCAGGGCGCGTGTCGAAGCGAGGAGGAGCGGAGACAGACGGGACGGGCCTCGCTCCCATCCCCGATAAAGCGAGAGGACACCTAAGCTACACATTAAATAGATCTTGTCCTGTAATACAAGCGATAAGCTCATAGCACTGTATGCCTTTCCACCTCCTGTGTGCCACCGTGGCAGCCCCTTTCGACTATGAAAGGAGGCCCATGGCATACTGGAAGGGGATTCAGCTCTTTTGAACCCCGCAGCCGCCGTAGCTAGTTCAAGAGCTCAAGAACACTCAATACATCCACCAAAGCAGGACTAGGGTTTTACGCATCCTCGCGGCCCGAACCTGGGTAGACGATCCTTGTGCTGACTGCTAATCCTACTCTTCTCACAGCCCTGTGCCCCGGCAATCGTAGTAGGGATTCTTGTGATCCCATAGGTGTCGTTTCCCACCGACATCTTTGGCGCGCCAGGTAGGGCAGGCAATTGTGAGAATCTTGTCTGGTAGTTGGCCTAGCAGTTCTTCATCGCCATGGCTCCTAAGAAGAAGACGACCACGGCGATCGGTTCGTCCGGGACCAAACTGCCAGTACCGGTGCGGACCAGTAGCGGGCTTGTCATGGAGATAACGCGTGGCGCGGCCTGCAAACATCCACATCACCCTGGCAGTCCAGGCCTGGTGAGCAGCGTCGTTCGTACACCAGGCGACGAGCCACGCGTCGCAGGCTCCAGAGACGGAGTCCCCCCCCCCCCCCGCAGGCGGCACAGGGCTCTCCAGGGGCGTCGCCGTGCCGTGAGACAGCGGCGCGGCGACCTCCAAGACACCAACACCGGTGCCCACGGTGCGCTCTTCTCAGGTCGTGCGCGATGAGTAGTGCCGCCCTGCTGGGGACCCTGGGCGCCGCCCTGGGAAGAGTCCCATGCGCCCTTCACATGATGAGGAGGGCCAGCATGCACGCTGGGGTGCTGGCGGAGGTGGCGGACGGCTGCGGGGCCATGATGGGGCTCCTTCTAACGTGGTTAGAAGTCGAAGCGCATCGCGGTCCACACAGCTTTCGTTGCCGCCCATGCCAGCAGAAGCCCTAGCACGCGTGCAGCTGCTCCTCGACTTTCCTCCCGCTACGGAGAAGCTTGATGAATGGAGGGCCACCGTTCGGAGCCTCGTCGACATCACTAACAACGACGAGTTGCGGTCGGCGAGACCCATAGGCCATTGCTCCATCGAGCCACTACATGCCAGTGGAGGTCGGGCCGAAGGCGATGCGGCCACGGTGCACTCCCCTCCTCCATACCGCCCACCGCGGGTGTCGGTCCGTCGCGACGATGCTCGTGATGATATCTCCATAGCATCATCTGACCCGCGAACCCACCGCGACCAACGTCAAGTTCTTCGGGAGCGAGCCCATGAAGACGCTCGAACCACCATCGAGCGCCGGCGTGACGTGTGCCACTAGTCGGACAGGCAGGCAGGGCCCACTACGTACCACCCAGCACCGGGAGGCTACGGTGGCCTACCCTACGAGGTGGGTTGTCGGGCCTTCACCCGTGAGCTGCGGTAGTTCCAGTGGCCCTCCCACCGCATGTTCAAGCCCGACGTTGGCGAGAAGTACAACGGCAAGACTCACCCGCCGGAGTTCCTCAACATCTACACCATCGCGATGCAAGCTGCTGGGGCCCGCAACAATAAGGTGCTTGCTAATTACTTCCCGTTGGCACTCAAGCCCAATGTTATGTAATGGTTGATGCACTTGCCGGTGGACTCCATTTCTTCTTGGGCGGATCTGTGTCATGAGTTTGTTGGCGCCTTTACTGGAGGCCACCAAGCTCATGGCCAGGCGAGCGACTTGCACATCATCCCCCAAAAAGAAGGAGAAAACTTGCGTAAGTACATCCAAAGGTTCAGCCGAGTGCAGTACAACATTCCCGATGTTCATCTGGCCGCCGTGATCAGTGCATTCCATCAGAATGTGCGCAATCGCAAGATGCGTGAGGAGCTGGTGATGAACAAGGTCAAGGATGTGGCTGAGCTTTATGTTCTAGCCGATCGATGTGCTCACGCTGAAGAGGGGAGGAAGTACCCCAGCGAAGACGTCGGCACGAAAAACCGACTCCACGGATGATACTGCCACCCTGGCAAAGAAGGGCTGGCGCCGTAACAGGAAGTGCAAGGGCAACACCGTGCTTGCCGTCGAGGGGTCCGACGATACTGGCGCCACCAAGAAACCCAAGGCGAGTGACCCCGGCAAGGAGAGGGCGCTCCGACAAGCAGTATTGCAAGATCCACCGCACCAAGGACCTTGACCTCCAGAACTGCCAGCAAGTGGAGCTGCTCGCTGAGAGGCAGAAAGCCGAGTATGAGTGGCGGGACAAGGAGAAGGCCCAAGAGGGTGCCGAGGGATCCGGCAAGAAGCATGGTGGCCAAGGAGGCCGCTGCGGCAAAGATAATCAGCGGGAGAGGCTAGCCCGGGGCCGCGACAAGAAGCATGAAGATGATGATCATGACGAGGACGGTGAGTCCGGCGACCATGAGTTCCAGAAAGCCATAGAAGCCATGTGCATCGATGGTGGCGCCTCACTGCATACATCCCACCACCAGCTCAAGCAGTCAGCGCGTGAGATCACAGCGGTGGATCCATCGTTCGATGCACGGAAGCCGCTAAAGTGGTCTAGCACGCCTATCAATCTTCGACACCGAGGACCATCCTGACCGCACTACCGCGTTCGGGTGCTTTCTGTTGTTGGTGTCACCAACAATCCGCAACCTCAACGTGACAAAGATGCTGGTCGACGGCAGGGCCGGTCTGAACTTGATCTCACCTGTTGTGATCAAGAGGCTGCAGATCCCTAATGGAGACCTCGAGGAGATGGGCACGTTCCAAGGGGTCAACCTGGGGATGAGCTAGCCGAAGGGAAATGTCACGCTACCCGTGACGTTCGGAGGCGAGTTGAACTACAGGACGGAGAGGATTGTCTTTGATGTAGCTGAGATCCCCTTGCCCTACAACGGGATCCTCGGCCGCCCGGCACTAGCCAAGTTCATGGCGGCTTCACATTATGCCTACAACACGCTGAAGATGCCCGGGCCGATGAACATCATCACCGTCCCCTCCGACAAGAAAGACACGTTGTAGTAGCTGCCGCCAAGGCACCTGCTCCTGCCGACGGAGTCCTGGGAGGGAAAAAGACCGGGGAGACCCCTCGCACCCCTCCGGCAAGCGCACCTCTTCGGGGTGTTGCGCTCCCGTTGAGGACGTGCCAGGGAGCTCCACCGGCAAGAGCAAGAAGTCCAGAGCTGCACCACCAGAGACCAAGAAGGTTCCCGTCAAGGAGGACAACACGGGGGGAGCTTTTACCATAAGCTCCACCCTCGATAACAAATAGGAAAGCGAGCTCGTCAATTTCCTGCGGGCAAATGTCGAGGTGTTTGCATGGAAAGCCTCCGACATCCCCGATGTTCCCAGGGAAGTGATTGAGCACCATCTTCCTGTCTTTCCTCATGCACGGCCCGTCAAGCAGAAGGTCAGAAAGCAAGCTCTGGAGAGGCATGAGTTCATCACGGAGGAGATCAGGAAACTAGAGGCAGCAGGCTTGGTAAGGGGGGTGCTCCATCCGACGTGGTTGGCCAACCCGGTAGTGGTGCACAAGGCAAACGGGAAGTGGAGACTGTGTATTGATTACACAGACATCAATAAGGCTTGTCCAAAGGATCCCTTCCCATTACCGTGCATCGACCAAATTGTTGACTCCACGGCTAGGTGTGACCTGTTATCATTCCTCGACGCCTACTCAGGGTACCACTAGATCTTCATGACAAAAGAAGATGAGGAGAAGACAGCGTTCATCACTCCATGTGGTACATATTGCTTTTTATGGATGCTTTTTGGGTTGAAGAGTGCTGGCTCAACCTTTGCAAGAGCAGTCCAAATTGGTTTTGAGCCCCAGCTACATAGGAATATGGAAGCTTATGTGGATGACATAGTGGTCAAAACAAAGGACAAAGCAACACTTGTGCAAGATCTGGAGGAAACATTTCTAAACCTGCGAAAGATCAACCTCAAGTTGAACCCTGAGAAGTGTGTCTTCGGTGTCCCGTCCGGCAAGCTTCTTGGGTTCTTTGTGTCGCAGTGCGGGATTGAGGCAACCCCAGATAAGATCAAGGCCATCGAGCAGATTGAGGCACCTAAACGGATCAAAGACGTGGGTCAGCTTACTGGCTACGTTGCCGCCAAGAGCAGATTCATCTGCAAGTCCATGGAGCGTGCCCTTCCCTTTTTCAAGATCTTGAAGAAGACAGGCCCAATGGAGTGGACCCTGGAGGCCGAAGCAGCGTTGCAGGATTTGAAGAAGTACCTCTCCTCTACCCTAGTGCTAGTTGCGCCCAAACCACAAGAACCGTTGCTGTTGTACCTAGCGGCAACGAATCTGGTGGTTAGCGCCACACTAGTGGCACAGAGAGAGGTCGACGAAGAGGCAGCAGCAGCGGCGGAGTCAATAGATCACGAGCCGGAATCCTCCCTAGAAGGGCTCGGTCCCGACAAGACTGAGTCCCCGGCAGAGGCCGACGCCAGTGCGACAGGGCCAGCGTGACTAGTTGAAGTAGCGCAGAAGAAGAAAATGGTGCAGCACCTAGTTTACTCTGTTAGCTCCCTCTTGCAGGGGGCTAGGTCGAGGTACTCAGGTGTGCAAAAATTGCTCTTCGGCCTCCTTATGGCCTCGAGGAAGCCGCGTCATTACTTCCAAGCCCACGAGATCACCGTGGTCACCTGCCTCCCGTTGCAACGGATATTGTATAACCCAGATGCAACGGGGAGGATCATGGAATGGGCCCTGGAGCTGTCGAGTTTCGGTTTAAAGTTCAAAAGCACCTCGACAATTTAGAGTAGAGTCTTCACGGAGTTGGTTGCCGAATGGACTTCGACGCCTGATGAAGAGGTACAGGAGACCACTCTCCCCGGCAAGGAAACGAGCCGCAACTGGATCATGTACTTTGATGGGGCTTTTTCGCTGCAAGGCGCCGGTGCTGGTGTGCTGCTTGTCGCACCCACCGGAGAGCACCTCAAGTATGTCATCCAAATGCACTTTCCCTGGGAGACGTCAACTAACAACACCGCCGACTACGAGGGCTTGCTTGCCGGTCTCAGGATCGGGGCGGACCTCGGAGTCAAAAAGCTCATTGTCAGGGGTGATTAGTAGCTCGTCGTCAGGCAGAGCAACAAATATTATCAAAGCCAGTTGATGGAAGCTTGCGTGGATGAAGTGAGGAAACTAGAGGAGCGCTTTGACGGTATACGAGCAGAGCATGTCCCTCAGACGGAAAGCGACATCACCGACTACCTGTCAAAGCACGCTGCCCTCAAGCTACCTGTGGAACCAGGTACTTTTGTGCTTCGTTTAACTCAACCATCCTTCGAACCATCAACCGGGCAGAACAAGCGGATGAATCTGGGCCCCGGCAAGTACTTCCCCACCGAGCTCCTCGGAGCTGTTGGCAAAGATGTTGTCGTGGATGCCGATCCTGCCGGGGGGCAATCCACTCCGGCAGGGCCTCAGACCATGGCCGTAGAGACGGCCGCTCCCGTGGCAGAAGAGATGCCTTTGGTCCTTGTCATTGAGCCACGGGCTCCGGCATGGGCGCAGCACACCGTCCGATTCTTCCAAAAAGGAGAGCTTCCTGAGGAGCAGGAAGAGGCAGAGAGAGTAGCCCGCCGGTTTGCTCTGTACCAATTCATTAACAACGTCTTGTACAGAAAAAGACCGAATGAGGTGAAATTGAAATGCATCTCCGGAGAGGAAGGACTAGAGCTGTCGGCAGAGATACATGGAGGCATATGTGGCTCCCACATAGGGTCGAGGGCCCTTGCTGGCAAGGCTTTCCGGCAAGGTTTCTTCTGGCCCACTGCCCTCCAGGATGCGATGGCACTAGTAACCAAGTGTGAAGCATGCCAGTTCCATTCAAAGAAGCTTCACCAACCAGCTCAAGCCCTTCAAACCATCCCTCTCTCCTGGCCCTTCTCGGTCTGGGTGCTCGACATATTGGGCCTTCTCCCTCGTGCCATCGGGGGATTTGAGTACTTGTACGTTGCAATCGACAAGTTCACAAAGTGGCCAGAGGTGGAAGCGGTGAGGAAGGTGACAACGCAATCAGCCATCAAGTTCTTCAAGGGGCTAGTTTTCCGTTTTGGGGTACCCAACAGGATCATCTCCGACAATGGCACACAGTTCACAAGCCACGCCTTCATGCAGTACATTGAGGATCTCGGCAGCAAGGTCTGTTTTGCTTCCGTGGCACACCCATGAAGCAACGGCCAAGCAGAGAGAGCAAACGCTGAAGTTCTGCGAGGCTTGAGAATGAAGACTTTTGAAAGGATGCTCAAGAGTGGAAGGCGCTGGATTGACGAATTGCTGGCGGTTCTTTGGTCGATTAGGATGACGCTAAGTCGAGCCACCGTCCAGACACCCTTTGCCCTGGTCTACGGGGCAGAAGCAGTTCTCCCCATGGAACTCATATATGGGTCACCTCGAGTGCTCGCTTATGATGACCTTGAGCAAGAGCAATTGCAGCAAGATGACGCAATGCTCCTTGAGGAAGATCGTCTCCGGGCGCCTGTGAGAGCAGCACGCTACCAGCAAGCCTTGCGCCGCTACCATAGCCACAAGGTTCATGCCCGGAGCTTTGAGGAAGGCGACCTTGTTCTTCGGCATGTCCAGTTGGCCAAGGATTGCAACAAGTTGACGCCGAAGTGGGAAGGCCCTTATCGGGTAACACGAGTCACCAGGCCCGGCGCAGTCCGCCTGGAGACCGAAGATGCCGTTCCAGTGAGCAACTCCTGGAACATCGAGCATCTTCGCTAGTATTTCTCGTAAGGTGCGGCTGCTGGGCCTCCCGGCAAGCCACCTTTTGTACAAGCCTTGCCGGCAAGGCATGTAACCCTTTGTACAAAGCTAGGCGCAGACCCTGAGCATAAATAAACGATGCACTGGCGCCCTAAGTCATAGCATGCATGCTAGATTGAGTCTCTCCCTCGGTTAGGGTTGATAGTGCTTAGCAGCGACTAACCCCTAGCGTAGAGGTCGAGTTTGCGTCATTTTGTTGCTATCCATCCTTTTTGGTACACAGGATCCCTGATATGTTTCTGCCAAGCCAAGTGGAAGGAAGAGAACAAGCCAGCACCCCAGGCCCGGCAAGCCGAGCTTGCCGAGGGCAGAAGACACGGAGGTCCACCCATGGCAAGTCAAGGTTGCCGGGCGCTGCAGATTCAGATAAGTTTTCCCATCCCCTATCATGCATTTCCGTATGAAACTTGGGACATATGGAACCTCGTTTAGTTCCAAGGCTGCCGTGCTCCCCTCGTTCCTATCACCCAAGAACTTCTTGGTTCGGAATATGGTTGTAGCCGTGGCGGCAAGGAAGCAAGCATAGGGCCCACCCTGTTGGAGATATGCCCTAGAGGAAATCATGTATGATGATATTTCCTATGTGTTTATGAATAAAGATAGTCCTTGGACATTATCAATCATGTGTATCAGCAAGTACTTGACTTGTTTTGGGGACTATGCATTGTATGATGACTTTCCTAAAAGGTCCCTAGTCAAAAGGGTTGTGTGGATGCGCAGCTGACTAGACTAGCATATGACATGGTTGGTGGCTCGGTCTCACTAGCCATGGAGCATTGGATGGTAACGGATAATATGGACTTGGAAAGGTCTAGTCGGATTCGACGTAGTCGGATCCGAGTCGAGATAAGGTCCGAGTCGGACAGACCCAACTATGAGACGCAGCGATATGTCATCTGTGAGTCTCTAGTACAACATACATTCTATGTCCTAAGACCTCAGCTGACACATGTACTCAGGATGGTGACAGACTTGCTTTGGGCCGACCAAATGCTACTCTGTGACTGGGTAGTTACAAAGGTAGGTTTCGGGTTTTTCTAGTCCCATGATGCGAGACATGGTCAAGCAAGATGGGATTTGCCCCTCCGATCAGGAGAGATATACTCTGGTCCCCTCGTGTGATCCGACCAGGATAAGCATGGCCATGCGACAGGGATTATGAGATAATCCGGTTTGTGGTCGGTATCACTGGAACGAGAAAGAGGTCGGGCTAGCAAAAGGATGACAGTCTTGCCTTGAGCCCGACAACATATATCATGAGGCAAAGGGAACAGAAGTGTGACACGTTGTACATGTTCGCCTAACCAGCTTCATAGTCTAATTGGTGGCCGGCACGCCTTGCTAGAGGCTGCTACCAACCGTGCAGGTTGGAGGTGATCCGAACTGTGACCAAGTCGACTTGAACCTAAGGGGTCGCGCGCTTAAGGGAAGGAACCTATGAGGTCGGTTCATAGGACACTGGTCGGATGTGATCCGAACTGGACTTGGAACGTGACCGAGTAGACTTTGGGCTTTAGGGTCCGTGTGAGGCCCAAGTGTTGAGCCTACGATGGACGCCTATATAAAGTGGAGGTGCAGCACATTCATGAGTGAGATTACTTCGGCGCTGCGACTAGGGTTTGCATGTGTTGCGAATAGCCACCTCCACTCGTTGCCGGTTGTGTGATCGGACCTAGCAGTCCGCCACACGATGTTCCTCCTGCACGCGCGGATACCGTTAGAGGCGGTGCACTTGCGCCGCTCTGGTGAACTTGTACGTGGGATCGAACGATCAGCTGTTCGAGGTCATATGAGCAGGAAACGATCCACGCGGATGCGCTGCCCCAACTCTTCTTCCGCTGCACGACACTGCGCGTCTAGTGGTAACGAACTGTCATCCATCTCCCATAGCATGTTCCTATTGTTCTGCGCGTAGGAAAATTTTAATTTGCAGTCCATGCACCCTACCGTAGAACCCAACACACCCCCACTTCGTCCCTACTTCCGCCAAAGGCGTGAGTATGGACGAACGGAGTGGGGGAACGGTAAGGCCTGCTGCCGGGCAGTGGTGTTTATATTGAAAATAACAAGGATTTGTTCCTTGGTATGGGCTTTTCTCACATGCACACACAAGACCCGGCAAGCACCCTTTTTTCATTAATACATTCCATACAGGTACAGTTCGTACGGAATGTAAACATGAACAGGGAGATTACAGGTTTTAGATCTAAATAAGGCCCGCAGACTTACAAATTGAAAAAAAGATAAAGATGCCAATAATCCCTTTCTTGTCCATCTCCTCAGGAAATGAAACAAGAAAGCAAAAGGGAAGAAGGAGCACCTAGGCGAGGTACGAGGAGCAGAAGGCGCCAAGAGAACATGCCGGCGGCAGCCTAGGAGAGGGTTGGCGGTGGTAGCGTCGGAGGGAGAGCTGGAAGATGATGCAGCGGTCCGTCAATACGCTATGAAGGCGTCAGTGCCATCGTAGTCCAACTTGAAGGCCTGCTACCGCCTTCTTCGCCTTCTCCAGCCTCCCTACGCCAGCCGCCCAAGGAGGCAACCCCGAGAAGTTCAAGGAACCGACGACACAGATGATGGGGTCACCGGTGTCGCCCCGGAGCAGCACACCTAACACTTAGTCGAACTCGTCATCCTGTCACCCGCTACCCTCGTCGTTGCTGCCGCTGTCCTCCTCGCCACTCTTGCTCAAGGAGGAATCTTCATCGTCAGACGAGCTCTCCACATAGCACCTTACGCTAGTACGGAAGTGCCCAAAGACCTTGACGGAGAGGAGGCCACTCTCCATTAGTTTGAAATGGAGAGTGTGCCCCTCCGTTAGGCTGTGGATGCGAGCCAAAGTCTTCCACCCCCGGCGAAGGTACATGACATGAGGGGCTGGGAACTCGACGTTGGCCCATGTGCCGCTGTTCCCACAACCCCTCATGTGCAGCCTCAGCAGCTGCGGCGGGTCCAGCTCCATCTCCCGCGCAAATGGGGTTGGGATACGAAGACGACGGCGCGGCGGCTGGCGTAGCCTGAGGAAGAACTCGTAGGGGTTATCTAGCTGAGACCCTCGCCGCCACCGATGAAGCATCGCCACGCCCCCTCGCCATGGCAGAGGGAAGGAGGGAGCAGGAATGGAGAGGAGCAGGTGACGAAGGATTGAGGGCGTGGTATCTCCCGCTCCCCTCCTTATAAAGGGGCGGGGGCAGGGCACGGCCGCCCCTTTCGGCCAATCCGGCTCGATGAAGTGACAATGGGTAAGGCCGTCGACCGCCCTCCCCGCTCAATTGAAGGCGCGTGGGAATCGAACCACGCGCGCGTGATTTCCCATATCTCGCGCACCTGTGGTGCAAGAGACGGGCGCAATGGGACGCGTGGAGCAACGGTTCCCATGTAAGGGCGATAAATGATCAGTGTCCCCGTGGTCTCAAGGAGACACGCAAGCCGCCTCTTTACTATCCACCACAAGATGATGCCAGCATGCTTCGGTCACGCGCACACATACGACCCCCACGTCGCGCATTCAATGCAGGTTGTGGGGAAGCGCAGCAGACGGAAAGTTACTGCGGTAAAAACCGCCCCACCTGCCCGCGCACCATTTTGGGCCTGGCCCAACAACACGTTGCGCCTATGTGTGGCCCAGGCCCAGGGGCTCCTGTCGGTGTACTAAAGTAGGGGCACTCCTTTGTACCCCTTACTTTTGTGCGAGCAGTCAGAGCCACAGGCTGAAGCCACACTTACCAGGGCAAAAGGGAGGACTTGAAGCCACAAGACCAATCAGCGCAACGCCGGAGACCGAGACCATAGAGAGCAGATGGACGAAGTAGGTTTCCTCGGCAAGGCCCTGGCCGGGGAGGCTCGCCCACACCAGTGGAGTGAGCCACCCTCGAACCCACGGTCTCCAACACCATCAACTACGTTGGGCCAGGGCTCGGGAGGCACCTCCATGGTGGCATGAAGATCTTTGTGAAGAAAAAGAATATTCAAGATCAGATGAGGATTGGAAGGCAACAACCCTCGACAAGATTCTTGCCGAGGAAACCCACAAGACCCCCGGCAAGATCCTTGTCGGGGATGACAGCGCGCCATAGCAAGACCCTTGCCGGGCCACCTGGCAAAGCCCTTGCCAAGGGCGTCAGCGGGGCCACTGCCAGGCCCGCACCAACCATGTCCCCACCACCATTGACATGCAGCTGCCAGCCCAACCAGCTGAGCAGGCACATGCGTGGCAACATGCAGCTTCCAGGCCAACTCAGCACACGCCTGCATGGTGGCATGCAGATCTTCGTGATGGCTCCACCACCGCGCCACCTCAGCTGCTTGCCTGCCTACATTGCGCCGCATGCATCACTGGCCAGGGCGCGTGTCGAAGCGAGGAGGAGCGGCAACGGACGGGACGGGCCTCGCTCCCGTCCCCGATAAAGCGAGAGGACACCTAAGCTACGCATTAAATGCGTCTTTTCCTGTAATACGAGCGATAAGCTCATAGCATTGTAGGCCTTTCCACCTCCTGTGTGCCACCATGGCAGCCCCTTTCGACTATAAAAGGAGGCCCATGGCGTACTGGAAGGGGATTAAGCTCTTTTGAACCACGCAACAACCGTAGCTAGTTCAAGAGCTCAAGATCACTCAATACATCCACCAAAGCAGGACTAGGTTTTTATGCATCCTTGCAGCCCAAACCTGGGTAAACGATCCTTGTGCTGATTGCTAATCCTACTCTTCTCACTACCCTGCGCCCCGGCAACCATAGTAGGGATTCTTGTGATTCCATAGGTGTCATTTCCCACCGACATGTCCCAAGGACATTAAAGGTATAAGAAGTTTCCTTGGTCATGCCAGTTTTTATAGGAGGTTCACTAAACACTTCTCTAAAATTTCTAGGCCTCTGACTAACCTCTTACAAAAAGATATTCCTTTTGTCTTTGATGACAATTGTGTAGAAGCATTTGAAATACTTAAGAAAGCTTTGATTTCTGCACCTATTGTTCAGCCACCTGATTGGAATTTACCCTTTGAAATTATGTGTGATGTTAGTGATTATGCTGTAGGTGCTGTTCTAGGACAAAGAGTTGATAAGAAACTAAATGTTATGCAATATGCTAGTAAAACTCTAGACAGTGCCTAGAGAAATTGCGCTACTACTGAAAAATTATTTTTAGCAGTTGTATTTTATTGTGATTAGTTCAAACCTTACATTGTTGACTCTAAAGTAACCGTTCACACTGATCATTCTGCTATTAAATATCTTATGGAAAAGAAAGATGCTAAAGCTAGACTTATTAGATGGGTTCCCTTACTACAAGAATTTTATTTGCACATTACTGATAGAAAGGGAGCTGAGAACCCCATTGCAGACAACTTGTCTAGGTTAGAAAATGTTCCTGATGACCCACTACCTATTGCTGATAGCTTTCCTGATGAACAATTAACTGTCATAAATGCTTCTCGTACTACTCCATGGTATGCTGATTATGCTAATTACATTGTTGCCAAATTTATACCACCTAGGTTCACATACCACCAAAAGAAAAAGTTTTTCTATGATTTAAGACATTACTTATGGGATGACCCACACTTTTATAAAGAAGGAGTAGATGGTGTTATTAGACGTTGTGTACCTGAGCATGAACAGGAACAGATCCTACGCAAGTGTCACTCTGAGGCTTATGGAGGGCACCACGTTGGAGATAGAACTGCACATAAGGTATTGCAATCCAGTTTTTATTGGCCTACTCTCTTCAAAGATGCACATAAGTTTTGTCTTGTCTTGCGATGAATGTCAAAGAATCTGTAATATTAGTAGACGTCAAGAAATGCCTATGAATTATTCACTTGTTATTGAATCATTTGATGTTTGGGGCTTTGATTATATGGGACCGTGCCGGTGTCAAAACCGGCGGATCTCGGGTAGGGGGTCCCGAACTATGCGTCTAGGCGGATGGTAACAGGAGACAAGGGACACGATGTTTTACCCAAGTTCGGGCCCTCTTGATGGAGGTAAAACCCTATGTCCTGCTTGATTGATATTGATGATGTGGGTATTACAAGAGTAGATCTACCACGAGATCAAGGAGGCTAAACCCTAGAGGCTAGCCTATGGTATGATTGTTGTTCGTCCTATGGACTAAAACCATCCGGTTTATATATACACCGGAGAGGGCTAGGGTTACACAGAGTCGGTTACAATGGTAGGAGATCTACATATCCGTATCGCCAAGCTTGCCTTCCACGCCAAGGAAAGTCCCATCCGGACACGGGACAAAGTCTTCAATCTTGTATCTTCATAGTCTTGGAGTCCGGCCGATGATGATAGTTCGGCTATCTGGACACCCCCTAATCCGGGACTCCCTCAGTAGCCCCCGAACCAGGCTTCAATGACGACGAGTCCGGCGCGCATATTGTCTTCGGCGTTGCAAGGCGGGTTCTCCTTCAAATTCCATGTGCCTGCTGGATAGTGTCCGGCTTCCTTATAAATGTTGCGTTCCTTGGCTTCCACATCCAATAATGGCCCTCTTCCACATGTCGTATGAATGCGAAAAGCTAGGGCATTTTTGCGTTTTACCCCCTAGCCACGCGAATAAGATGCCTATAAGAGAGGCGAGGATCTAGATCCAAATCACACCATCCTCCTTCCGCAAGTACTCATCGAAGCGCCTCTGACAAAAATCCATTCCATCATGGATAGTCAATGCGGCTCCTCCTCTCGCGCTCCCAACCCTCAGCCAGGAGATTGGAGGAGATGTTCAGTACCGCATAGCGAGCTAGTGACGCTCCAAGCAGAGGGATATCTTCCCCCAGCCTTCATGGTTCCGGTTCGAGCCGGACTGGGCACCTACATGTTGGAAATATGCCCTAGAGGCAATAATAAATTAGTTATTATTATATTTCCTTGTTCATGATAATCGTTTATTATCCATGCTATAATTGTATTGATAGGAAACTCAGATACATGTGTGGATACATAGACAACACCATGTCCCTTGTAAGCCTCTAGTTGACTAGCTCGTTGATCAATAGATGGTTACGGTTTCCTGACCATGGACATTGGATGTCATTGATAACGGGATCACATCATTAGGAGAATGATGTGATGGACAAGACCCAATCCTAAGCCTAGCACAAAGATTGTAGTTCGTATGCTAAAGCTTTTCTAATGTCAAGTATCATTTCCTTAGACCATGAGATTGTGCCACTCCCGGATACCGTAGGAATGCTTTGGGTGTACCAAACGTCACAACGTAACTGGGTGGCTATAAAGGTGCACTATAGGTATCTCCGAAAGTGTCTGTTGGGTTGGCACGAATCGAGACTGGGATTTGTCACTCCGTGTGACGGAGAGGTATCTCTGGGCCGACTCGGTAGGACATCATCATAATGTGCACAATGTGACCAAGGGGTTGATCACGGGATGATGTGTTACGGAACGAGTAAAGAGACTTGCCGGTAACGAGATTGAACAAGGTATCGGCATACCGACGATTGAATCTCGGGCAAGTACAATACCGCTAGACAAAGGGAATTGTATACGGGATCGATTGAGTCCTTCACATCGTGGTTCATCCGATGAGATCATCGTGGAACACGTGGGAGCCAACATGGGTATCTAGATCCCGCTATTGGTTATTGACTGGAGAACGTCTCGGTCATGTCTGCATGGTTCCCGAACCCGTAGGGTCTACACACTTAAGGTTCGATGACGCTAGGGTTATAAAGGAAGTTTGTATGTGGTTACCGAATGTTGTTCGGAGTCCCGGATGAGATCCCGGACGTCACGAGGAGTTCCGGAATGGTCCAGAGATAAAGATTTATATATGGAAAGTTGTTGTTCGGGTTCTGGAAAAAGTTTGGGTTTTTTCGGTATTGTACCGGGAAGCTTCCAGAAGGTTCCGGAGGATTCCGGAGGGGTCCGGGGGTCCGGAAATTGTTCCACCACGTCCAATACAGTAGCATGGGCTGTAGGGGGGCGCCCTAGCCTTAATGGGCCAGGGGCACCAGCCCCCCCAAGGCCCAAGCGCATGGGAGGGGGAAAACCCTAAAGGGGGAGGCCTCCACTTGACTTGGGAGGCACTCCTCCCCTCTTGGCCGCCGCCCCCAACCCTAGATGGTATCTAAGGGGGCCGGCCCCCTCTTCGCCCCACCTATAAATAGTGGAGGGGTGGGAGGGCAGCCGCACCACATGTTCTGGCGCAGCCCTCCCCCTCTCCCGAGTACTCCTCCTCTCCCGCGGTGCTTGGCGAAGCCCTGCAGGATTGCCACGCTCCTCCATCACCACCACGCCGTTGTGCTGCTGTTGGATGGAGTCTTCCTCAACCTCTCCCTCTCTCCTTGCTGGATCAAGGCATGGGAGACGTCACCGGGCTGTACGTGTGTTGAACGCGGAGGTGCCGTCCGTTCGGCACTAGGATCACCAGTGATTTGGATCACGACGAGTACCACTCCTTCAACCCCGTTCTCTTGAACGCTTCCGCTTAGCGATCTACAAGGGTATGTAGATGCACTCTCCTTCCCCTCGTTGCTGGTTTCTCCATAGATAGATCTTGGTGACACGTAGGAAAATTTTGAATTTCTGCTACGTTCCCCAACACTACAAGGGTGGAAAGCAGGCGGAGAGCGTCCCCAATCCCTCCAGAGGAGAGCGGGTATGCTTCGTCCCTTATCTAATAACGGGACTCGGATTTCCCATACATCCGTTTCTCCGGGGGCTCCTGGAGTTCTATGGACTCCAGCTTCACCACCTTACACCTGCCTCCATTCTGCACATCGCGGGCTTTGTAGCCCTTTGCGAGCTGTTCTTGGTCATTGAGCCCCATTTTGCGCTGTGGAAGAGATTGTTTTGCCTCGTACCCCGTTCTCACGAGGGGTCGATATATCAAGTGGGCGGAGCCGAAATATGGCGCATCGCCGGGACCGGATATCTGTCTGGAACCCCGAAGAAGGCGTCCGAAGAATGGCCTTTGGCATTGTTTTATATGGAAGACGCCCCTCTGCCGGATCTAGTTCGGATCGGCCTCCCAGAATTCAGCAACGCTCCCCTGAAGAAACGCCTGAGTTGGCGCCCGCGGAGCCCTCAACGGGAAGATGATGGGAGCGTCCAATAACTGATGGGTCGGATAAGGTTACTGGCCCACTCCGGATTGACCATGATTGGAGTTATGGCCACGTGCATTATGCAAGGGGTGTAGCCGCTCCAATATAGGGGCCACCCCATGTGGGATTTCAACGGGGAGGATGCCGCCACTCGTCATGGCCGCAAGGGGCCGGGATCGGCCGCCGATCTGGTGAAGATCCTGTCCAACTTGTACAAGGAGGACTTCCTCCGCACGAGTCCATTGAATGGATTCTCCATGAATAACCCTCGGAGCTGGGTAAGCGAACGTTTATCTATCCGATCCATATTCCCAAAGTTAAGTGCCTCACTTAGTGATTTTGACGCAGGAGCTGCGCTGGAACGTGGAGGGCATACGCAGCCTGACTCCACAGCCCGAGGATCCGTGACGATCCCTTGATGTGGCCTCTGAAGAGGATCCGGACATAAAGGTGGAGCTGATCGATGGGGTGTTCCATCAACTTAGTATGGACAATGCTTTGGTCACCATTACGGCCGACTACCCCAGTTTAACTCCGGCTTCCCAGGTACACCAATGGTGTCCTGACATCATTGTCTATCCATGCTCATTTCTGACCACCGTATACCAATGGTGCTCCGCAGGAGGTGCCTTTATGGCGGGAAGCTGAACCCGCGGCGGCTGACCAACAAGGGTCAGTTCGGCCCAGCAAGCGGAAGAGGAGTGCGGCGCGAATCGAAACGTCGCCGCAACGGTACGGCGCACCGCCGTTTTTAAGGAAAAGATTCCTAGGAGGTATATTAACGCTCATGATTTTTCCAGGAGAAAGAGCGCTCGCCGGACAGTGTTCGGAGAGGTTGCCAATCAAGCCTCCACCAGCCATGCTCCAACGCCTGGTCCGGAAGGGGAGGCGAACACAAGGCCTAAGCCGGATGATCCTCCAACGGAGGATGCCGACAGGCTGTCCGCCACCAGGTCTGAGGTGGAGAGCGCCACGAATCACAGGCGCCGCCGGACGGTTCTTCGTGACGCGTGTTTCTCTCCGGAGGCACTAAATGCCTTTAATGCGAGAGATGCGCATCTCCGTGCCGCTCGAGATGGTCTAACCAGAGCCACGGAGCAGTATGTGAAAGACATACAGGTGAGGAATTTTAATAGCTATATATGCCAGTAGCCCCTGAGACTTAAATAGTTAGAATAACTGATTTAAGGATCATTTGTTATGCAGGATCTTACGGAGAAGAATACCTGTCTGTCCCAGGAGCTTCAAGAGTGCAAGTCCCAACTTGAGGCCGTGCTAGCCGCCGAAGGGGGAGCCACAGAGACCCCCTCTGGTAATGCATACTTCAAAAAGATAAGTAGTTTATGAAGTGCGGTGTGTGCGTAAGTCTGACAATAATATTGCAGAGGGTGTCGGACTGGAACCGGACAAGCAACATCTGCTGCGCCAGCTGAAGGCCGGCGAGAAGGTGCTTATGAGGGTGCAGCAAGAGAGGAACAAACTCCAAGATGCCAACACCTAGCTGGGCGAAGAACTAAAAGATGTTCGGGTCCAACTGTCTGACTCCGTAAAGGAGAATCGGCGGCTTCGTCGCGGTATTTACAGTAAGTGCTTGAGCAAACTCTTTAAAAAGAAGAGTTCGGCGAGGAAGTCGATTGACAGAAATGTGTCTGTAGGTGTGCTCACGGGTCGTCCGGCGGAGGAAATTCCTGGTTCCACGGGTGACCTTCTTCCTGAGCTGCTGCAACTGCACGAACGTATTCGGCAGGCGATGAGCGGCGTCGTTCAGGCCTTATGGCCGTCCGTCTCCCTACCCGAGGGTCTTAGAGGGCTTGCTGAGAAGCTTCAGGGAGTACGGCAGCGCTTCCGTCTGTGGAAGATATCGGTCTGCCGTCAAGGCGCCAGAGAGGCCTGGGCCATGGTGAAGACGCGGTACACGAAGGATGATCCAAACCACATGGCCGAGGTCGGACCTGTGGGGCCCGATGGGAAGGAGAGCCCTGTGAGCTTAATGTACGGCCAAGTAGAGTTGGCCGCGAAATATTCCCAACGGGACTGTAAACTAGACAGCCTGTTAGATGGGATTGAAGAGGAGTTCAATCGGTCAATTTGACGATGTAATTTTAAAATGACATGTAAAATGCCTTCTAGCCAGATTGTAGATCGTTTGTCTTTGCGGACCTTTTCGCTTCAACCTCGGGACCCAACAGTCCGTAGTGTGTCCGAATACCCTAACGGTTATATAAAAACCGGGGCATGCATGGAGACCAGGCGTAGGGGTCATTAGTGCTTTATCACACAAGTGCCCAACTAGTTACGTTATATTACATGGTTAGTAAGAAACATCTTCCAGGGAGAATAGTTCCATTAGGGGTTCCTTTCCCTGGGAGGCATGCCCTAAGGTGCATGTCCGTATTGCGAAGAGAGCAGAAAAAGCATCTAGGGGCAGATAAATAAATAAGTAATAAATCATCTTTTAAGTCACCGACCGAATATTCCCTTAAGAACGCTAGCTTTCGGCTTCACCCAGTCTGAGGTACACATCCGGCTGACCCGGTAGTAACAATCGCAGAGGTGCTCCCTTTACCTCCTAGCTGAACAATCGGGAACGTAGGGGTAAGCACAGGAGCCAGGCAACCCAGCTTGGCCAAAACTTAAGTCATATTGATGCATATAATGGTGAATAAAAGGTACATGTGGAAGTAAGACACATGTGTTGGGCATGAAGCCCGTATAAATAAGCTTCTGTTAAAGAAGCCCCCCAGGTATAATGAGTGCGAGTAGCACATCAAGTGTGTGCGAACAATGCGCAGATCAGCCCTCAAAGGCTTTTACTAAAAAGGGGGAAGAAGGAGGGGAACAAAAGACAGCGAAAATATAAAAGGTGGACAGAGGAAGGAGACAAACTCTGAGTCCGGCGCTAGGCGTAGAATCTTCGGAGACGGGCTGCATTCCATGGGTTCGGCTCGAGTCGGTTGTCAGATGCGTTACGTAGACGGTATGCTCCGCCGGTCAGGACTTGGTCGATGATGAAGGGACCTTCCCATTTGGGCTTAAGTTTGTCCTTTTTCTTGTCCGGCAGGCGTAGAACTAGTTCGCCAACATTGTAAGTTTTGGCCCGTACTTCTCTGCTTTGATATCTTCGAGCCTGCTGCTGATAGAATGCGGAACGAGCTTTTGCCACATCCCGCTCCTCCTCTAAGGCGTCCAAACTGTCCTGCCGATCCAACTCAGCTTCTCTTTCTTCGTACATGCGCACGTGAGGTGAGTCATAAATTATATCGCAGGGCAAAACTGCCTCTGTGCCGTACACCATAAAAAATGGTGTGAATCCGGTAGTGCGGTTCCGCGTGGTCCGCAGCCCCGAGAGTACGGAGTCGAGCTCCTCTACCCAGTGCGTGTTAGATTCCGTGAGGGACCGCACTAATCTGGGTTTGATGGCGCTCATGATTAGACCATTTGCTCGTTCGACTTGACCATTAGTTTGGGGGTGATAGACTGAAGCGTAGTCGAGCCTAATGCCCATATTTTTGCACCAGAGTTTAACCTCGTTGGCCATGAAATTCGTGCCGTTATCAGTGATGATGCTGTGGGGGACGCCATAACGGTGTACTACCCCGGATATGAAGTCTATCACGGGTCTGGATTCGGCCATTTTAACTGGCTTGGCCTCTATCCATTTGGTGAATTTGTCCACCATGACCAATAGGTATTTTTGCTTGTGGGTTCCCCCTTTAAAGGGTACAACCATGTCAAGCCCCCAGACCGCGAACGGCCAGGTGATGGGTATAGTTTTGAGGGTGGTGGGTGGCATGTGGCTTTGATTAGCAAAGAGCTGGCAACCGACGCATCGTTGGACTATGTCCTGAGCATCTGCCCGGGCAGTCGGCCAATAAAATTCTGTACGGAAGGCCTTGCCTACAAGGGCCCGGGCTGCGGCATGGTGCCCGCCGAGTCCGGCGTGAATTTCAGCCAGGAGATTCCGCCCTTCCTCTTCGAAGATGCACCTTTGAAGGACTCCGATTGTGCTTTTCTTATAAAGTTCTCCCTCATGGACCTTGTAGGCTTTAGATCACCGAACTATGCAGCGGGCCTCATTTTGGTCTTCAGGAAGTTCCTGCCTGGTTAAGTAGGCTAGGAATGGTTTCTTCCATGGGGCAATTACTGCCATTATTTCGTGGGCTGAGGGTGTTATTTCATTGGCTGAGCCGCCGACTGTGTCAGAATGTTCTGTGTTGGGTGGCGCCGTTGGTTCCGGGTTGCTATTTCTGGACTCCTCTTCCCATAATACGGACGGCTTAAAGAGCCGCTCCAGGAAGATGTTTGGAGGGACGGCGTCACGTTTTGCACTGATGCGCGCCAACACGCCGGCTGCCTGGTTATTATCCCGGGCTACATGGTGGAATTCGAGTCCTTCGAACCGAGCTGACAATTTTAAGACGGCGTCACGATAGGCTGCCATTTTTGGATCCTTGGCGTCAAAGTCTCCATTTACTTGGGATATTGCAAGGTTTGAATCCCCGCGCACCTCTAGGCGTTGAATACCCATGGAGATTGCCATCCGGAGACCATGTAGAAGGGACTCGTATTCGGCTGCATTGTTGGAGTCCATGTACATTATCTGAAATACGTATTGGACTGTGTCTCCAGTTGGGGACGTCAATACGACGCCAGCCCCTAAGCCGGCCAACATTTTGGAGCCGTCGAAATGCATGATCCAATTGGAGTATGCGTCGTACTCTTTAGGGAGTTCAGCTTTGGTCCATTCGGCGATGAAGTCAGCCAAAACTTGCGACTTTATAGCTTGCCTTGGTTTGTAGGTTATGTCAAATGGTAAGAGCTCAATGGCCCATTTTGCAATCCTGCCCGTCGTGTCGCGGTTGTTTATAATGTCGTTGAGAGGTACTTTGGAGGCCACTGTTATCGAGCACTCTTGAAAGTAGTGTCGCAGCTTCCGGGATGCCATGAACACCGCGTACGCTATCTTTTGATAATGTGGATATCGGGACTTGCATGGAGTTAAGACAGTGGATACGTAGTACACTGGTTTTTGAATATGGAATTTGCGTCCTTCTGTTTCTCATTCGACGACGAGCGCTGCGCTGACAACTTGATGTGTTGCCGTGATATATAATAACATTGGTTCGCCTAGGTTGGGCGCGGCCAGGACCGGATTTGTTGCTAATATGGCCTTTATTTCTTCGAGTCCGGCCGTGGCAGCATCCGTCCACTCGAAGTGTTCGGTGCACCGGAGGAGGCGGTAGAGAGGCAATGCCTTTTCTCCCAAACGGGAGATGAAGTGGCTTAGAGCCGCCACGCATCCAGTCAGTTTTTGTATTTGTTTGAGATCTTTTGGGATATCCAATTGTGACAGAGCTCGGATCTTTGCTGGGTTTGCTTCAATTCCTCTACCGGATACAATGAAGCCCAAGAGCTTTCCGGCTGGTACGCCGAAAACGCATTTTTCCGGGTTGAGCTTAATGTCATATGCTCGGAGGTTGTCGAATGTGAGCCTCAAATCGTCTACTAGAGTTTCGACGTGTTTGGTCTTAACGACCACATCGTCTATGTATGCCTCCACTATTTTGCCGATCTGGGTAGCCAGACATGTCTGAATCATGCGCTGATATGTTGCGCCGGCGTTTTTGAGTCCGAAGGGCATTGTGTTGAAGCAGAATGGTCCGTATGGAGTAATGAATGCCGTTGCGGCCTGGTCTGTTTCCGCCATCTTGATTTGATGGTATCCGGAATATGCGTCGAGGAAACACAATGAATCGTGCCCTGCGGTAGCATCGATGATTTGGTCGATGCGGGGAAGGGGGAAAGGATCGTTTGGACAGGCCTTATTAAGGTCTTTAAAATCGACACAAAGGCACCAGGATTTGTCCTTTTTTGGTACCATTACCAGGTTCGCTAGCCAGTCCGGATGTTTTATATCTCTGATGAATCCGGCTTCTAATAGTTTGGCTAGCTCCTCTCCCATTGCCTATCTTTTGGGTTCGGAAAATCGTCGAAGAGCTTGTTTGACTGGCTTGAATCCTTTTAGGATATTTAGGCTGTGCTCTGCCAGCCTGCGTGGGATTCCTGGCATATCTGAAGGGTGCCAGGAAAAAATGTCCCAATTTTCCCAAAGGAATTCTTGTAGTGCGGCTTCTACATCAGGGTTTAATTGTGCCCCAATGGAGGCCGTCTTTGTGGGGTCCGTTGGATGGACCTGGAATTTGACTATCTCGTCTGTCGGTTTAAAAGAGGTGGACTTAGATCTCTTATCGAGTATCACATCGTCCCTATTCACCATGGAGCGCAGTGCAGTGAGTTCCTCTGCCGCTAGGGCTTCGGATAGTGCCTCTAGGGCTAGTGCGGCTGTCTTATTTTCGGTGCGGAGTGCTATGTCCGGATCACTGACCAGAGTGATGATTCCATTGGGCCCGGGCATTTTAAGCTTCATGTACCCGTAATGGGGTACAGCTTGGAAAATTGTGAATGCCTCTCGCCCTAATAGAGCGTGATATCCGCTGCTGAACAGGGCCACTTGGAACATGACTTCCTCGGACCTGTAGTTGTCCGGCGAGCCGAACACCACATCTATTGTGATTTTTCCTGTGTAGCGTACTTCCCGACTAGGGATTATTCCTCTAAAGTTTGTGCTGCTTCGCTCAATGCGGCTCCAGTCTATTTCCATTTTTTGGAGGGTTTCCTCGTAGATGAGGTTTAATCCGCTACCGCCATCCATGAGTACCTTGGTAAGACGAAAGCCGTCCACTATTGGACTGAGGACCAATGCGGCTGGTGCTCGGGCTATTCGGAATTTAGGTTCATCGCTGGCATTGAAGGTGATAGCCGTGTCGCTCCATGGATTTGTTGTTGCTACTTGGTAGACTTCGGCGAGGCTGCGTATTGTTCGTTTCCGCATATTATTTGATGTGAAAGTCTCAAAGACTATTAATACCGTACTGGTACTATTGGGCTGGTTCTCTGGGGCTAGAAGACCTTCGCCACTTTTGGCCACCTGCCATAGTATCCAACATGCTCGGAGGCTATGTGTTGGAGTGGCGCCTTCTGTATTATGGATTTTGCAGGGTCCGCTGAGCCATCCCTCCAGTACGGTTCTGTACCCTTTAGGGGGTTTTTGCTTTTTGGTTTTTGACCCAGGTGCTTGAGCATGGTGCACCCTTTTATTCCGGACTAGGGTTGTGTTCAGGGCAGGATTGTCCCAAAATCTAGTTTCAGTTTTCCAGGCACTCTCCATCGCACATTATTTTTGTACTATGGTCGCCAGGTCGGCGAAGCGCGTAACTTCGCGACGACTTATGGCGTTCATGATTCCCTTGTCCGTGCAATTGTTGCAAAAAATAGAGATTGCGCTTTCCTCATGGCAGTCCTTTATCCTGTCCATAACCAGGAGGAATCTGGCCCAGTAATGATGTACTGTTTCATCGGGCTCTTGCCGTATTTGAGATAGATCGCTTGTGTTTGGGTGGGCGGGTGAAATTAAATTCGGAACCCCGCCCAATCTGAGGCTCAAAGGCCGAGGAGTTTCCGGATTTGGAAGCTTGGATTGCTGGACATCGTCCAACGAATCTAGTCCACTGCCTGACTTTAGGTTCAGTACTCGATTGACGTCCGTCCCTCCGCGGGAATCCTGCATGGAGGGATCAGGAATCCGAACATAACTGGTTTTTAACATGGAAGAAGAGTCACCACGCTATTCTTCTACCACAGCAACATGGTGGGTAGCCTGGGGAGAGTTAATTTCTCTCAGATCGGTTTTAAGCTCAATCTGATCGTAGTCGATAGAGACTCCCAGGGCGGCGATGCGATCCAAGAGCTCGTTTACGGAAGAGAGCTCCATCGGATCCAGCTACTCAGCGAATTCTGAGTTGACACGAAGATCACTTTTGATGACCCGAGAGGTCATCGTCGAAGCGCTGGGCCGAACAGGCGGTCATAAGAAAACCACCTAGCCGGATAGCTTGACCGGCGGCCAAGGCTCCTTTGGCAATGGTACCATCTTTAAAGACGGGAAGAGGCATCCTTCCTAATTGCAACGGCATAGAGGAACTCTCAATGAAAGCACCAATGTCGGTGTCAAAACCGGCGGATCTCGGGTAGGGGGTCCCGAACTGTGCGTCTAGGCGGATGGTAACAGGAGACAAGGGACACGATGTTTTACTCAGGTTCGGGCCCTCTTGATGGAGGTAAAACCCTACGTCCTGCTTGATTGATATTGATGATGTGGGTATTACAAGAGTAGATCTACCACGAGATCACGGAGGCTAAACCCTAGAAGCTAGCCTATGGTATGATTGTTGTTCGTCCTATGGACTAAAACCATCCGGTTTATATAGACACCGGAGAGGGCTAGGGTTACACAGAGTCGGTTACAATGGTAGGAGATCTACATATCCGTATCGCCAAGCTTGCCTTCCACGCCAAGGAAAGTCCCATCCGGACACGGGACGAAGTCTTCAATCTTGTATCTTCATAGTCTTGGAGTCCGGCCGATGATGATAGTTCGGCTATCCGGACACCCCCTAATCCGGGACTCCCTCAAACCGTTTCTTTCCTCTAATGGGTATACACATATTTTAGTTGCTGTTGATTACGTTACTAGGTGGATAGAAGCTATTCCAACTAGTAGTGCTGATCATAACACCTCTATTAAGATGCTCAAAGAAGTTATTTTTCCGAGGTTTGGAGTCCCTAGATACTTAATGACTGATGGTGGTTCACATTTTATTCATGGTGCTTTCCGTAAAATGCTTGCTAAATATGATGTTAATCATAGAATTGCATCTCCATATCACCCATAGTCTAGTGGCCAAGTAGAACTGAGTAATAGAGAGCTCAAATTAATTTTGCAAAAGACTGTTAATAGATCTAGAAATAATTGGTCCAAGAAACTTGAGGATGCATTATGGGCCTATAGAACTGCATATAAAAATCCTATGGGTATGTCTCCTTATAAAATGGTTTATGGAAAAGCTTGTCACTTACCTCTCGAACTAGAACATAAGGCGTATTGGGCCATTAAAGAGTTCAATTATGATTTCAAACTTGCCGGTGAGAAGAGGCTATTTGACATTAGCTCACTTGATGAATGGAGAACTCAAGCCTATGAGAATGCCAAACTGTTTAAACAAAAAGTCAAAAGATGGAATGATAAAAGGATACAAAAGCATGAGTTTAATGTAGGTGATTATGCTTTATTATACAACTCTCTTTTGAGATTTTTTGCAGGAAAACTTCTCTCTACATGGGAAGGCCCTTATGTTATCGAGGAGGTCTATCGTTCCGGTTCCATAAAAATCAACAACTTTGAAGTCACAAATCCGAAGGTGGTGAACGGTCAAAGGATCAAACATTATATCTCAGGTAATCCCATAAATGTTGAAACCAATGTTATTGAAATCGTAACCCCGGAGGAATACATAAGGGACACTTTCCAGAATGTTTCAGACTCCGAAAAGGAATAGGTATGTGGTATGGTAAGTAAACCGACTCCAAAACAGTTCTAATAGCAGTTTTTCTCCGTTTTGGAATATTTAAGAAAATAGGAAAATAAGAACTAGTCCGGGAAGGACACAAGGCCTCCACGAGGGTGGAGGGCACGCCCTACCCCCTGGGAGCGCCCCCTGCCTCGTGGGCACCTCGTGTGCTCTCCGGACTCCATTTTCTTGCATGATACTTCTTTTGGTTGGTAAAAATTCATTAAATAATCTCCCGAAGGTTTTGACCACTGTATCACGCAAATATCCTCTGTCTTTGTTTTGAGCTGCTTTTCTGATAGATCTAAATCACCATGACGTCTCCAAGCGCCCCCAAGGACAAGTTCTTCGAGAAGGTCATCAACCCCTACCTCGCGGAAATGCTGCAACATCCTCAAACCATTGAGATGCATGAGGGGTTGCTGAACATCCGCGATGTTAAGGGATCAAGGAGGACCGGAAGCATGGATACAAGGCTCGAAGCAATGGAGCAACAAGTTTTCAAGTGCCAGGAGATGGTGGAACGCGGACTCAACGCCAGCCACATAATGATCATGGAGTTCACCAACAACCACAAGCTAGATGTCAAGAACATTGTCGAGCACCTCGAGGCCCAGATCTATGACCTGCAAAACCAAAATTGTGAGTATGAATATAGATTCAAGAGGATGAGTTTGGCTACAGATATGAGGATCCCGGAGACTCGATCATCCTTTTATGATGGTGAGCCTATGCCTTGGATGATGGACGACAATCCTACATCATCAACAACTCTACCATCACCACCTCCAAAGAAAGAGACATAAATACATGGGTATGGGCACTCCCCTTGGCAACTGCCAAGCTTGGGGGAGGTGCCCCGGTATCGTATCACCATCACACTCCTATCTTTATCGTTTTTCTTTGTTCGATCCTTTTGTTCATATCTTGATCTATTGGAATAAAGTTTTAGTATGATTTAGTTTTGAGTTTTGCTTTATGATCCTTCTATGTAATCGAGTCTATGAGCCATATATATAATAAAGATTAGGGTTGAGTCAAGGGCTTGATTATCCTGTTATGATCTTGAGGGAATTAAAGAAAAAAGAGAGAATAAAAAGAATTAAAGAGATCATATTGATCTTATGGAGAGTAATGACTTCACATATAAATAATATGATGAATAAAGATTGTTGAGAGTTGACGAACATAGTTTTGGTCATCCTTGCAATTAATAGGAAGTAATAAAGAAAGAGAAGTTTTCACATATAAATATACTATCTTGGACATCTTTTATGACCGTGAGCACTCATTAAAATATGACATGCTAAAAAGTTGATGTTGGACAAGGAAGACAACATAATGGGTTATGTTTTCTTATATCCAAAATAAAGTATATTGTCATGGACCATCCAACATGTTGAGCTTGCCTTTCCCCCTCATGCTAGCCAAATTCTTTGCACCAAGTAGAGATACTACTTGTGCTTCCAAATATCCTTAAACCCAGTTTGCCATGAGAGTCCACCATATGTACCTACGGATTGAGTAAGATCCTTCAAGTAAGTTGTCATTGTTACAAGAAAATTGCTCTTTAAATATGTATGATTTATGAGTGTGGAGAAAATAAGCTTTATACGATCTTGTGATATGGAAGCAATAAAAGTGAGGGACTGCATAATAAAGGTCCATATCACAAGTGGAAATATAAATTGACGTTCTTTCACATTAAGATTTTGTGCATCCAACCATAAAAGCACATGACAACCTCTGCTTCCCTATGCGAAGGGCCTATCTTTTATTTTTGTCTTATGCCTTATGCAAGAGTCATGGTGATCTTCACCTTTCCTCTTTACATTTTATCGTTTGGAAAGCACATTGTGTTGGAAAGATCCTGATATATATATCCAATTGGATGTAAGTTATCATAAGCTATTATTGTTGAATTACCCTTGAGGTAAAAAGTTGGGAGGCCACACTATAAGCCCCTATCTTTCTCTGTCTCCGATTAAAACTCCATACCAATAAGTATTGTGTGAGTGTTAGCAATTGTGAAAGACTAAATGATAATTGAGTATGTGGACTTGCTGAAAAGCTCTTATATTGACTCTTTCCGATGTTATGATAAATTGCAATTGCTTCAATGACCGAGATTATAGTTTGTTAGTTTTTAATGAAGTTTCTGATTCATACTTGACACTGTAAATAGATTGTTACTTTAGCATAAGAAATCATATGAAAATATATATTTATATATGTTGCTGTTTCAAGAATGATCATGATGCCCTCATGTCCGTATTTTATTTTATCGACACCTCCATATCTAAAACATGTGGACATATTTTTCGATTTCGGCTTCCGCTTGAGGACAAGCGAGGTCTAAGCTTGGGGGAGTTGATACGTCCATTTTGCATTATGCTTTGATATTGATATTTATTGCATTATGGGCTGTTATTACACATTATGTCACAATACTTATGCCTTTTCTCTCTTATTTTACGAGGTTTACATGAAGAGGGAGAATGCCGGTAGCTGGAATTCTAGACTGGAAAAGGAGCAAATATTAGAAACCTATTCTGCACAACTCCAAAAGTCCTGAAACTTCACGGAGGCACGTTTTGGAACTAATAAAAAATACTGGCGAAAGAATCAACTAGAGGGGGCCCACACCCTGCCCACGAGGGTGGGGGCGCGCCCTACCCCCTGGGCGCGCCCCCTGACTCATGGGCCCCCTGGCAGGCCTCCGGTGCCCATCTTTTGCTATATGAAGTCTTTTGCCCCAGAAAAAAAATCAGAAGGAAGCTTTTGGGACAAAGTGCCGCCATCTCGAGGCGAAACCTTGGCGGAACCAATCTAGGGCACCGATGGAGTTGTTCTGTCAGGGAAACATCCCTCCGGGAGGGGGAAATCGTCACCATCGATCCACTCATCGGGAGGGAGTCAATCTCCACCGACATATGCACCAGCACCATCTCCTCTCAAACCCTCGTTCATCTCTTGTATCCGATCTTTGTCCCAAAACCTCAGATTGGTACCTGTGGGTTGCTGGTAGTGTTGATTACTCCTTGTAGTTGATGCTAGTTGGTTTATTCGGTGGAAGATTATATGTTCAGATCCTTAATGCATATTAATACCCCTCTGATTATGAACATGAATATGATTTGTGAGTAGTTACGTTTGTTCCTAAGGACATGGGAGAAGTCTTGCTATAAGTAGTCATGTGAATTTGGAATTCGTTCAATATTTTGATAAGATGTATGTTGTCTTTCCTCTAGTGGTGTTATTTGAATGTCGACTAGATGACACTTCACCATCATTTGGGCCTAGGGGAAGGCATTGGGAAGTAATAAGTAGATGATGGGTTGCTAGAGTGACAGAAGCTTAAACCCTAGTTTATGTGTTGCTTCGTAAGGGCTAATTTGGATCCATATGTTTCATGCTATGGTTAGGTTTACCTTAATTCTTCTTTCGTAGTTGTGGATGCTTGCGAGAGTAGTTAATCATAAGTGGGATGCTTGTCCAAGGAAGGGCAGCACCTAAGCATCGGTCCACGCACATATCAAATTATCAAAGTAACAAACGCGAATCATATGAGCGTGATGAAAACTAGCTTGACGATAATTCCCATGTGTCCTCGGGAGCGTTTTCCTTTATATAAGAGTTTGTCCAGGCTAGTCCTTTGCTACAAAAAGGATTGGGCCACCTTGCTGCACCTTGTTTACTTTTGTTGCTTGTTACCCGTTACAAATTACCTTATCGCAAAACTATCTGTTATTTCAGTGCTTGCAGAGAATACCTTACTGAAAACCGCTTGTCATTTCCTTCTGTTCCTCGTTGGGTTTGACACTCTTATTGAAAGGGCTACGATAGATCCCATATACTTGTGGGTCATCAGCGATGCGCGTTGGGAATGGATCCAAGGTCGATGTGATCACCGTCGGCACAACACCTCTACATCTACCTACAGGATTAGTTTTAAACCTCAATAATTGTTATTTAGTGCCACTGGGCATGAACATTGTATCTGGATCTCGTTTAATGCGAGATGGCTACTCATTTAAATCGGAGAATAATGGTTGATCCATTTATATGAGAGACATGTTTCATGGTCATGCCCCGCTGGTCAATGGTTTATTTTTACTGAATCTCGAACGTGATGTTACACATATTCATAGTGTGAATACCAAAAGATGTAAGGTTTATAATGATAGTCCCACATACTTGTGGCACTTCCTCCTTGGTCACATTGGTGTCAAACGCATGAATAAACTCCATGCAGATGGACTTTTGGAGTCTCTTGATTATGAATCATTTGACACGTGCGAACCATGCCTCATGGGCAAAATGACCAAGACTCCGTTCTCAGGAACAATGGAGCGAGCAACCAACTTGTTGGAAATAATACATACTAATGTGTGCGGTCCAATGAGTGTGGAGGCTCGCGGTGACTATCGTTATGTTCTCACCCTCACTGATGACTTAAGTAGATATGGGTATGTCTACTTAATGAAACACAAGTCTGAGACCTTTGAAAAGTTCAAGGAATTTCAGAGTGAGGTAGAGAATCAACGTGACAGGAAAATAAAGTTCTTATGATCAGATCGTGGAGGAGAATATTTGAGTCACGAGTTTGGTACGCACTTAAGGAAATGTGGAATTGTTTCACAACTCACGCCGCCTGGAACACCACAGCGTAATGGTGCGTCCGAACATCGTAATCACACTCTATTGGATATGGTGCGATCTATGATGTCTCTTACCGATTTACCGCTATCATTTTGGGGTTATGCTTTAGAGACAACCGCAATCACTTTCAATAGGGCATCATCTAAATCCATTGAGACCACACAGTATGAATTATGGTTTGGGAAGAAACCTAAGCAATCGTTTCTGAAAGTTTGGGGATGTGATGCTTATGTCAAGAAACTTCAACCTGAAAAGCTCAAACCCAAGTCAGAAAAATGTGTCTTCATAGGATACTCTAAGAAAACCATTGGGTATACCTTCTACCTCAGATCCGAAGGCAAGCTCTTTGTTGCCAAGAACGGATCCTTTTTGGAGAAAGAGTTTCTCTCGAAAGAAGTAAGTGGGAGGAAAGTAGTACTTGATGAAGTACTGCCTCTTGAACTGGAGAGTAGCGTGGCTCAGGAAGATGTTTCTGTGGTGCCTGTGTCGACTGGAGAGGAAGTTAACCATGATGGTCATGAAACTTTGGATCAGGTTGCTACTGAACTTCGTAGGTCCACAAGGGCACGTTCCGCACCAGAGTGGTACGGCAACCCTGTCCGGGAAATCATGTTGTTCGACAACGGTGAACCTTCGAACTATGAAGAAGTGATGGTGGGCCTGGATTCCAACAAATGGCTTGAAGCCATGAAATCCGAGATAGGATCCATGTATGAAAACAAAGTATGGACTTTGACAGACATGCCCGATGATCGGCAAGCCATAGAAAATAAGTGGATCTTTAAGAAGAAGACTGACGCGGACGGTAATGTGACCATCTATAAGGCTCGACATGTCGCTAAGTGTTATCGACAAGTTCAAGGGGTTGACTACGATGAGACATTCTCACCCATAGCGAAGCTGAAGTCCGTCTGAATCATGTTAGCAGTTGCCGCATTCTATGATTATGAGATATGGCAAATGAACGTCAAAACGGCATTCCTTAACTGTTTCCTTCGGGAAGAATTGTATATGATGCAGCCAGAAGTTTTTGTCGATCCTAAGAATGCTGGCAAGGTGTGCAAGCTCCAGAGCTCCATCTATGGGCTGGTGCAAGCATCTCGGAGTTGGAACATTCGCATTAATGAAATGATCAAAGCGTTTGGGTCTATGCAGACTTATGGAGAAGCCTGTGTTTACAAGAAAGTGAGTGGGAGCTCTGTAGCATTTCTCATATTATATGTGGATGACATACTGTTGATGGGAAATAATATAGAACTTTTGGAAAGCATAAAGGCCTACTTGAATAAGTGTTTTTCAATGAAGGACCTTGGAGAAGCTGCTTACATATTAGGCATCAAGATCTATAGAGATAGATCAAGATGCCTCATCGGTCGTTCACAAAGCACATACCTTGATAAGATATTGAAGAAGTTCAATATGGATTAGTCCAAGAAGGGGTTCTTGCCTGTATTGCAAGGTGTGAAATTGAGCACAACTCAATGCCCGACCTCGGCAGAAGATAGAGAAAAGATGAGTGCCATCCCCTATGCCTCAGCCATAGGGTCTATTATGTATGCCATGTTGTGTACCAGACATGATGTGAACCTTGCCGTAAGTTTGGTAGGGAGGTACCAAAGTAATCCCGGCATGGAACACTGGACAGCGGTCAAGAATATCCGGAAGTACCTGAAAAGGACTAAGGATATGTTTCTCGTTTATGAATGTGACGAAGAGCTCGTCGTAAAGGGTTACATCGATGCTAGCTTCGACACAGATCTGGATGACTCCAAGTCACAAACCGGATACATGTATATTTTGAATGGTGGGGCAATCAGCTGGTGCAGTTGCAAGCAAAGCGTCGTGGCGGGATCTATATGTGAAGCGGAGTACATGGCAGCCTCGGAGGCAGCACATGAAGCAATCTAGATGAAGGAGTTCATAACCAACCTAGTAGTTACTCCCAATGCGTCGGGCCCGATGACTCTCTTCTGTGACAACACTGGAGCTATTTCCCTTGCCAAGGAGCCCAGGTTTCACAAGAAGACCAGGCATATCAAGCGTCGCTTCAACTCCATTCATGAAAATGTTGAAGATGGAGACATAGATATTTGTAAAGTGCATACGGATCTGAATGTCGCAGATCCGTTGACTAAACCTCTTCCACGAGCAAAACACGATCAACATCAGAACTCTATGGGTGTTCGATTCATCACAATGTAACTAGATTATTGACTCTAGTGCAAGTGGGAGACTGTTGGAAATATGCCCTAGAGGCAATAATAAAATGGTTATTATTATATTTCCTTGTTCATGATAATTGTCTGTTGTTCATGCTATAACTGTATTGACCAGAAACCGTAATACATGTGTGAATACATAGACCATAATATGTCCCTAGTAAGCCTCTAGTCGACTAGCTCATTGATCAATAGATGGTTGTGGTTTCCTGACCATGGACATTGGATGTCGTTGATAATGGGATCACAAAATTAGGAGAATGATGTGATGGACAAGACCCAATCCTAAGCATAGCACAAGGTCGTGTAGTTCGTTTGCTAAGAGCTTTTCTAAATATCAAGTATCATTTCCTTAGACCATGAGTGTGCAACTCCCGAATACCGTAGGAATTCTTTGGGTGTACCAAATGTCACAATGTAACTGGGTGGCTATAAAGGTGCACTACAGGTATCTCCGTAAGTGTCTGTTGGGTTGGCACGAATCGACACTAGGATTTTTCACTCCGAATGACAGATAGGTATCTCTGGGCCCACTCGGTAATGCATCATCATAATGAGCTCAATGTGACTGAGGAGTTAGTCACGGGATCATGCGTTAGGGAACGAGTAAAGAGACTTGCCGGTAACAAGATTGAGCGAGGTATAGGGATACTGACGATCGAATGTCGAGCAAGTAACATACCAGTTGACAAAGGGAATTGTATACGGCATTGATTGAATCCCCGACATCGTGGTTCATCCGATAATGTCATAGTGGAACATGTGGGAGCCAATATGGGTATCCAGATCCCGCTGTTAGTTATTGGCAAGAGAGATGTCACGGTCATGTCTGCATGGTTCCCGAACCCGTAGGGTCTACGCACTTAAAGTTCAGTGACGCTAGAGTTGTTAGGGGAAATAGAATTTGGTTACCGAAGGTTGTTCGGAGTCCCGGATGAGATCCCAGACATCACGAGGAGTTCCGGAATGGTCCGGAGATAAAGATTTTTATATGGGAAGTTCCGTTTCAGTCACCAAAATAGTTTTCGGGGGTTATCGGTATTGTACCGAGACCACCGAAAGGTGTCCGGGGGTCCATCGGGTGGGGCCACCTGCCCCGGGGAGCTTAGCGGGCTGAACAAAGGGTGGGAACCAGCCCCTGGTGGGCTGGTGCACCGCCCAAGGGCCCAAGGCGCCTAGGGTTGAAAACCCTAGGGGGTGGGGCCACCTCCCACCAAACTTGGGGGGCAAGCTTCCCCCTTGCCCCCCCCCTCGATGGGATCCAAGGGGGGCGGCCCCCTCTCCCCTTCCCCTATAAATAGTGGGGGGGGGGGCTGCCGCACCCTTCCCCTGGCGCAGCCCCTTCCTCCTCCAACACCTCCTCCTCCTCCGTAGAGCTTGGTGAAGCCCTGCAGAAATACCACAAGCTCCACCACCACGCCGTCGTGCTGCCGGAGCCCTCCCTCAATTTCTCCTTTCCCCTTGCTAGATCAAGAAGGAGGAGACATCCCCGGGATGTACGTGTGTGATGACCCACAAGTATAGGGGATCTATCGTAGTCCTTTCGATAAGTAAGAGCGTCGAACCGAACGAGGAGTAGAAGGAAATGATAAGCGGTTTTCAGCAAGGTACTCTCTGCAAGTACTGAAATAAGTGGTGACAGATAGTTTTGTGATAAGATAAATGGTAATGAGCAACAAGTAACAAAAGTAAATAAAGTGCAGCAAGGTGGCCCAATCCTTTTTGTAGCAAAGGACAAGTCGGAACAAACTCTTATAATAGGAAAAGCGCTCCCGAGGACACATGGGAATATCGTCAAGCTAGTTTTCATCACGCTCATATGATTCGCATTCGGTACTTTGATAATTTGATATGTGGGTGGACCGGTGCTTGGGTGCTATTCTTACTTGAACAAGCATCCCACTTATGATTAACCTCTATTGCAAGCATCTGCAACTACAACAAAAGTATTAAGGTAAACCTAACCATAGCATGAAACATATGGATCCAAATCAGCCCCTTACGAGGCAACGCATAAACTAGGGTTTAAGCTTCTGTCACTCTAGCAACCCATCATCTACTTATTACTTCCCAAAGCCTTCCTCTAGGCCCAAATAATGGTGAAGTGTTATGTAGTCGACGTTCACATAACACCACTAGAGGTTAGACAACATACATCTTATCAAAATATCAAACGAATACCAAATTCACATGACTACTAATAGCAAGACTTCTCCCTTGTCCTCAGAAACAAACGTAACTACTCACAAAGCATATTCATGTTCATAATCAGAGGGGTAATAATGTGCATAAAGGATCTGAATATATGATCTTCCACCAAGTAAACCAACTAGTATCAACTACAAGGAGTAATCAACACTACTAGCAACCTACTAGCACCAATCCCGGACTTGGAGACAAGAATTGGATACAAGAGATGAACTAGGGTTTGGAGATGAGATGGTGCTGGTGAAGATGTTGATGGAGATTGCCCTCTCCCGATGAGAGGAGCGTTGGTGATGATGATGACGATGATTTCCCCCTCCCGGAGGGAAGTGTCCCCGGCAGAACAGCTCTGCCGGAGCCCTAGATTGGTTCCGTGAAGGTTCCGCCTCGTGGCGGCGGAGTCTCGTCCCGAAAGGTTGCTTCTTATTTTTTCTCATCGAAAGACTTCATATAGGAGAAGATGGGTGTCGGAGAGCCACCAGGGGGCCCACGAGGTAGGGGGGCGCGCCCAGGGGGAGGGGCGCGCCCCCACCCTCGTGAGCAGGGTGTGGGGCCCCTGGCCTTCATCTTTGGCGATGATTTTTCTTTATTTATTTTAAGATATTCCGTGGAGTTTCAGGACTTTTGGAGTTGCGCAGAATAGGTCTCCAATATTTTCTCCTTTTCCAGCCAGAATTCCATCTGCCGGCATTCACCCTCTTCATGGTAAACCTTGTAAAATAAGAGAGAATAGCCATAAGTATTGTGACATATCGTGAAATAACAGCCCATAATGCGATAAATATAGATATAAAAGCATGATGCAAAATGGACGTATCAACTCCCCCAAGCTTAGACCTCGCTTGTCCTCAAGCGAAAAGCCGATAACAATAAATATGTCCTCATGTTTAGAAGTAGAGGCGTCGATAAAAAATAAAATACGGACATGAAGGCATCATGATTATTTTCATAACAGCAACATATATAGATTTTTCATATGATTACTTATGTTCAAGTGATGATCTTTTCACAAAGCCAAAGTATGAATCATAAACCTTATTGAGCACCAACAATTATAATCTCAGTCATTGAAGCAATTGCAATTTATCATAACATCGGAAAGAGTCTATGTCAGAGCTCAAAAGCAAGTCCACATACTCAACTATCACTTAGTCCTTCATAATTGCTAGCACTCACGCAATACTTGTGGTTACGGAGTTTTAATCGGACATAGAGAAAGTAGGGGCTTATAGTTTTGCCCCACAACTTTTTACCTCAAGGGTAATGTCAACAATAATAATTCACGCTCCCCCACATCCAATTAGATATATATATCATGTTCTTTCCAACATGCTGAGCTTGCCAAAGGATAAAATGAAAAAGGAAGGGTGAAGATCACCGTGACTCTTGCATAGGGTAGAGGATAATAATAAAAGATAGGCCCTTCATAGAGGGAAGCAGAGGTTGTCATGCACGTTTAGGGTTGATGCACAAAATCTTAGTGCAAAAGAACGTCACTTTACATTTCCCCTTGTATGTGAACCTTTATTATGCAGCCCGTCACTTTTATTGCGTCCACAACAAGTTCGTGCAAAGTTTATTTTCTTCGCACTAATAAATCATGCATATTTAGAGAGCAATTTTTATTGCTTGCACCGATGACAACTTACTTGAAGGATCTTTCTCAATCCATAGGTAGATATGGTGGACTCTCAAGGCAAAACTGGTTTAAGGGTATTTGGAAGCACAAGTAGTGTTTCTACTTAGCGCTGAAAATTGGCTAGCATGAGGGGGAAAGACAAACTCAATACGGTAGAGGAACCATGACAACATACTTTATCTCAGATGTAGGAAAACATAACTCATTATGTTGTCTTCCTTGTCCAACCTCAACTCTTTAGCATGTCATATTTTAATGAGTGCTCCCAATCATAAAAGATGTCAATAATAATATATTTATATGTGAATCCTATCTTTCCTTATTACTTCCTATTAATTGCAACGATGACAACTCCCAACAACTTCAAATCATCATACTCTTTATATGTGATGTCATTACTTTCAATAAGATCAATATGAACTCTTGATTCTTTTCTATTCTTTTTCTTCTAATCACCCAAGATCATGGCAAAATACTCAAGCCCTTGACTCAACACTAATCTTTATTATATAGCTCACAGACACGATTGCATAGAGGGATCATAAAGCAAAACTCAAAACGAGATCGTGCCATGACTTTATTCTACTAAATCAAGATACTACTAATAGGATCGAACTAAGAAAAACGGTAAAGATAGGAGTTGTGATGGTGATACGATACCGGGGCACCTCCCCCAAGCTTGGCAGTTGCCAAGGGGAGTGCCCATACCCATGTGATTATATCTCCTTCTTTGTTGTTGGCGGTGGAGGTGTTGTTGATGATGGAAGCTTGTCGTCCACCTTCCATGGCATAGGCTCACCCTCATAGAAGGATGATCGAGTCTCCGGAATCCTCAAATCTGCAACAGAAACAGTTCGAAATGAAAACAGAGGATATTTGCGTGATACGGTCGTCAAAACCTTCGGGAGAATATATAATGAATTTTTACCGACCAAAATACGTATCGTGCAAGAAAACGAAGTCCGGAGGGCACACAAGGTGCTCACGAGGTAGGGGGCGCGCCCAGGGGGTAGGGCGCGCCCTCCACCCACGTGGAGGCCTCGTGTCCTCTCCGGACTGCTACTTATTTTCCTATTTTTCTAAATATTCCAAAATGGAGAAATATTGCCTTAGAATTTGTTTTGGAGTCAGTTTACTTACCGTACCACATGCCTATTCCTTTTCGGAGTCTGGAATGTTCTGGAAAGTGTCTCTTATGTATTCCTCTGGGGTTACGGTTTCAATGATATTGGTTTCAACATTTATGGGATTACCTGAGATGTAGTGTTTGATCCTTTGACCGTTCACCACCTTCGGATTTGTGCCTGTGAAGTTGTTGATTTTTATGGCACCGGAACAATAGACCTCCTCGATAACGTAGGGACCTTCCCATTTAGAGAGAAGTTTTCCTGCAAAAAATCTTAAACGAGAGTTGTATAGCAATACATAATCACCTACATTAAACTCACGCTTTTGTATCCTTTTGTCATGCCATCTTTTAACTTTTTCTTTAAATAACTTGGCATTTTCATAGGTTTGGGTTCTCCATTCATCAAGTGAGCTAATATCAAATAACCTCTTCTCACCGGCAAGTTTGAAATCATAGTTGAGCTCTTTAATAGCCCAATATGCCTTATGTTCTAGTTCGAGAGGTAAGTGACATGCTTTTCCATATACCATTTTATACGGAGACATACCCATAGGATTCTTATATGCAGTTCTATAGGCCCATAATGCATCATCAAGTTTCTTGGACCAATTCTTCCTAGACCTATTAACAGTGTTTTGCAAAATTAATTTGAGCTCTCTATTTCTCAATTCTACTTGACCACTAGACTGTGGGTGATATGGAGATGCAATTCTATTATTAACGTCATATTTAGCAAGCATTTTACGGAAATCACCATGAATAAAGTGTGAACCACCATCAGTCATTAAATATCTAGGAACTCCAAACCTCAGAAAAATAACTTCCTTAAGCATTTTAATAGAAGTGTTATGATCAGCACTACTAGTTGGAATAGCTTCTACCCACTTAGTAACATAATCAACAGCAACTAGAATATGTGTATAACCATTAGAGGCAGGAAAAGGTCCCATATAATCAAAGCCCCAAACATCAAATGGTTAATTAACAAGTGAATAATTCATAGGCATTTCTTGACGTCTACTAATATTACCAATTCTTTGACATTCATCACAAGAAAAAACAAACTTACGGGCATCCTTGAAGAGAGTAGGCCAATAAAAACCAGATTGCAATACCTGATGTGCAGTTCTATCTCCAGCATGGTGTCCTCCATAAGCTTCGGAGTGACACTTGCGTAGGATCTATTCCTGTTCATGCTCAGGTACACAACGTCTAATAACACCATCTACTCCTTCTTTATAAAGATGTGGATCATCCCAAAAGTAATGTCGCAAATCATAAAAGAACTTTTTCTTTTGTTGGTATGTGAAGCTAGGTGGTATAAATTTAGCAACAATATAATTAGCATAATCAGCATACCATGGAGTGCTATGAGAAGTGCTTATGACATTTAATTGTTCATCAGGAAAGCTATCATCAATAGGTAGTGGGTCATCAAGAATATTCTCTAACCTAGATAAGTTGTCTGCAACTGGGTTCTCAACTCCTTTTCTATCAACAATATGCAAATCAAATTCTTGCAGCAAGAGAACCCATCTAATAATTCTAGGTTTAGCATCTTTCTTTTCCATAAGATATTTAATAGCAGCATGATCAGTGTGAATAGTTACTTTAGAATCAAAAACATAGGGTCTGAATTTATCACGGGCAAACACAACTGCTAAAAGTTCCTTTTTGGTAGTAGCATAATTTTTTTGAGCATTGTCTAGAGTCTTACTAGCATAATGGATAACATTTAACTTCTAATCAAGTCTTTGCCCTAGAACATCACCTACAACATAATCACTAGCATCACACATAATTTCAAAGGGTAAATTCCAATTAGGTGGCTGAATAATAGGTGCAGAGGCTAATGCTTTCTTAAGTATTTCAAATGCTTCTACACAATCATCATGAAAGACAAATGGTACATCTTTTTATAATAAATTAGTCAGAGGCCGAGAAATTTTTGAGAAGTCCTTAATGAACCTCCTATAAAATCCGGCGTGACCAAGGAAACTTCTTATACCTTTGATGTCCTTGGGACATGGAATCTTTTCAATAGCATCAACCTTGGCTTTATCGACTTCAATACCTCTTTCAGAAACTTTGTGCCCCAAGACAATACCTTCATTAACCATAAAGTGGCACTTTTCCCAAGTCAAGACAAGATTAGTTTCTTCACATCTCTGCAAAACTCGATCAAGATTTCTCAAGCAATCATCAAAAGAGGATCCATAGACGGAAAAGTCGTCCATGAAAACCTCACAAATCTTTTCACAAAAATCAGAGAATATAGCCATCATGCATCTTTGAAAGGTAGCAGGTGAATTACATAAACCAAAAGGCATACGTCTATAAGCAAAAGTACCAAAAGGGCATGTGAAAGTAGTCTTTGATTGATCTTTAGCCGACACGGGTATTTGAGAGAACCCAGAATAACCATCTAGAAAGCAATAATGTGTATGTTTGCATAATCTTTCTAGCATTTGATCAATAAAAGGTAAGGGGTAATGACCTTTCTTACTAGCCTTATTTAATTTGCGGAAATAAATTACCATCCTATAACCTATGATAATTCTTTGCGGAATCAATTCATCTTTATCATTAGGGACAACAGTAATACCTCCCTTCTTGGGGACACAATGGACAGGACTTACCCACTGACTATCAGCAACAGGATAAATTATACCTGCCTCCAGAAGCTTGAGTATTTCCTTTCTTACCACTTCTTTCATTTTAGGATTCAAACATCGTTGAAGATCACAAACTGGTTTGGCATCAGCTTCCAAATTTATTTTATGTTGACATAGAGTGGGACTAATGCCCTTAAGGTCATCAAGAGTATATCCAATAGCGGCACGGTGCTTCTTCAGAGTTTTCAATAATCTTTCTTCTTCATGCTCTGAAAGGTTAGCACTAATAATAATAGGATATATTTTCTTTTCATCAAGATAAGCATACTTAAGATTATCAGGCAACGGTTTAAGCTCAAACACGGGATCACCCTTGGGTGGAGGAGGATCCCCTAGGATTTCAACAGGCAAATTGTGTTGCAGAATAGGCTCCTGTTTAAAGAATACTTCATCTATTTCCCTTCTTTCATTCATGAACATCTCATTTTCATGGTCTAGCAAATAGTGTTCTAAAGGATCACTAGGAGGTACAGCAATAGAAGCAAGACCAATAATTTCATCCTTACTAGGCAATTCTTCCTCATGATGTTGTTTACTAAATTTAGAGAAATTAAACTCATGAACCATATCATCCAAGCCAACAGTAACAACATTCTTTTTGCAGTCTATCGTAGCATTAACAGTATTCAAGAAGGGTCTACCAAAAATAATAGGACAAAAGCTATCTTGTGGAGAACCAAGAACAAGGAAATCAGCGGGATATTTGGTTTTTCAACACAAGACTTCAACATATCTAACAATTCCCATTGCAGATATAGTATCTCTATTGGCAAGTTTAATTGTAACATCAATATCTTCTAACTCAGCAGGTGCGATATCATGCATAATTTCTTTATATAAGTCAATGGGTATAACACTAGCACTAGCACCCATATCACATAAGCCATGATAACAATGATATCCTATTTTAACAGAAATAACAAGCATGCCTACCACGGGTCTATATTTATCTCTATCGCAGGATTTAGCAATTCTAGCAGTTTCACCAGAGAATTCAATAACATGCCCATCAATATTATCGGACAAGAGATCTTTAACAATAGCAATATTAGGTTCTACTTTGACTTGCTCAAGAGGTGTATAAGTTCTAGTATTGCTTTTACGAACAACAGTTGAAGCTTTAGCATGATCCTTTACTCTAGCAGGAAAAGGTGGTTTCTCAACATAAGAGGTGGGAACAATAGGATCATTATAAGTGATGGTCTTTTCTTCAACTTTAATAGGTGCAGCTACTTTTACTTCTATGGGAGGATGATATTTAAACCACTTCTCCTTGGGGAGATCAACATAAGTAGCAAAAGATTCACAAAAAGAAGCTACTATCTCAGAGTCAAGTCCATATTTAGTGCTAAACTTACGGAAAATATCGGTATCCATAAAAGATTTAACACAATCAAACTTAGGTGTCATACCTGACTCCTTACCTTTGTCGAGGTCCCAATCTTCAGAGTTGCGTTTAATTCTATCCAATAAATTCCATCTGAATTCAATAGTCTTCATCATAAAAGAGCCAGCACAAGAAGTGTTGAGCATGGTTTGATTATTATGAGAAAGCCGAGCATAAAAACTTTGCATAATTATTTCTCTTGAGAGCTCATGATTGGGGCATGAATATTACATTGATTTAAGCCTCCCCCAAACTTGAGTGATGCTTTCTCCTTCGCGAGGCCAAAAATTATATATATAATTGCGATCACGATGAACAAGATGCATAGGGTAATACTTTTGATGAAATTCCAATTCCACTCTTTTATAGTTCCATGATCTCGTATCATCACATAGCTTATACCATGTCGATGCGTCTCCCTCCAAAGATAAAGGGAAAGCCTTCTTCTTAACAACATCATCGGGTATACCTGCAAGCTTAAATAATCCACAAATATCATCCAAATAGCGTAGATGCTCGTCGGGATGCTTTGTTCCATCTCCTGTAAAAGTATTAGCCAGCAGTTTTTCCATAATACCCGAAGGAAATTCAAAAGGAGTTTCATTTTCAATAGGTTCAGTAGGTTGAGGAGCAACTCTTTGCTCTACTGGACGGGGTGAAGATACCCCGAACAAGCCCCTCAGAGATTCACTTTCCATTGTAACAAGTGACAGAAAATTTCAGCACACTATATAAATTTTTTCTTACCAAATTCCACTTACCAAAGGCGCTACACTCCCCGGCAACAGCGCCAGAAAAGAGTCTTGATGACCCACAAGTATAGGGGATCTATCATAGTCCTTTCGATAAGTAAGAGTGTCAAACCCAACGAGGAGCAGAAGGAAATGATAAGCGGTTTTTAGCAAGGTATTCTCTGGAAGTACTGAAATAAGTGGTGACATATAGTTTTATGATAAGATAAATGGTAACGAGCAACAAGTAACAAAAGTAAATAAAGTGCAGCAAGGTGGCCCAATCCTTTTTGTAGCAAAGGACAAGCCAAAACAAACTCTTATAATAGGAAAAGCGCTCCCGAGGACACATGGGAATATCGTCAAGCTAGTTTTCATCATGCTCATATGATTCGTGTTCGGTACTTTGATAATTCGATATGTGGGTGGACCGGTGCTTGGGTGCTGTTCTTACTTGAACAAGCATCCCACTTATGATTAACCTCTATTGCAAGCATCCGCAACTACAACAAAAGTATTAAGGTAAACCTAACCATAGCATGAAACATATGGATCCAAATCAGCCCCTTACGAAGCAACGCATAAACTAGGGTTTAAGCTTCTGTCACTCTAGCAACCCATCATCTACTTATTACTTCCCAATGCCTTCCTCTAGGCCCAAATAATGGTGAAGTGTTATGTAGTCGATGTTCACATAACACCACTAGAGGTTAGACAAAATACAACTTATCAAAATATCGAACGAATACCAAATTCACATGACTACTAATAGCAAGACTTCTCCCTTGTCCTCAGGAACAAACGTAACTACTCACAAAGCATATTCATGTTCATAATCAGAGGGGTAATAATGTGCATAAAGGATCTGAACATATGATCTTCCACCAAGTAAACCAACTAGTATCAACTACAAGGAGTAATCAACACTACTAGCAACCTACTAGCACCAATCCCGGACTTGGAGACAAGAATTGGATACAAGAGATGAACTAGGGTTTGGAGATGAGATGGTGCTGGTGAAGATGTTGATGGAGATTGCCCTCTCCCGATGAGAGGAGCGTTGGTGATGATGATGACGATGATTTCCCCCTCCCGGAGGGAAGTGTCCCTGGCAGATCAGCTCTACCGGAGCCCTAGATTGGTTCCGCCAAGGTTCCGCCTCGTGGCGGCGGAGTCTCGTCCCAAAAGGTTTCTTCTTTTTTTTTCTCATCGAAAGACTTCTTATAGGAGAAGATGGGCGTCGGAGAGCCACCAGGTGGCCCACGAGGTAGGGGGCGCGCCCAGGGGGGAGGGGTGCGCCCCCCACCCTCGTGAGCAGGGTGTGGGCCCCCTGGCCTTCATCTTTGGCGACGATTTTTTTTATTTATTTTAAGATATTCCGTGGAGTTTCAGGACTTTTGGAGTTGCGCAGAATAGGTCTCCAATATTTGCTCCTTTTCCAGCCAGAATTCCAGCTGCCGGCATTCCCCCTCTTCATGGTAAACCTTGTAAAATAAGAGAGAATAGCCATAAGTATTGTGATATATCGTGAAATAACAGCCCATAATGCGATAAATATCGATATAAAAGCATGATGCAAAATGGACGTATCAGTGTGTTAAACGCGGAGGCCCCGTCCTTTCGGCGCTAGATCGGATCTTCCACGATTTGAATCGCCGCGAGTACGACTCCATCATCCGTGTTCTAGTAACGCTTCCGCTTAGCTATCTTCAAAGGTATGAAGATGCACTTCCTCTCTCTCTCTCTCTCTCTTGTTGCTAGAATCAACTAGATTGATCTTGGTGATACGTAGGAAAATTCTGAATTATTTCTATGCTCCCCAACATACCAATCCTGGAGATTACATGCCTGACGATGCACTTTTTGATACAATGGAGGTGGACACATTCAAATTCCGGCTTGTGAAGCCTCTCGTCAAACCTGGTACTCCTCTAACAATGATGATGCGAAGATTCCATGATTGGTACATCGACATCTGCAGCAAGTCTGAGACGGATACTTTGACGCTGAGAGTTAAAGAGGAGCACGACCTCGTTGGAATTGATCTATTGTCTGTTCCATATGAGGAGCTCTTCCAGTTTTTCAATCAAAAGGCCCTCGATGAAATAATCATCACTTGCTACTGTCTGTAAGTACTACTTCTGTAATTAATTAAGTCTCTATATATAGCTCAGCTCTTTCATTGCATGTATATATAATTATCCTCACTATATTATGCAGAATGAAGATCGCTGAATTGAAGAAAAGACAAATAGGTGATATTGGGTTGATTAACACAAATCTAATGGATGAATGGAATGTTAAACATGATGCCAAAGAAACTGAGGCCAACTTGCTTGCATCATTACTTCAAAATCAAAACAAAGATACAATGCTCTTTCCTTACGAATACAGGTGAGTGTTACTGTCTTGTGCATATTTGGTTTCCCTTATTACTTGAGATTATAGTAATGTAATTGATGAGTTTTGCATGCGTGCGCAGCTTCCACTTAATCTGCTAGAGATTAAGCTTGAGCAGGGACTAGTAACCGTCATAGACTCGAAAGGAAAAAATCCTGAGGAGTATGCGACCATGACTAAAATGCTCGAGAAGTAAGTTCAATCGATCATTATCGCAAAATATCAGCAACTTTGTTCATTTTCTAATATAAAGTAATTGTTTTCTTTGTCTAGCAGGGTTTGGAAAAAGTTCACCGCACAAGCTCCGGGACTGTCGGCGGAGCTGCGATTTAACCACCCGAAAGTAAGTACTACTAGCTAGTTCCGCGCATCTCCCATTGATTCTAGAAAGCTTCATCAATACCATTTAGCATGCTTTCTTATCAATTTGATTGACCTCTAGTTCTTGTAAAGTGGTTGCAGCAGGAACCCGGGAATGATTTATGTGGATACTACATTTGTGAGTTCATCCGCCACACAACCTGTGAGCAGGGCTACTCTAAAAAAACAATATGAAGTGCATATGCAATAATATTCACAATTTTATTTTATTACCATCATTTGTGTTGAGTTTCATTCATATATATGTATTGACCCCCTTCTTAAAATTAGATGTTTCAGATTCGGGATGAACTCCTACCACAAGATCGCATACGAGGAATTTAGGAGGAATTGGCGGGATTCTTTCTTGACCACGTCATCGACAAAGACGGAGAATACCATGTGGAAGTTGAGTTCAGATGTTACGGGATTGTAAGAGATCTTATATTGTATATATGTAGCCAGTAGTGTTGGATAGATATACGAAAACTTGTTGTTCGACCAATCTCTCGGAGAAGGAGAGGTCGATCACTTCTCTCTATATATGTTCATGATGATCTTCTGTACTTAATGGTTTCCTTCATTTGCCTACTAGCTAGCTAGTGTGTTGAGTCCTCTCTATACGTATAGTACGCAGTGTCGTCCAAGCACGGAGATAAGAGAAGACACTTCTCTCTATTAGCTAGCTAACACAATATATGAAACCCCTAAATTAACCCTACAAAACCCCCAAAACCCCCAACCCCCCCCCCCTTTCAAAAAAAAACAAAAACCCCAGCCCTTGAACTGTTGATGCGTGGAAGCCTTTTGGTCCCGGTTGGTGGCACCAACCAAGACAAAAGGCCCTCCTGCCTGGTGTCGGTGTCAAAACCGGCGGATCTTGGGTAGGGGGTCCCGAACTGTGCGTCTAAGGCTAATGGTAAAAGGAGGCAGGGGACACGATGTTTACCCAGGTTCGGGCCCTCTCTATGGAGGTAATACCCTACTTCCTGCTTGATTGATCTTGATGAATATGAGTATTACAAGAGTTGATCTACCACGAGATCGTAATGGCTAAACCCTAGAAGTCTAGACTATGAGATTATTATTGTCTATTAACCCTAGAAGTCTAAACCCTCCGGTTTATATGGACACCGGAGGGGGACTAGGGCTGTACAAAGTCGGTTACAGAGAAAGGAATCTACATATCCGAATCACCAAGCTTGCCTTCCACGCTAAGGAGAGTCCCATTCGGACACGGGACAAAGTCTTCTATCTTGTATCTTGGCCTAACAGTCCAGCCAACGTATATAGTCCGGCTGTTCGAGGACCCCTTAGTCCAGGACTCCCTCACCTGGGCAAGCTGCAGTGGCCACGTGGATCCCCATTTATCCCGGTTCGTGGGTGATGCTACCATTGGTGCTTTCATTGAGAGTTCCACTGTGTCGTCGAAGATAGGCTTGATGGCTCCATCAATCATCTACAACAATGTTGTCCAGGGGGAAATATTCCTCCCCGGACAGATCTTCGTATTCGGCAGCTTCGCACTGCGGGCCAACTCGCTTGGCCATCTAGAGCAGATCGATAGCTATGCCCCTGGCCATCTGGTTGGATTTGGAAGCCTGAATTTTGTGGCCGATGTCCGTGGAGATTTGATCTTCGACGGATTCGAGCCCATGACGGCTGTCCTCGGCCACCACGATGAACATGACCTAGATCTGTCATCTAGCCACATACATGAGATAGCGCCTATGATCGCCCCGGCCCTAGAGCCGGAGCGGACTGCATCGTCTGAAGAAGGGAAGCTCAACCCCGCCGTGGAGGCCACAGAGTCGGCGGCACTCGAGCCGCACACAGACCCAGCATCGACCGGGGCTTGTGTCACCGGAACCCCGGACTCGTCTCCGGCCAGGGATTCCAGTCCGTGTACATCCGCGTCCACTGAACCTGATTGGGCGCCGGTCTTAGAGTTCAGCTCCGCGGACATCTTCTAGCACTCGCCTTTTGGCGACGTGTTAAATTCATTGAAATCTCTCTCCCTATTAGGAGATTCTTGGCCGAACTATGTCCGGCTTAGGTGGGAAGCGGACGACGAAGAGCTTCGTTCCCCACCCACCACCCACTTCATTGCCACTGTCGAGGATTTAACTAACACGCTCGATTATGGCTCCGAAGACATCAACGGTATGGACGACGATGCCGGAGAAGAGCAGGCACAAAAACCACCACCTTTAGGGCAGTGGACAGCTACATCATCATACGATATATACATGGTGGACACACCAAAGGAGAATGAGGAAGACAGCGATAACAGCAAGCCTGTCGATGAACCTCCTAGACGTCGGCGTCCCAAACACCGACCTCGATCCAGCAAAAAGGAAAACAGCAACGTCATCACGGACAATGATGGTAATTTGAACCAAGCTGAAGACCCCGCAGACCCAGCGTTGGAGCAGGACGTGCGAGAGGACGGCGAACACAGCTCGGAGAGGTTGTCCGATCACAGCGACGCCGAAGATAGTAGTTACCAACCTGTCTCTGAAGAGGAGACCAGCCTGGGTAACGATGAGTTCATCATCCCAGAAGAACCATTGGAACAAGAATGCCTCCACCAAAGTCTCATCGCCACTGCAAGGAGCCTGAAGAAGCAGAAACAGCGTCTTAAAGCCGCATAGGATACACTCAACGACAAATGGAACGAAGTGCTAGACACCGAGGAAAAATACGGCGGTAATTGCCAGACAAAGAGTTATCCCAAACGTAAGTTGCTCCTCGAATTTGACAACGAGGCTATCGCACCTATACCGCCAAAAAATAATACGGTCGACTGGCCGGACCGACCACCTCGCGGTCATGACAAAGCGGCTAGAAATGTCGTACACAAGCCCACCCCCAAGGAAGGAAGGATGCGGCCCAGGACCAGAAACATTATTTACATGAGGACCTGGACAAAAAAGCTGGCAAAACCAGGTCCATCTATGGATCCAGGGAACGTGCTCCCACGCGGGATCACAATTATCAAACAAAATGTGCCAGCAATTTGCCAGTTTGGAACCAATACCGAACACTATAGCCGTCGGACCCAATCCACGAGATAGCCAGATACAGGGGTGCTGCACACCCCCTGTGCTTCACCGATGAGGTGCTGGAACACGATTTTCCAAAGGGGTTCAAACCTGTAAACATCGAGGCATATGATGGAACGACAGACCCCGCAGTGTGGATAGAAGACTTCATTCTTCACATCCACATGGCTCGCGGAGATGATCTCCGCGCCATTAAATATCTACCCCTCAAGCTAAAAGGACCGGCGAGGCATTGGCTGAAAAGCCTCTCCGAAAACTCCATCGGAAGCTGGGAAGAACTTGAGGATGCTTTCCAAGCTAATTTCCAAGGGACTTATGTGCGGCCTCCGGACGCAGACGATTTAAGTCACATAATTCAACAACCCGGAGAATCAGCCCGCAAGCTTTGAAACATGTTTCTCACCAAGAAGAACCAAATTGTCGACTGCCCGGACGCTGAAGCCTTAGCGGCCCTCAAACACAGTGTCCGGGATGAATGGCTTCCCAGACACCTTGTTCAGGAAAAACCAAGGACAATGGCCGCCTTAACTACACTCATGACCCGCTTTTGCACGGGCGAAGATAGCTGGTTAGCCCGTAGCAGCACCTGTGATCCTGGCACCTCTGAGGTCAGGGATGGCAATGGAAAACCGCGACGCAATAGAAATAAATGTCGGAACAACGAAGAAAGCCCGGACAATACAGCGGTAAACGCCGAATTCAGGGGCTCAAGACCCGACCAGCGGAAGAAGCCATTTAAAGGCAACAAGGACAGTCCATCCAACCTGGACAAAATCCTAGACAGGCCCTGCCAGATCCACAGCACTCCCGATAAACCAGCTAATCATACCAACAGAGAATGTTGGGTCTTCAAGCAGGCCACCAAACTCAACGCCGAACATAAAGGGAAGGGACCTCAGAGCGAAGACGAGGATGAACCTCGATAGCCGAACACGGGGGGACAGAAGAAATTTCCACCAGAGATCAAAACAGTGAACATGATCTATGTCACTCATATCCCAAAGTGGGAGCGCAAGCGCGCACTCCGGAATATCTACGCCGTGGATCCCGTCGCCCCCAAGTTCAACCAATGGTCGGCTTGTCCGATCACCTTTGATCGCAGGGATCATCCGACTAGTATCCAGCACGGGGGTTCAGCTGCCTTAGTGCTCGACCCAATAATCGACGGATACCACCTCACTCGAGTCCTCATGGACGGCGGCAGCAGTCTCAATCTGATATATCAGGACACTGTCCACGAGATAGGGATAGACCCGTCAAGAATCAAGCCAAGCAGCACTACCTTTAAAGGAGTTATACCGGGCATGGAAGCCCGCTGCATGGGCTCTCTAACATCGGATGTTATATTTGGTTCTCCGAACAACTTTTGAAGCGAAGAACTAATCTTCGACATTGCTCCGTTCTGAAGCGGCTATCATGCACTACTCGGAAGAATGGCCTTCGCCCGTTTTAATGCAGCCCCGCATTACGCTTATCTAAAACTCAAAATGCCGGGACCTCGTGGCGTCATAACAGTTAGTGGAAATAGGGAGCGCTCTCTCCGCCCGGAGGAATACACGGTGGCTCTAGCAGTCGAAGCACAAAACGGCCTATTCAAGCCAAACAGCTCATCGATCGTTAAGACCGCAGACACAGTTAAACGTGTCCGGCGTACAACTCAGCACGGCAGCTTAGATAAACCTGAGCTTAATTAGCAGCTATGCCCCCATCGACTGCCCCATAAGGAGATACACTCAAAATTCCTTGAGCGGCTTCGGGGGCAGTCTGCACATAAAAGATGGCCATCATACTATACCCTTCAAGGACACTTCACAACGGAGACAAAGGCGCAGACGTGCAGCAGGGCCCCGCATTAAGATTTCCTTTTTTTTAGATTAAGACCATGTGTAAACCTTTTTTATCTCTTGTTGTTATATACTTTCCAGGCATGTAAAATGTCCAAGAAATATACTGACACCATCCGTAAACACACGGCTCGCCGTACTAAAGTGGATGTTATAGAAGCAGCCCGATTCATACTGTGTTTTGAGATTTATGCTCTCACCACCCGCGCCCTTTCCCCACGTCGGATGGCCACATGTGCCTTGATACCATGGGTTTATCACCAGGGGCTGTATTCAGCCCGGTGTATATCATAAAGTCTGAACACCTATAGGGAGTGTTCGGCGTCGCAAGTTTGGCCTTATTTGCATCAGCTCCGAATCATGTCTTTGGTCAATAGTTGGGTTGCCCGACTCCTATGCTTGCTACCTTACGTTCCGCTATATTGTCTAGGGTAGTAAAGGGAGAAATACTGCGATCGTGTCCCGGCTAGCCCGGATGAGCACCTCAGTAGAGAAAGCCGAAAACTGACTGTCATGATGCGGCAAGAGCTGGTCAACCACTCGACGACTCATCGGAATCTTCGCGATCCCCTTTGTGTGAAACGAAGGACCGTTATTTTGGTCACGTATGTAATCGCACCGTATTCGGATAACCGCGGACATGCCAGGGGCTATATAGTAGCCCCACCGTCAAACTCCTATGGCCAAGTGAAAGTGTTAAAGCTCTATAGTCTGATTGCCTCGTTCGCCGCACTAACACCTCCTTAACAGACCACAACATTGGGTCAACTGTGATCAAGTGCTTTTCCGAACACCTCGGTGTTATACGCAAGGGGGCAGAAGCCGACGACTGCAAACTTTCAGATTGAATACGTATACAAAAAGACAGCCGCACAGGAGGCACTAAAACTTTTCGGGCAAAAAGTATAAAGACATAGCCTTAAATGTATCATAATATTACTATTACAATCTTGATACACCTCACTCGAACATAATATTTTTCGACCACTGACCCTCTATTAAGCGGGCACCTTCTAGGACATCTTCAAAATAATGTTCTGGCATGTTAAGGTCCTTGCCTTCGGGCGGACTCTGCGCTGCAATATCGGTGGCCGTCATCTTCACCCAGTATATCTTGACACGAGCAAGGGCCATACGTGCACCTTCTATGCATGTTGATCGCTTCACAGCGTCGATACGCGGCACCGCATTAACAAGCCGCTGCACCAAACCAAAATAACTATCCGGAATGGGCTCAGTTGGCCACAGCCGGGCTATGACGTCCTTCATGGCAGTGCCGGACATCCGGTGGAGCTCGGCCCATTGGGCAATCTGCTTGTTCAACAATGAACGCTTCGGCGTGCCAAATTGCGACCAAAATAGCTTTTCGGTTGCATGTCCTTCTTGCGCATTGAAATACTGATGCGCATCGGCAACACTCTTCGGCAGGTCCATAAAGGGGTCTGGAGAACTCCACCGTTGATTCAACGGCGCATACTTCGAATCACCAGACTTAGTTTGCACTAAAAAGGGCTTACTAGCCGCGATCTCCCTAGCCTGTCGGATCTCCTCCCGAGCTGCTCTAGATTCAAATTGGGCTTCCTTCGCCTCTTGTAAGGCCGTGGCCAGTTCGGCCGCTTTGGCCTTGTTATCCTTCTCAAGATCTTGACATCGGCTAGTGACATTCTTCAAGTCAAGTGCCATGTTGGATATCATCTCCTCGCACTGACGCCGAGCGGTCTTCTCCACTTTTAATTCGGCGGCCGCCTTTTCGGCAGCCGCATTACCCATCCTGGCTTGCTCCTTGGCCCGGGCAAGCTTCGCCCGAAGGGTCTCAATCGCTGTGGCACTATCTGCAGTTATGCATATACCAATTTTCATTATCATGCTCATTTCACAATACTAGCAGGTACCAAGTGCCCCAGAGACATACCTTGCGCCTTGTCGAACCGCCTGTTCATAAGCGTAATGTCATCATCTGCCGCGTCAACTTTTTGCTTCAAATGTGCTACCTCCATAGCTTGGGCAGTCCCCACGGATGTAACAACATGTGTTTCAATTAGTCATATCATTCCCTGGGCATATCTTTTGGATCCCCTGATCGCACCCCTTGGGATGTCAACCAGAGTCTCAGGGGCTACTATATATACACAGGTGCAATTGGCACTTACAGTATAATTGAAATTACACTACATACCTCAAAGCCTCTTAGTAGGCTAGAAAAGGCTTCATTCAATCCGCTTTTCACGGACTGAACTCTTTCTAACACCGTACCCATCAAGGTACGATGTTCCTATGAGACGGAGGCATGTTGCAAAATGTCTGTTAAAGTATCCAGCGTCCCATGGACACCTGACAGCCCGGGACTTTTGATGTTCCCTGTAAGGGCCGCACACCCTGGACCCTGGGCGGCTGAAGCACTATCTTGGCCCCGGTCCTCACTGTCCCTTGCACCGCTGGCGGATTGGGAAGGATCCTCCGGGATGACACCTCGGGGTCGTCTGCCTTCTCGGGCAGGGAGATCTATGGAGGCATCTCGCTCTCCATCATCTCCGGAAGTAAATCCCCCAAAGAGGAGGACTGTTGAGGAGGGTTGTGTGCCGGACTGCAAACATGAGTTTAAAATATTACCCTTATAGCCAAGAAAGAACGGGGCATGCTTAATACACCCGGATTCACTTACGATACGGCTGAGGGTCTATCTTTGCGGGGTGACTGCGTGTCAATATCACCCCTGACTGGGATACCTTCCCCCGCTTAGAATCCTCTTTTTTCGAGTCTTCGGAGGTGGCCCTCTTCCTCCCATGGGGAGGAAGGATGTCAGTTTGCCCTTCCCTTCCGCTTTTGGAAGCAGGAGTTTTAATCTCCCAGGATGAATTGCCTAGTGAGCCTCCATAGCGTAAGCTGCCTTGGGCCTCTTCGTCCTCCTCTTTATCTTCCCCCGCCGGCACTTGATACGGCGCCAGAGCCAGCATCCTTGTTAATAACGGATCGGCAGTATCTTCGGGAAGGGGAGCCGAACACCTAATTCTCTCCGCCTTCTTTAGCTAGCACTGGCCGGATAGAGTTTATCAGTACATTGCCATGAATAATTTGACTAAATCGTGTTCGGGGGTCAAGTACTTACCGGAGTATCCGGATGGTTGCAGTCAAGACCGATGTCTTCTGTACTATCTGGCCACTGTTTTCGTGCGCCGAAGAACAATTTCCACATCTCTCTGAGCATCGTGCCAGAGAGGTGCCGAAGAGTCTGTGGACCTTTCGGATTGAATTCCCACATGCGAAGTGGGCGTCGCTGATAGGGTAGGATCCGACGGACTAACATTACCTGGATTACATCGATCAGACCGGTGTCCCTCTCGATAAGGCTCCGGATGCGGCTTTGCAGTGTCCGCACTTCATCTGTATATCCGCAGTCCAGCCCCTTGTTAACCCATGATGCAAGCTGTGGCGGAGGGCCGGACCGAAATGCAGGACCAGCTACCCGCTTTGTACCGCGGGGTTCGGTGATGTAGAACCATTCCTGCTGCCATAAGTCCGAGGTTTCTGTGAAGGAGCCTTTTGGCCAGGGGGAGTTGATAAGCTTGCTTATTGAAGCGCCTCTGCACTCTGCTTGTTTCCCGTCGATAACCTTCGGCTTCACATTAAAGGTCTTGAGCTATAAGCCGAAGTGTGGGGAAATATGAAGGAAGGCCTCGCATGTAGTGATGAACACCGAGATGTGGAGGAAGGAGTCCGGAGCTAGATCCTGGAAATCTAGCCCGTAATAGAACATGACCCCTCGAACGAAGGGATGAAGAGCAATCCCAATCCCTCGGAGGAAGTGAGAGATAAACACTACCCTCTCATTGGATCTGGGAGTAGGAATAACTTGCCCTTGAGCAGGGAGCCTGTGGTAGATTTCCGCAGTCAAGTATCTTGCCTCCCTAAGCTTCGAGATGTCTTCCTCTGTGACAGAAGATGCCATCCACCGGTCTTGAAGGTTGGGTTCGGACATGGCTGGAAGCTCGGAGCGATTGGATTGACCCTTGGGTGTTGGAACTTGAGGAGGGAGGCCGAGGGAAGAACTAGCATAGAAGAAAGAGGACAGGCCCTAAACCCTTTATAAAGGCGATGAATATCAAGCGTCCCCTCCGTGGCCTTGAAACATGCCTATTCCCGAGGAATTATGCCCACAAAACGGTTGGGTTACCCATGCACGTGTTGATGAAAATCCCGTAATAAGGGGACAGGATCTCTGCTTTGATAAGATGTGCCAATAAAACTGCCTCTCGGAACATGGAGTGGCAGGCTAGAAAATGATTCAAATAATGGCCGGGTAATGATGTCATGTCGTACTGCCAAAATTGTCAGCGGATTGGACTCGTGAAGTATTCTCTACGGGTGCGTGTGGAATTTGTTTTACAGAGCCGGGCACAATTCTTGTGTTCAGGATTTACTTGGAAGTGTTCGGAGAAGGAACCCGCTTTGCAATGCCGAAGACCATCAGCGTGTCGGACTCATCGTCATTGAAGCCTGGTTCAGGGGCTTCTGAGGGAGTCCTGGACTAAGGGGTCCTCGGACAGCCGGACTATATAGTTGGCTGGACTGTTAGGCCATGAATATACAAGATAGAAGACTTCGTACCGTATCCGGATGGGACTCTCCTTAGCGTGGAAGACAAGCTTGGCAATTTGGATATGTAGATTCCTTTCTCTGTAACTGACTTTGTAAGCGACTCTGCCTCCTCCGCCTCCTGCTCCTCCTCCGGCGAGTGATCAGGGCACTCCGCCTCCTGCTCCGGCGCGTGAGGGCAGCAGTACTCCGCGTCCTTCTTCGCCTGCTCCGGCACGTCCGGGCAGCCCGCCTCCTCCTTTGTCGTCTCGTAAGCAACGGAGACGGCGGAACACAGACGCCACTGCTCCCGCGCGTCGTAGCAGTCCGCCTCCTTCTTCTCCGCCTCATAAGAAACGAAAGAAGACATCCGCAGCTGCTCCAGCTACTCCGGTGTCTAGCAGTACAGCCAGAGGCGGGAGGCAATACGGATTCGGTCCATTGTCTCTCAAGCCTCTAGAGAAGTTACCATACGAGAGGAGCGAGGAGGAAAACCAGAAGATCTGTGAAGGCCAAGTGAGGGACTTCTTTGGATCGGTAAAAGCTAAGAAACATCCACCTCCGGAGGAGAAGATAGATCCGGTGAAAGCAAAGCGCACTTTGGATGCCCTGTATTGACCATCACCGCCTCCGCCGCAATCCAACTATGACCGCGTTATTGAAAGGACATATAAGGAAGCGGAACGGTCGGGAAGTACTTGCACTGATCAAAGGTTAGCAGAACGAAGGAAAGGGAAAAAAATCCCCAGCTCGGCAAACAAGC